>NC_060142.1:280297771-280613348 GCF_021461385.2 Schistocerca piceifrons | reverse complement strand
GCCGCGACTGTGTTGGCCGTATGAGGCTTTGCATTGTCGGGGGCGAAGGATGGTAAAGGTTTGCGAGTAACGCTGGACATTGTTGTCCCGTGCCGCAGGAAATGAATCTAAAGGGTGCCATCTTGGTCAAAGAAGAACGTCAGCATAACCTTCCCTGCACTCGTGTGGATGGCCTTGGCTTTTTTTTGTGTTGATGGTGACCCTGGATGCTTCCACTGGAGGCTTTGTCGTCTTGATTCTGTTTTGAAGTCATGACACCATTCCCTTCCCGAGCATAACGCTGCAGATGAGCAAGACAGTGGGCAATTCGACAGGATTCCTAGTACGGTTGAAGACACTGGGGCACCCATTGGGCACACACTTCGCGCATGTGCAGGTCGATCCTTCATGACTGTGTCAATCCGACCATGGGGGCTATGGCTTTCGCTGTTACTCGGCGGTACTGGGTGATGAGTGCAGGTTCACGCACAGGAACCGTAATTTTTACTTGTCTGTGAGGCGTCGTGGAAGGATGACTGGTCAAACGAGACGTTCGTCAATAATCCCCGCCCACACATTGACACCACAAGGAATCTCCTTAGCTCACATGTGGGTTGTGCGAAGGTTGACGAAACTGTCGCTCATACAGGTAGCGACATCTGTGAAGAGGATAGACGACAGAAACAAAGCGGCCACAAAACAGCCACAGCAGAGGCAAATACGTAGGTAATAAGGCACGCGCGCGTTGTAATACGTGTTCCATGTAGCAACATCACCCTGCATAAAATGCTTTAATACAGTAATTTGTCACTGGTCTCGCATTCGGGAGGACGACGGTTCAATCCCGTCTCCGGCCATCCTGATTTAGGTTTTCCGTGATTTCCCTAAATCGCTTCAGGCAAATGCCGGGATGGTTCCTTTGAAAAGGGTACGGCCGATTTCATTCCCCATCCTTCCCTTGCCCGAGCTTGCGCTCCGTCTCTAATGATCTCGTTGTCGACGGGACGTTAAACACTAATCTCCTCCTCCTCCTCCACAGTAATTTGTTTACATCAATGATTAGTACACTACTTAAGCATATGTTCAAGAAATTGCGATACAGAGAAATGCATGTGTGTCACGCAATTGGTTTAAAAACCGTATTAGCAACACACACACTGTTTTGACAACATCATAATGTCAGGGTGGTTATAATTAAACTTGTGCTACTTGAGCCAGTGAAGCGAAAAACTATTCACCGTATGGGTACCCAACTTCATAGGACTGGTGTTAAGACTGTGCGCTACAGGACTTGTTTGATAGCGTAAGTAAGGTGCGTTTACTTTGTGCGCCTTGCAGCTAGTCGCCGTGCGGCTGTAGCTTGCCCCCACACGGAAGTAGAGGCGTCCAGTTTGAACGCAAGTGCGAGTGGCATCACTCGCACACACACGTTGGAGAAGAGGCATGCAACCAACACGCGTGCCTCTTCTTGCCTGTGGGGGCGAGCACAGTCGCACGGCGACTCGGCGCAAAGGTATAAACGCGCCTTCAGTGTCATGACTTGCCGTTAGGTACCGGTTCGGCAACTTAGGGACGAACTTGGACCCCAAGGACCAAGGACATGCAGCGTGAACGGCACACGTTACAGTGATATACTTCGCCAGCATATGATCCCTGCACTATGGGAGAAAAGTGCTTTGGACTCAATTGTCTTGATGGACAAGCCACCTCACATCACATTGCTCGTGAGGTCACGCGGTTATTCCATAAATTTTTTGGAGAAAACCGAATCATTGACTGATGATTCCAAAGTGCGTGGCCACAAAGCTCGCCAGTCTGGCTGTGGGGTTACCTGAAGAACAGGGTTTATCAGCTAAACGTGAAGATAATTGAAAAAAGAAAAAGCATGTCGGGCTGCGAACCTACTTCCGTTTACTTCGTGACTGCATGTCGCTTACAAGACCACAGCGATCATATATAGCCATGGGCATTGTTATTAATCTTGAGGTCCCCAAAATGTTTTTGCCGCTTGTGTATCGTTAACAGACATTTAGCAAATTGTACCAAGAGTAATGTGTTTGTCTTCAACAAGCCGTTATTTTCAAACGGCATACTAATACAACAAGTAAGTTACAATGCGGGAACAACGAAAAACCATGAATCCAATATGGCGTGACAGATTTAAGCCTAACTCCAGCCCCACGTCGTTTACGTCAATTTAGCAACTCGTATTTTGGAGAGAGTCAAAGATTTTTGCTCTCGCTCTCGCTCTCTCCCCCTCCCCCTCCCTCTCCCCCTCCCCCTCCCCCTCCCTCTCCCCAGACTACAACTTGCTGTCACTCCCATAGTTAGCGTGCCACAAACGTCTACTATTTTGTAATAGTAACAATAAAATAAGTGTTTATAGTATGAAATCAGTCTGTTACATCAGTGGTTAGTACAGCGCTTTTGCTCTTTTTGGTAAGGGTGGGTGACAACGTTCCACCTTCCCCTCCCCATCCCGTAGCTCAGCCCCTACAACTAGGGATGGTGGTTACCGCTAAAACAACCGGTTTTCGGTTATATCGGTATTTTACGACGCCAGTTTAACCTGAAATAACCGTTTTTCGTTTTTTATTCATACTATTAACTGTTATAAACTTAGAAATCGAGCAGAGATGAAAAATTTCGACTCTCTCACTTTCAAGATTCGTAGAATCAAAATGTTAAATTGAATAGGCAAATAAAAGAAAGCTTAGACCGTCAACCGTTTGCTGCTTTCTCGAGAAGTGATAAGTATTCTAATGCTACAGAAAATCGCCAATATCCTTCCGCTGATAATTTTTTGAAACTGTAGCAAAAAATGTTGTAACCTAGAATCATACCACTATTTTGGACATTGTGAATAGTCATTGCTAAAGAGAGAAACTGTAGGTTGAAGAACTTTTTCGTTTTAATTTGACCGTTTTCAAGGTCTGTAAGCAGATAAAGGCATATTATATAAACATTGTCAACAGATCAGTTACCGGTACTTTCTATTTCCATCATAAACTACGGATGAATTGTTAAATTTTCTCATCATACGATGTCGCAGGTTAGTTGTGGCCCCTCCCGTTTTTAATCTTTTAAAGCAACTGGAACATTACACTCCGTAAAATGCTTCCAGACTAGGCATGGTACCATTTTGTAACAAAACCAATGTCCGACGACGACAGCGAGAAGTTACCATATGCGACAAGTCATGCACACTGCATGGACACGCGTACCATCTAAGTTGCCTCACCACATGGTAACTGGAACATCATTGTCTCAGCTGTAACAGTATTGTGTTTGTTGCTCGTTTCTGACGGCATTGTTATTAAAATAGCACTGGTCGATTTCCCATTTTCTAATATAACGCAATATTTCAAAGTAACGTAATACGCATAAAAAACGTTTATTTAAAAAACAAAATTTTTACTGCTGCTAAGGCTAATTAGTATTTTGGTTTTTAGCGGGTATTTAGTAAAAATAAAAAAAACCTGTTCTAACCAGAGGCCAAACGAATACCGGTTATTCAGAGTTAAATTACCGGTCTCGGTTTTAACAGGTGGATTTTCCCCATCCCTAACTGCAACGCAGCAACTGTAGTTTGCCTGTAGAAGCTGGCAGCCCTCCGGAAGAGAACGTCGGTGAATGGCGCGCTGTGCTGTGTGAGGTGGGAAGGGGTGGGGTTGAGCCGCCACTGGGACACATCGACCCAGCCGGTTAGGGGTCGATAGCGGGGTGCCGCTGCAGGTTGCCAGCAACAGGTCCGGCCGCCGCGGCCGGGCGGCAGACCCCTACGCGCATGCGCGCCTACGTCCGCAGCAGCTGTTGCCGACCGTCAGCTGCAGCCCAGAGGAAATTGCGAAATTACTTCAAGCGAGAAGCAAAGGAACAATCCGAGCTCCCAGAACAAAGATGCCCTTTAAAATTAAGTTACATCGTTAGCAGTATTTTCTTGAAAAGCGTTCTGCCCAGAGCATCTCGTACCTCCTACCACACATTACACCACATGTACCTACATAAAAAACAATCCAGTATCAAACTGCATACGGACACGGGCGAAACTAGTTTCGCTCGAAGCTTACTTGGAAGTGAAGTCAAAATGACATTTGTCGACAGCTATAGTGTTTGGCCGTTTCATCGAGTTTTACGGAGGTAAGGTTTATGAAGGTTGGTTAAAGGGGAAGGGGAGTGACTCGCCAGTGACGAGGTGTCCCTCTAATGAAAGGCATTGTGATCGTGATGATGCAACGCCAGGCACGTAGAAAACTTTCCAAGCGAGAAGCTAGTGTCACTTGAAGCTCACATAATGAATGTGAGTTAATGATATATCGGCGGTAAAATGCTTCAGGAGACCATAAGAAGTAGGACAACTGTCAGCAGTTAGGAGTTCACGGGTTTCGTTTATGTATTACCTCAGAAAGACAAGCCTGTATTTAATACTTGTATAAATCATAAAGTCTTCTGTACTTACATTTGAATTAATTAGGATGTGGCTCTTGACTCATTCGTGGTACGAAAACCATTCTATAAATGTCTACCAGTTACATTTACAAATTATGACGTACTCTCAGTATCTCCGCATATCAGTACACGTACTCGAGCCCGCCCGCCTAGCCGCGCAGTCTCCCGCTCTGCTTTCCGAGCGGAAAGTGTCGGTCCTTGGCGCGATTCCGCCCGGCGGATTAGTGTCGAGGTCCGGTGTGCCAGCCAGCCTGTGCATGGTCTTTAAGGCGGTTTTCCATCTGCCACGGCGAATGCGGACTGGTTCCCCTTATTCTGCCTCAGTTACACTGTGTCGGCGATTGCTGCGCAAAGACTGTCTCAACGTACGCCTACCCCTTACTCTACCACGCAAACATATGGGGTTGCACTCGACTGGTATGAGACGTTCTCGGGGGGATCCACTGGGTTCCGAACCGCACAATAACCCTGGGCTCGGTGGGAAGGGTGGACTGATGTGGCCTGTTGTGGGGTTGTGAACCACTGAGGGCTAGGCGGGACGAAGCCTCTTCCTAGTTTCTAGGTCCCCGGTTCAAAACACACGCACACGCACACGCACGCGCGCGCGCGCGTACTCGAGGAACAGTGCATATACAAAGGGTACGATGAATGTTTGGTAATACGACGCAACAATAAGTCACAGGATGCTGATTGTTGCTGTGTTCTGAGAATACGAGGGCTATGCCAAAAGTTTTTAGCAGAATGTGTGAAAACAAATTTATTTGCAAAAAACGTTTACAACTTTTCAAAATACTCTCCATTAGCATGTATACATTTTTCCATTCTCTGAAACCACTTAGAAAATGTCAGTCCAAGCTTCTTTTGGGATGTCACTTAGTGCACTCTCGTACACTGCAATGGCCTCTTCATCTGATTAAAACAGCTGTCCTCGAATTTTTTCCTTAGTCCTAGGGAACAGAAAGAAGTTACAGGGGGCCCGGTCAGGTGAATAGAGAGGATGGGGTAACACACTTTTTCCTTCTCCAGAAAGTCCATCGTTCTGGCAGCCCTGTGCGTAGATGCAGTGTCATGATGCAGCAGAAGGTGCCCACTCTTTGGCTTTGGATGCTGTGACTTCCAGTGGAGATGGCTTTTGGAAGACATTCGTTCAGGTACCATTCAGCATTGACTGTACGACATGTGTCCAAGGTCACACAGGTGAGATGCCCGATCTTTGTGAAAAAAGTTGCCACCGTCTTTTTTCCAGAGCTCCGACTTCGTCGAACTTTTGTAGGTGGTTTCTCCCCTCGAAAGCACCACACAGAAAACACTCTTCGTTTCAGGGTCATAATGGCAAACCCACGTTTCATCACCTGTGACGATATTGTAGGTGTCTTGGGACTTCCCTCCATTGAATTTTTCGAGCATGAAACGGGGACGGGGTTCATCTTCAATTGACTGCCGACCCCTCGAAAACTCGCGAAACCAATTTCCAACTGTGGATCTAGAAGGGGAAGCTTCACCAAAAAATACAGCAAAGAAGAATGGCATTTTTCGGCACTTAAACCCTTCTTATAATCGTAAAAAATCATGGCGCGTAAGTCGCGGCGCGAGAGCTCCATCCTGCACAGTCTCTGACTCAGCACTGCCTGTGCTTTCTTACTGCGCTGTGGGGGGATCACCGCTAGCCAGGGGCTGCGCACGCACGTCCCAAGGTCGAAAACCGTCGCTCTTTCGAGTGGAAACAACCCCATTGTCCTCCGCCTTACGGTTTAGGGGCTGCTAAAAACTTTCGGCATAGCCCTCGTACGTGCACTGTAGCCGCTGTGCAAAGTCTGTGGGTGCAATCGTTCACTAGCAGGATTTAGTCTAAAGTTCTTGCTGTGGCTTCATGGTCACGAAATGAGATGCTGTCAGTTTTGCGGCACAACTTCGCGTGTGGTGTAAACATAGACCAGTGCTTTGAAGAAATGACTCTTGCACTCGGTGATGTGTGTCCATGTCGTACAACTATATTCAGGTGATACAGAGAATTTCAAAGAGGAAATTTCACTCCATAGGATGCTGAGAGTACGGGAAGGTGACGATCATCAGTTCCGGAGGAAAACATTGACACTCTGTGGAATGTCCTAGACGAAGGCAGGCGAGCGACCTACAAGCTAATAGAGGATACCTTAGAGCTAAATGCAGTAGCAGTTCGTTCGATTCTGCCCGATCATTTGCAAGTAAAGAAATATTGTTGTCTCTGGATGCCACATAGACTGACGGAAGAGCAAATGACACAACGTGTGACTTGGTGTTGGGACATGTAGTTTTCTAAGGGCCAATCTCAGTTTGTGAATAACATCGTGACAGGTGACGGCACTTGGCTGTACTATTATGACGTGCCGACTAAGACTCAAAACAAAGTTGGGGTCTTTGAAGATGACGACACCCCATAGCTGTTAGAAAAGCCTGACCAGTGAAGAAGAAAATGATAGCTGTTTCTTTTTCCCCCAAAATCGAGTGGAATTGTGGAGCGTGTTTGTGACATACAGAAGACAGTCATAGACACATTGGGCAGTGCCTGCCCAAAGTCATCCAATCTTTGAAGAACCTGCGACCGAAGTCAAGAATTTGCACTGTTCCTGCATGTGAAAATTAAGCTGAAAGTAGTGCAGTTTTCAAATGATGATGACATCGTGAGGGCTTGGGATAGGGAGTGTGCCTTACTCCCTATAGAAACTTGGCAGAACTGGTTTAGGGATTGATTTCGGATGGTGAGAGGTGCATTCAGTGCGGCACCTGGGGAACTTGCTGCCCAAGGTAGGGTTCGACATGCATGAAAACAAGCTGTAAACACTTCAGCCATGTGCGAGCAGGCATCATTTTGCTGAAATTTAAGCCTGGGATGGTTTGTCATGAAGGGCAACAAAACGGGGCGTAGATTATCGTTGACGCAATGCTGTGCTGTAAAGGTGCCGCGGGTGACAACCAAAGGCGTCCTGCTATGAAACGAAATGATATGGCACCCCAGACTATCACTCCAGGTCGTCGGGCCGTACGGCTGGCGACAGTCAGGCTGGTATCTCACCACTTTCTGCGGCGTCTCCAGACACGTTTTCGCTGGTCATCGGGACTCGGTTCGAAGCGGAACTCATCACTGAAGACAATTCTGCTCCACTCAATGAGATTCCAGGCAGATCACGTGGTCCCGGGTTCGAAACGTTCATTTTATTAAATTGACATAAAGTCCTCGCATATTTTTCTGTAGATCTTCGCCGAAGATGTTATCCAAACGCTAGTGAGAATCAATATAGTGCTTCCCAGACAGGAACCACTGATATGCCATCCTCACTTTTGGTAGAAACATGTTGCTACTGATGTGGATGGAGATACAGTTTACATAGTCTTGCTGATATAGGAGCATTCGTTGAAATACACGAAAAGATTCTTTTGCGTCGGTAAATGACGTAATATGAAAACGGTGCGTATAAGTCACTTCGTTACAACTCTGTAATGAATTGAACCCGTAAAGTATTCTTTGACAGACCTGGGTTATCATATCGGATATCTATCACACCTGTGGCTGGGAGGATTGAAGATTAGGGTTTAACATTCTGCCGATGACGAGGTCGTTAGAGACGGAGATCATCATTGGCCTAGGGAAAAATGGGAAGGGATATCGCCCGTGGCCTTATCATTCGCCGTAAGCTATTTAGGGAAGTGGCGAAAAATCTAAATGTGGAAGTCCGGACGGGAATTTGAACTGGCATCCTCCCGACTGTGTATCCTGTGGTCTAACCACTGCGGCACACAGTTCGGTCCCTGTGATTCGATTGAAATTTAGTACAAGAATGCAGTGCAGTACCCTGGGTGCATAGACAAAGTTCGTTCTCTGTCTGTGTGTGTGTGTGTGTGTGTGTGTGTGTGTGTGTGTGTGTGTGTGCGCGCGCGCGCGCAGGAAAGTTGTGAGGATTGCTACTGATGAGCCAAAACAGTATGGACAACTCGCTAATGGCATGTTGGTCCACCTTTAAAACGCAGCCGGCCAGTGTGGCCGTGCGGTTCTAGGCGCTTCAGTCTGGAGCCGCGTGACCGCTACGGTCGCAGGTTCGAATCCTGCCTCGGGCATGGATGTGTGTGATGTCCTTAGGTTTAAGTTGTTCTAAGTTCTGGGGGACTGATGACCTCAGATGTTGAGCCCCATAGTGCTCAGAGCCATTTGAACCATTTTTAGAACGCAATACAACTGTGATCCTACTTGACAGAAATTCTACTAGGGTTTGGTTGATTTCGGAAGATGACAACCGACGTATGCGAACAGGATACGGAATCCGTGTAATTTACGGTCGCTTGTTTTGTGGGTGCGAAGCTGGCGCCTGATAGCGTTCTAGGTATGTTCCATCGGTTTCAGATCAGCCGAATTTGGTAGGTAGCCAAAGCAACAAATTGGCTTCTCTATCATGCGCCTCAAATCCCCGTCGCATCATTCTGGACTTGTGATACGGAAAGTTATCCTGCTGGAGAAGATTCCATCGCACTCGGGGGAAGACATCAAACAAGAAGGAATACACGTGGTCCGCTATAATTCTCGTATAAACAGCTGTCATAGTACCTACGATTACTACCGCAGGTCCCAGGGAACCAAAGATATATCTCCCTCACAGCATAATACTGCCGCTACCGACCTGTGCCCGTGGCGGTGCATATTTTGAGCAGCCCTCCCCTTATCCGAACTAGACTATCGACCTGATGTCGCAAGAAACGTAATTCGTCCGACAAGGCGACAGATTTCCATTGATTCCTGGTGCAATGCCAATGATCTCATGGCCCACTGCAATGAAAATTAGTGTTCGCAGGGACCTTCCCCTTTCGCTGTGAAACCCATGCTCAAAAACGTGCGCTGAACGGTGTGCTCCACAACACTTATGCCTTCACCATCGTTGTACTGTCTCCAAAGATTTAAGCTCATGGTCAATACTGCCTTATAGAACGGGCAAGACTCGACCTTCACTTTGTTATGAGGTGTTGACACCAGCACATTGTCACCTACTCGTAGTATCACCTTCAACCACTACTACCAGTGATGTTACGGCAGTATGAAGCAAACGCCGGACAGCTTCGCCATATCAGAGATCCACACTCTCCGGCCTCTGAGTAGAACAATCAGCCATTTGTCAAAGTCGCTCATGTCGGTGGATTTTCTCATTTGCGATCAGCGTCGTTCCTCCTCGTGTGTACTTTCGCAACGCCATCAGGCGGCATTCGGTCTCTCGGTAGGCAGTAGTCACACATAATGGTTTGGCTCATTATTGTATGTAACGAGGCGCCGCCTACTTCGTAAGTAAAGGCTGCCATCAACGCGAAAGTTGGTTTGCACACCAGTGCTTTGGAGACACACCGTAGGAAGATAACGTTCTGTTCAATATGAAGAGTAGGATGAACAACATAGGCGTGATCTTACTGGAGTTGGTGTGCCATTATTTTCCACCGGCCTTTTTAACTGACATACGCAGCCTGTTACAGGTGCACCTACAGTACGTGGACTCTGTATTACGGTGCAACTCGGCTTGATTCATACCAGCCGCCGTTGTCAGAGGTGGAAGACGTGATAAGTGACAGATAAAAAGCCTATGACTGACTGGGGGTCGAACCCAAGACTTCAGGATTCATAGTCTGGCATTTAATCACAGAGCCAGCGAGCCACTTATTTGGGAACTACATTTTATGTATTCGCATGTGTGTTTTTTCTGACAACTGAAACATAACATCGGAGACTTCCTTGTACCATTGCTTATAAGTAGTAGATTGCAAAATTTTTATACACTCAGTGCTCTGCAATTCAGTAACTTCATTTTTAGTTGCTAAAAGTTACAGTGAATGCATAGAATAATTTTAAAAAATAGGGGGCTCAAAGAAAAGAGGCGCGGATAATGTTTGACCTGCTACTGTAAATCATTTGTTTCGAAGTAACAAAGTTAAGTAATACTAGAGACCTGCCCTAAGACACTGAAAATAAAATTGTCAGACACGAAATATTACGAAGCTTTTCATATGCACCTACATTATCACATGACTATCTAGGAGCACTTGCACAGAACTGCTTCGGTTGCGCATAAACGTACTTTATAGAGAGACACACAATTTGTCAGTTGTGTTATACTTTGAACAAGTGTGTCACCGAGGATGGACATGTTTTCAGATACTAATCTGACACAATAAAATTTTAAAAATAAATATAATGCTGTCCAGTCGCATTACAATTATGAAAAATGAAGTTCATATGATTCAGGAAGGTTCTTCATCGTTCTGTTCACGTCGAATTAAATCTCGTTCGGACTCCCCAGTTAGCGTAGTGACCCAAGGAACTTGGATTCTACATTATTGTCGCTCCTTATCTCGATTATTTTTTTACATGTTACTTTCTCCTTACACAGTGTCTTTTGAGATCTAGTGGTGTTTTATTCCACGTCTTTAATATTATATCTGACTCATTATGTCCCAAAAATGTGAGGATCTGCTTGTAACAGAGCAAAGTCAAAACTTGCTCGACACGTGCTGTAGTGAATCTAGTTTCTTAGTGGTAAGCACTTCAGAGTTAGATTGCAGTGATTCTATAAATCGATTAAGGTAAATACCAGCATGGTTCCTAGTTGCCAGTGGGACGCTGAACGCTCCCTTTACATTTTCATTTTACCTTTAGATATCAAGTCATGCGTGTACAACTTTGGCTGAAGTTGAAGTTGCTCGTTTGGTTGAAGAGCTTTGCTAGAAAAAATGGTTCAAATGGCTCTGAGCACTATGGGACTCAACTGCTGTGGTCATAAGTCCCCTAGAACTTAGAACTACTTAAACCTAACTAACCTAAGGACAGCACACAACACCCAGCCATCACGAGGCAGAGAAAACCCCTGACCCCGCCGGGAATCGAACCCTGGAACCCGGGCGTGGGAAGCGAGAACGCTACCGCACGACCACGAGATGCGGGCCTTTGCTAGAAAACACACACGCGTACTCTTATTTTGTGGCTATGAATATAGTGAATAAATCTGCGAATACATGTAACCTATTATGCAGAGCCGGCCCGATCGGTTCTAGGGGCTACAGTCTGGAACCGCGCGACCGCTACGGTCGCAGGTTCGAATCCTGCCTCAGGCATGGCTGTGTATGATGTCCTCAGGTTAGTTCGGTTTAAGTAGTTCTAGGGGACTGATGACCTCAGATGTTAAGTCCAATAGTGCTCAGAGCCATTTGGGCCATTATTATGCAGAAATAGGAGAAGAGAGAAATTATTTTTCGATCGCGTTATTAGCAGTAAATCATTGCAGACACAGTAACCTAGGAGTAACCGTCCGGGGCGACCCACAGTGGAATGATCACATAAAACTAATAACAGGAAAACCAGTTGCCAGGCTGAGATTTTATGGAAGAATCGTAAGGAAATGTAACTCGTCCACGAAAGTAATTGCTTACAAAAAGTTCGTACGATGGAGCCTGAGTATCCTTCAAAGTCGAGCGGTACGTTTCGTCAGGGGATGTTTCGCTAAGCGTGGTAGCGTTACCGTAATATTCAACAAACGCTAGTGGCAGACTCTACAATCGAGACATTGTGCATCACGAAGAGATTTACTGTTGACATTCAGAGAGCGTTCGTGCCAAAGAGACAAAGAACGCATTACTTCCTCCCACAGTCGACTTTAGTGCATCTTTGAATTCTTTTGACAGCTCCAACGGCAGCTCCTCTGAGGTCGTCTTGGCGTTATTTTATGAGGGAAGCATTATTCATGAATCGAACGATTAATTCGTTTCTTGTGTTTCCTCTTTAAATCACTCTCTCAAGAAAAAATCTAAAACGATGAGGCATGAGGACCTCTGAGCCCACCAAACGTGACCATTTCTGCTGATCCATCTTTCGGGGAGTGTTAGGTTTCCGGTATGTCACGTCACGACTAGTGCGTGCTGTGACCACATTATGCTGGAAGAACATACTCATTCTTGAAGTCAGAGGAATCTTTTCCAGGAATGGTGGAAGCTTGTTATCAAGAAAGTCCAGATAACGGGGCCCGCTAAGGCGATGCGGTAACACGACAGGCCTAGTCAGCAGATCGTCCATAACACCACGCAGCCGATATAAGCTGCTAATACAGTGTTGCTGATAGCGTCACGAGTGACAGCGGCTTTATCGGTGAACAGTATCAATGGGATTACACGGCGATCTACAAGTAGTCAACGACAAAATTCCAATCGTCTATCTTCATCTCCTTCTCAATGGTGTTGAATCGGCTGTAAATGATAAGGATAGGGGCCGTGCGTACATAATGTATTTCATATTGTTGCATTTTGGGACACAGATACTGTAGAAGTTATGCGTGTGGTTGTTGAAAGCCTACTTTCTAACATCTGAATGTCTCCTGCTTCACCCAAACTCTGTTAATTTGCAGATTCGGATGAAATATGACTGGTGGGCACCACACCAGTTTGACGCAATTTAGTGTCAACACAAGTTACACTAAGAGCACCAGATTCAAGGCTGTTTATCTGGTACGCAAATGTCAGGAAATAGTCACCTGTGTACTCTACAAGAAGAAGCAGCAGCAGCAGAGTTTCCCTTACAAAACCCGAACACAAATACCATATTTGTGCACTGCGCATTTGTAAATATAAACGACATAGAAGAGACCAACATTCCACGACCGCAACTGAAAAATTCAGTTACGTACATTCAAGCAAACTCCACAACTTGAACTTCAAAACGAAAATGACGATCGACAAACAAACCCTTAGCAACTGGATCATCAACACGCAAAATCTACATCTGTAAAGAGCTGTAACTCTGTAACCGCTAAAAACTGGACACACATTATATGAAATGCTTTATTCAAATTTGCTTATAATACGACCTCCAAAAAATCGACTGTTTTCCTGAAGCAACATACAGTTAAGGAAACACTAATGGTAGTGAGGTGACGTGATGGGTGGATGAACGGACGTATTGGAAACTGTTAGGCGCTAAAGAGAATGGTCATCAGCAGAATTTTTCCGAGATCGAGGTACTGTGGTGTGAGTAGTCATGTTAAAACGAAAAGTGAAAGGCAAATAACCACAGGCATATTGGAAAAAATTCAGACATTATCAAGTGTGTCTTTTCTCACCGTTTTCATACGTTAATCGTTATAGACATTGTTTGACGTTGCTACCCAAAATCTCGAAATCTTCTTTACCGACTTAACTTCAAATTTTTACCGATACTCTAATGAACATTCACAGGGACATAGGCTATATCTTTTAATATAGATAATATTTAATATAGAAAGGGGAAACGTAACCAAAAACTTAGTAACTTTCTTGAACAATTTACTTCAACTTCTCACTCGATACTCTAATAAACATTCAGACCAACGTAGACTATATATTTTTTTGCAAACAACAATGTACAGGTTTTCTATTGAAACCGATTACGAGAAAAAAGTGCTGTGCTGTGAAAATGTGCACCTTCCATTTTTCAGTCCGTTTTAACGACAGCAGGGAATTCAAATCATTAGACAAATTGTTTCTCCCGTACATATTCGTTCTCGTAAGTAAATTTTAAACTTAAATTGTATACACAGAAAACCAGGACGCTGTATTTACGGCTTACCAGCTAATGATTAGAATACTACTACGGAATCTGAATTTGAAATAACAGTAAAGAAGGCTGGGGGGGGGGGGGGGGGTCATGATGGACAGGACAGAGGGGCGGGGGGGATCAGGAGGAGGAGATTATACGTATATCCAATCCCCATATATATTTAGCAATTGCGAAGAATTGCCGGTTAGTCTGTTAATAAAAACAGTGGACGGCTAAATGCGCGGCTGGTTGATGGCGGGGGAATACGTTGAATCACACACCCATAAACACTGAAACCTTCGAAATGAGTGCGACAGTTTCGGGGGAATCAGTTACTCATACTACAAAAAATCTCCGGTACATGTCATGAGGTAGCTTGTGGAGTACTGTTGTAGAACTAAAAGTTGGGCAGAGCCCAGACGCTACACAAAATGTCAGTAGTTGCCTTGTTAGTGACTTGTCATAGCGTAAAATTGAGGATAAGATCCTCGATAGACAATCGGGATTCCTCGTAAAATCATACAAAATATACGACGTTAAAATGTGATGTACTGTGATGACTGTGGCATGCGAGTGAACAAATTTATTGTAGGCGGTTGGTGAGAGCCAGCTTCGGCGTCACGTGCAATAACGATTGCACGCGGTGCAGCAACCCCGAGCCGTGCCAGCTGACAGCGGACTAGTGAGGCGGTGCTATCGCATAAGGATGTGTGTGCACGTCCGGAGTGTCGATCCGGTACGTGTTGCCGCGCGCTTTAGGTCATTGATCCCTGCATGGCACGGACGGCATGTGGGGTCAGACCGAGGGGCAGCAGCCGCTATAGGCAGATAAATGGCCTTGTTGGAACCTGTCGCTAGCGCTCTGCTAAGAGGGGTAGTCATCAGGTTTTATTTATCAATTCCAAATAATCAGGCTACGCCATGAAATATGGTGTGGGGTTAGCTCTTCCCTGCATATTGACGCTTCAGTGTAGCAAATTTTTCCTGACGATGGGTGACTTGACAGATACCTTGGTTCAGTCTGAATTTTGGATGCCCGGGCAAGTTCGATCTACACCTACAAGACTACACCGCAATAATTGCAATCTTTACAATTAAGTGCCTGGAAGGAGGTTTATCGTACTACCTCTAGACTATTTCTCTACCGTTTCACTGCCGAACAGCGCGCGGGCGAAACGAACACTTCATTCTTTCCGTGCGTGCTTTGATTTATTTTATTACAATGATCATTTCTCTCTGCGTTGGCGGGTGCCGGCCAAATTTTTTCGGATTTGGAGAAGAAAGTAGGTGGTGATAGAAGGTTCTTGAAAAGATTTCGCCGCAACGAAAACCGCCTTTATTTTAATGATTGTCATCCTAACTCGCGCATCATATACGCCACATTCTCTCCCTTATTGCCCGATAATACAAAACGAGCTGCTCGCGTTTGACTTTTTCAATGACCTCCGTCAATCCTGTCTGGTAATGATCCCATACCACGCAGCAATATTCCAGAATGTGACGGACAGGGGCTGTCTCCATTCGTCTTCGGCCCAGTAGGAAGAACTTACCGCCTCATTGACGATTTCCCCCATTTGCGCATGAGACTCCCTCCAGGTGGTCACTCCACCAATTAAAGTTATTATTCCAAGCGACCTGACCCGTGACAGGCTTTGAAAGCTACTGTAACGGAGGCAGACTTTACTCCCTACATAGTCAGTCATCTTCTAACTAAGATGACGGTAACGATCTTCGGAAGCTTGGGTTTTAAGTCTGACTTGAAAAGCGGTCGGAACCCCCAAGATTATTTTGACCAGTAATGTAGTTTCGCTTTTTACACCATCGCCTGGATTGCGATACTCCGATCTCCGCTACTTTTGCGATTCACGGTTCTTCACAGAGAGCCGGTGTGCCTCGTATTTCTTTGCCATTCATTCTTGTTTGACCACATTGGAAGGATCAGCGTTGTTGCCGCACACTTCGATCTACTCAGGTTGTTGCAGCGTTCTTCCCATGAAATGCAGAAAACGTAAGTACCGCTCCACACCCCATTTTGTCAATAAGTTATGCCATTTTATTGTTGCTCATCTAATGGCGTGCTGTGGTAGAATGGAGATTTCAATGGAGATTTCAGTTTGTACGAGTACTAAGGACATGTATTTACAAACAAAAAATGCGTAACTTTTTCCAGGCGATATTTAAATCTTTGGCTCAGTGGCTGACCAACTACTAACGTAAAGGCCTGAGGTTCTAGAATTTCTTCGTCTCTGGCATGATTAGAGCGTTCAGGCCCTGTATTACACCTAATTAGGCATTCTGTATATTTTAAATTTCATATATCACGATTAATTAATTAATAAGGGACTTGAAAAAGTAATGGAGGACAATCTCGGCGAGGAGCACCAGAGATGGAATACGGCTCCTACGAGTCTTGGGAGAACGTTTTATTGAGACCTCTATATGTGCTTCATCGATCTAGAAAGGGCATTTGACAATGTGGCTTGGGACAAGCTGGCGACTATGATGAGGAAAACCAGAAGACTTGTAAACTCATTATATCTGAGTCAAAAAGCCTCAGTTAAAGTGAGAGGAGAAAGTACAAACAGGATCTGACTAGGAAAAGGATTAAGACAAGGATGCTGTCTAGCACCTACCCTTTTCAACCTCTACTTGGAAAGTATGATTGACCAATGCTCATTAGATGACAAAGGAGTGGAAATTGGAGGAAGAAGAGTAGGATGTTTGAGGTTTGCTGATGACATGGTCCTGCTAGTCACAGGGGAAAAAGAATTACAGGGTTTAGTGGACACCATTGAAGCTAACGGAAAAAAATATGGAATGAAAATTAACACAAAGAAAACAAAACTATTGGCACTAGGAGGAAATAAAGAAGTAAAAATTATGCTGAATGGATAAATATTAGAATGGGTGCAAAATTTTAAATATCTTAGAAGCACGATATGCACCGACTGGAAGTGCAACACAGAAATTAAAAAAAGGATAGCAAATACAAGAGGCATTTTATAAGAAAAGGAGAATTTGCTGCAGCAGTCTGGGCAGATAATTGAGGAAAAGACTCAAAAAATGTTTTGTATGAAGTGTTCTTCTGTATGACACTCAAACTTGGGCTTTGAGGAAGAAAGAAAAAGGAAGGCTGGAGGCTTTTGAGATGTGGACTTGGCGGAGGATGGAAAGAATAAGTTGGATGGACAGAGTAAAAAATGAAGTACTGAGAAGAGTGGGAGAGAAAAGACAGTTACTAGATGTAGTAAAAAGAAGAAAAAGAAATTGGATTGGGTGCACAGTAAGAAAGAATGACGAACTGATAAAAACAGTTTTAGAAGGTTTTGTGCAAGGGAAAAGGAAACTAGGAAGGTAGAGATTTCAAATACTGGATGACGTGATGGACGGTACAACAATACAGCAACCTTAAGAAGGAAGCAATGGATCGCGGAAAATGGAGAGGCAATAGCAGAAAACATGATGATGAAGATTTTAATGATGAAGATTTTGATGATGAAGATTTTGATGATGGTGATTTTGGTGATGGTGATTTTGGTGGTGATGATTTTGGTGATGGTGATTTTGGTGGTGATGGCGATTTTGACGGTGGTGGTGATGGCGATTTTGACGGTGGTGGTGATGGCGATTTTGACGGTGGTGGTGATGGCGATTTTGACGGTGGTGGTGATGGCGATTTTGACGGTGATAAGCATGTTATTCTACATTTGCAATTTAAAAATTAGTACAGATAAACAGACACAGTTAATATTCGTTTATGATAAGTACGACAGTAATTAGAAATCACAGGAAGGTAGGCTTTAATTGCGAGCGCTAGCAGCAGTGAGAATGAGAGAATGAAATGAAAGAGAGTGGGTAAGAGGAGCGTGGTGTAACAAACAGTTAATGAATCTAAGGGAAAGGAAACTGGTGTGACTCAAAGAGAATAAGAAGCATAATTGAGAGAAAACAGGGGCATTGACTTCACTATTTGATGAAGGGAAAATGGCCATATATCGACTACTCGCGCCTTGTTGAATGGCACCAAAATAGTCGACGTGTGATTGCACTAGTTTCGTTTCACATCCTGTGAAACATGTTCCGAAATTTTTTCAGGGCTTAAAGGCAAGCCGAAGCCTTCCTTCATATGGCGACATAGTTTTCTGCCCAGTTGAGGTGATCATCCAAACTTAAAGCCAAGTTCTTCACTGTTCTTTTCCAGTTCCCCATTCCAGGTGAAGAGCTGCAACGTTGACGAAATAAGGATTCCCTTCATCCACACTTTGACCAGCGGTAAGCTGGTTTGATGCGGCTCACCACGAATTCCTCTCCTGTGCCAACATTTTCAACTTAAAGTAGCAGTTTTAATCGGTGTTCTCAATTATTTGCTCTATGTATTCCAATCTCTATCTTCATACACAGCTTTTAGCCCGCAGCACCATGGAAGTTATTACCTGGTATTTTAACCTATATCCTATCATCCTGTCCCATCTTCTTGTCAGTGTTTTCCGTATATTCCCTTCTTCGCCGATTCTGCAAAGAACCACCTCATTCCTTACCTCACCAGTCTGCGTAATTTTCGATATTCTTTGTAGCACCTCATCTCAGATACTTCGATTCGCTTCTGTTCCGATTTCCCATGGTCCATACTACACTACCATACAGTGTTGTGCTCCAAACGTACGTTCTCAGAATTTTTTTTCAATTAAACCTTATGTCTGATACTAGTATACTTCTTTGGGCCGGGAATGCCCTTTTTTGCGAGTGCCAGTCTGCTGTTGATGTCCTCCGTCCATCACTGGTTATTTTGCTGCCCAGGTAGCAGAATTCCGTACTGATAAGTTTCTCGCTGTTCTCATTTCCGCCACTTCTCATTATTTTCGTTTTTCTTCGATTTATTCAGTCCACATTCTGTATTTATTAGACTGTTCATTCATTTCAATACATCATTTAATTCTTCTTCTCTGATATGGCACTGGAATATCGTTCAGCAGAATAGGAGGCAGTCGTTCACGGAATTCTGAGCTTGCTAATTTTTAATGGGATACTAAAATTACTTCTGGCTTTTTGTGCGTAAATCCTAGAGTTTGCGTTCGTGGTACCACTGAAGACAGATCGCCGTTCATCGAGACGAGGGCTGTATGGATATCTTCAGTTCTGAGACTCAGGTAAAGCTGCAGGTCGTCGACGTAGAAGTGATACGATTTGTGAAGCTTCTTATCTCCCGCCGTATTCGGTGTCCCTATAACTTAAGGGAATGCAGCCGGTTGACACCTTCGACAGCCAGCGTCGTCAGAAGTTATTGTAATGGAAATTAATAACACCAACACGTGAGACATCATTACTCTGTGTCACGCTGTTGGTCTTTTTATTTAAACAAGGAAAAAAAAACTGTAGTCTACACAGAATTTAAGCAAAATCCTCCTTTCTATTTAAAGATCATTTTCTAATATTATTTCAACAACTTAATAACACTTTCCCAGTAGCTGGAAGTGCATGCTGGAATCACCGTGCCGGCGGCGGTGGTCTAGCGGTTCTAGGCGCTCGGTCCGGAACCGCGCGACTGCTACAGTCGCAGGTTCGAATCCTGCCTCGGGCATGGATGTGTGTGATGTCCTTACGTTAGTTAGGCTTAAGTAGTTCTAAGTTCTACGGGACTGATGATCACAGATGTTAAGTCCCATAGTGCTCAGAGCCATTTGAACCATTTGGAATCACAGTGCTATTATATTCCGTAGGATGATCGGTGGGTGCCAAGGCAATCTTCTATAATAGCGGAGTTCCTTGGCTTTTTTAAGCGTGTGTGACGCTTATGCTCAGTACATCGGTCCTCCACTGTCCTGAAGGTCTGACGAATCTAAGATACGCCACAGCTGCAAGGAATACGATAGGCACTTTCGTTACACAACCAAAGATTATCCTTTACGCATTCTAAAACGACCGTATGTTAGGTGGTGGTCGTCGAAAAACACGCTACATATCATACTTACGCAAAATGTGACCAATCGTGTTGGAACTGCTTAAGGCTGAAAGGCCGTAGATTTCGGTGACGCCTCAGTACCATCACTCACACGGTGCGCTGTTGGTCGATGTCGCAACGCACGTCCGATCTTCTTTCTTTCTTTCTTTTGCTTGTGCCTTTTTTCCCACAGATACGCAGGGTCAGCTTGGTTAATAGGATGTGGCAATGTTAGTGGAAGGGGTGGCTGGATGCCCTTCCTGCCGCCACCTTGTACCCCCTGGGACAGAATCAATGGAATAGTGCGAACGTGTTCAGATGTCTGCGAGCCGTGTAACTTAGACGGGACGCGGGGACCAGCCCGGTATTTACCTAGGGGATGTGGAAAACCGCCTAAAAACCACATCCAGGCTGGCCGGCACACCGGCCGTCGTCTTTAATCCGCCGGGTGGAGTCGATGCGGGGGCCAGCGCGCCTACCCGAGTCCAGGAAGCAGCGCGTTAGCGCTCTCGGCTAACCTGGCAGATCAACGCACGTCTGATCTGCCTTTCACTATAACCATTCTGACGAAAGGTGATATCAAGATGGACTAACCCAGCTGACAAACTCTGTGTCTGAGATGACGTGGGCCTAGTGAACCAAGGTACGTATTAGTATCCCTTCAAGCTGAGCCGAATTGTGACAGATACCACCCTCCCTATAGAAGTCAGTATGATTTGGCTTCCTGTAAACCTCCCTCGTGAGCAACACCTCCACCGTGAAACGAATATTTGGATGGACTGAATTCATATATTCTAAAAAAGTTGTTCAAATTCTCAGTACCATGATCCCAAACTACGAAAGTATCGTCTACATATGAGAAAAAACGAAGGTTTCAATTTGTAACAAAGAAAAGTACCTGTAAGGAAGGTTTTCGGACAAAAAAGTTAAAAACCTTTTCATAAAGAGACTGTATTTCAGTAATACGGAGCCAGTCTTAAGAATCCTCAATGGGGTTCGTCGCAGACTCACTGTCCATAAAGTGGACTGTTCTGATAACATTACTTGAAGAATGTGTTCGGAGATGTTCGAAAGAACAGACACCATTCTGATTCTACATCCACTATGAATCAAGACACAAAGGAATTAAATACATTAGCTGCCGATGGACACTGATATACATCAATCACTTTACGTAAAGACTGAGATGTATATGAGCTATCTAATAAATTGCATCAGAAATAAAATGACACTTATTAATGCGTCGGGCGGGGCCTTGTGAGTTATCGCACTGCACTGTTTACGAAGAACTATGTAAAGCGTACATTCCAAGATATCTGAGACAAGATAGCTTAAAAACAAGACTTTTGGGAGTCAGTGAAGTTTCCGCACGTCGTAAACCAACCATTACTGTTTCAAAAGGTCCTTCCAAGCCGTATAAGAACGTAAAGTGTCGGAAATTGTCTGAAGCTGATTCTCCGCTTTCAGACAGTTGTACGAGACTTACTCGTATTCGAAAAGTAAGGGCTGTTTGCTTATGCAGATGAACCTGGATAAGCGACAGCTAAAGAAACCGGGAATTTTTTCTGTCTTACAGAAGTTTCAAATGGCTAAAGGTGTCATCAATCCGAAGATGGTATGAACACCACAGTACACGAGTAGTGTTGGAGGTGTTGCCCTACTGCGAATTGACTGACCCGTACAATTGTAGGGGGACCTATAGATTTTAACGTAGATTTGTAACTATGATACAATTCGAGATTTTTCGTAGAGGTAAGTTTCGTCTTTGCAACTAAATGGAAGGCAATTGTTTTTGTCGTATGCGTTTCGCTTCTTCTATGCATGAAGCATCTTCAGTGGCGTGTAATACAGCTTTGGTTTTTTTATTATAAACTCATTATGCAGCAGTTAAAAGTATGTTCGTATGTTCCATTTTCTCATGTCATCTCTTGCTGAAGTTAGAAACAGCTTTTGCAGTTAAAGTTTCGTGATGTTAAATTACCATTTGGTGTTAAGATTTCCGTTTGCGTGTGCGTGTGTCATCCTGGAGATGTATTTACTTTATCTCCATACTCCAGGTGACCGGTTTTTAGCGCGCAGTTATTACGACATGTCACTTGCTATTTTCACTGTATGTTGAACGCGTGTGTGTTTACAGTGTGTAGTGTTGCGAACTGTCGCTGTTTGTTTATCTTTCGTCTTTTTTGGTGTTGTGTACGTGTGGTTTCATATTTGTGTGTGTGTGTGTGTGTGTGTGTGTGTGTGTGTGTGTGTGTGTGTGTGTGTGTGTGTGAGAGAGAGAGAGAGAGAGAGAGAGAGAGAGAGAGAGAGAGAGAGAGCAATTAAATTTTTGTCTGATTCGCCGTTTCCTTTTCTCATATTGATCAAACAAGCGGACCGATGCACAAAGTTTTCAAAGTTAACCTCACTTTTGAAGCAGCTCTCACGCTGTGTGTGCTGCGCCGCAAAGTATTTAGACACTAACGCGAATGTCTGCCTATGCAGCCAAAGCTTTTGTTGCATTGACATTACCACTGTGTATAATGGAAAAAAATGCTGGCCCAGGGAATGGTGGACATTAGGAAATAAATACACAAATGAAAATCTGCTAAAGGAAATGTTACATTCAGAACCTGATGATAACATCCACTTTCTTCGGGTAGTCAAACTTCAGATAACCTTCAGAATTAATTTGTTCCTTCATTGGAAAAAGAATGTGATTTCGGTCTCGCAGTGATTATCTGTAACTTGAAATATCAGGTAACTGGAGCAGATATAGGAGATGTAAAATTTCTATCATGCATGAGATCTCGTACACTTCCATTATTTTGGAACCATTTTAAGCAGTACCGCTAAATAGAGTATTAAAAGACCATTATTATTTTGCACTCTCACTTGTGCGACTGCGTAGAATATTAATATTTTTCTTTACGTCTTCGTGTGTAATATTTGGGTGTGAAAGACGCTACACCTTTACCATTCAAGCATTACCCTGTTACCTTTTGTTTTTATTTCATATAGTTCTTTGATCTTAGTTCTCCACATTTGTGGAAATTCACGTTAAGAAGAGAGAAGCTGCAATAAAAAGTCTTTTTCGCCCAAAATGCGCAACGAAACAACATTCGTACGGCTCTACGAGAACTGGACCTATGTAAGATCACTAAGTGGGTCAAAGGCTTCTATCCAGTCACTCCTCTACTATTCTAGCATGGCAATAGAAAACAGCAAAAGGAAAGAAGTTTTAAATATCGCGTTTAAGATACCACACAGGAGGCTCGTACAACTGACTTTTGGTAGACCAACGCAAGCGTGAAGTGTCAGCCTTGTTTGTCGCAGCGGCCGTCAATCACAATTGCTCTCTTATGTCAAACAAAACAGCACGTATCAAATAATTCGACAAATACGCGAAATTCACTTGTCTGCTGGGGCTCTAAGTCCAATGGCAGGCGATTTTCTCCATTTAAAATCTTCTCTTTGAAATAGTCGTCGAAGGGTGCCACACTAACAACTATAATCGCGAAGTTGCACCAAAATAAAAGCTGTGTGTGTCACTTGCAGCAGAAATTAGCTCTTGTAGTTGTGTTACTACCGGCTTACGAGACACAATGCAAGATGCGTTATCATTCTAACGTAAAATATTTCGCTGTAGAAGCATTGTTCAATTCAACGCACCTCTTAACCTGACCCTCTCGGATTTCTTTCAAATTTGGTGCATTCAGTGACCCAGATAAGAGATGGAAAAATGCCAACTTGCAGGTGTGTGTTAAAACTGTGAAGAGTTATAGATCTGTAAAATTTGGAGTTAGTGCGACATGGCAGGTTTCTGAGAATTTTCATACTAAAGATTATTGACCATGACGGTTTCGAGCCGAGTGGAGGGTCTCAACCAAAGGTTTTTTCGATTTCTTGTGACGTTCTTGGCTGCAAATTTCTGGACGTACATTGTTGGGTGCAGAGTTTTAGGACACACCTTCATCGGTCAGGGGTGTACTACACAAAGCAAGGAGCTACTCGCGTAGGAGAATGCTTGAGGAGTGCACATGTGGTTTTTAGACTAGGCGGTAGTTTGAGATTCTCTGATGAATGCTTACCAGGCAATACGCAAAGAGTGAAATCAGACTGCATAACGAAAAGGCACGGAGTTTACTGCTCTCCAGGAAATTTGTCGCTCTCGAATTATTTTCGGAACCGAGAGCTAGTTGAATCTCGATGTAGGAAGCTGTGAAACATTTAGCGAGGTATGGAACGTATATCGAAAATACAGATTAGACTCCGTGGTAGGGGGAGTGTTCATTGCAGTCGATAGAAATGTCTGTCTAGATCGAAATGGGAGTCTATGAATTTATGTGGACGCATGTAACATGACTAGAGGAATTCTAGTTAATTATCGGATGTTTTTACTGGCCACCCGATTCTACCGTGATAGTTTTAGAATCATCCAAAGAAAGCGCGGAAATGCCTAGATCATGTAATATTAGTTGAAGGTGACTTGAACGTACCGAGTATAGACTGGAACGTCTGTGGATTCATTGCAGGTGGTACGAACAAGCAGTCCAGTCAAGTACTTTTGAACACTTACTGCGGAAATCTGTCTTGAGCGACCATTTTGGCAGCCCACACGTAATTTAAATATTTGAGACCTTGTAGCTTCAAACAGTCTGACCTTATCGATTATGTCAGTACGGGAACAGGAATTAGTGATCATATTATAGCGACAGTGGTTACAAAAATTAATAAATCCATCAAGAAGGCTAGAGGAGAATTTTTTTGTAGAAAGAGCAGATAAAAAATTGTTAGCATGCTACTTACTGAATGATGGACATCATATAGTTCCAGCTTGATGGGCGTAGAGGAGTTAGGGGCAAAATTTAAATGGATTGTATATCGCGCCCTTTAAAAGTATGTGTCGAGTAAGTGGCACCATGTAGAAGTAAGCGCCGAGTTAATGGATTAAGGAAGGAAATGATTCTCCGTGGTTTAATAACAAAATTCGGAAATTGCTGAGGAATCTGACACTGTTGCACTCTTATTTCGAAAAAGAGCGCAAGCAAAACGTTGTAGAAATTTACACGTCTGTAAAAGGTCGCTGCTCGAAGCCTAAAACTACCCCATTCATAACGTAGCAAAGATATTGCCGAGAACTGGACCTATGTAAGATCACTAAGTGGGTCAAAGGCTTCTATCCAGTCACTCCTCTACTATTCTAGCATGACAATAGAAAACAGCAAAAGGAAAGAAGTTTTAAATGTCGCGTTTAAGATACCACACAGGAGGCTCGTACAAACATACAGCAGTTTTCGGAATGCAGAATCGTGTTAAAAGAATTATATCTGGTTTTAATTCTAGAACTCCTTGCAGAGATTTCGAAAAAAAAAACCAAAAAAAAATGGGTGTTTTGCCAACTACTTGTATGTATATGTCTGTCTGCTAATACATTAAGGAGCTACCGGTGGTACACAGTACCATGGGTTCAACCACCAATCAAAGCTCATGAAATGTCAATCAAATAATTTGGTGGAGTTTAAGACTGAATTAAAGAACTTCGCTGGATAACTTTTTCTACTCCACTAAAAAGGATCTTCACAGAAGATCCCAAAATTTCACGTCTTAGTTTATAATCAGAATTAGCTGTGTAATACAGTAATGTATTTCAACAAAATGTTCAGCTCTGATTTCTTTCCACATCTCAGAGACTAATTTTCTTTGTGGGATTCATGAAATAGGGCTAATGTAAAATAATTGGAGTATCACTGTATTGTGTTTGGATAACGCAAGTGCCAGGCACGGAAGGTCTGAGGTAGCCTCGCTGCCTTAGTCGCATACTATGGGGCAGTCGGTGCAGTACAGTAAACTGGTGTGAAATACACAGTAACAAACCTACTTTTGAAACATGCAAGTCGTTTTGATTTCCCGATGGCGAGGCAGTTCGTTCATTCCAGTCACGTTCGCCCAGAGAAGCATAGTGAGGCACTCCTCAACGTCCATATAAACGATCAGATTCGATGTTTGCTTTCCATGGATATGTCAGGCAAGTGTACTTTCGTACAAATAAAGTTTGTCAAATTAAACCTCACTTTTGAAGCAGCTCTCACGCTAGCAGTATCGCGTCGCGGAGTAGTTTGATACTAGTAGGGATCACTAATGCGGATAAAGCATTTCTTGCATTGCCTACAGCACTGTGTATAAAGATGGTAATCCAGGGAATGGTTGAATTGAGAGGTAAATATAAGCATAAAAATCTGCTAATGAAAAACTTGCGCTCAAAACCTGGTGTTTTCAGTTTCTCCGAATAGACACTCGTGCGCCCACACAGCCATATCATAATCGTGGAAATGTTTGGGAGAGCATTCCCACTTCTGGCGTTCGTGTGATGACAGCGGGTATTATAATCAATTTATTTCTTGGACGATATAGTCCATTGTCCAGATAAAAATTAAATTTGGGTGGGTGTAGGTGTACATGAATTTCCTTCAGGTCACTCTCACTTATACAGGATGTTTAAAAGCAGTGTCACATATTCCTACAGAAGGTAGTATTGGTCAAAATTATTGTGTAAGACTTCATGCACAACGGTAAGGAGAGGTGGGCAATAGAGTGGTACGGTAGTTGTTGCAGGAGAGCTGGACAGGAGCAGAAATTATTGGCGATCAAGTTGACACAATAAACAGAATATTTACTTAACTTGTATTTCTCCCGGACCCTCAGACACAATCGATATAGACTGGGAGGTGACCCTGAGGCGTAAACTGCCTCATTGAATGTTCCATGCCTTCCCAGTCTCATGATGACGTCATTCTCCAGTGGAATTGCGGCGGTTTTTTCCACCGCCTGGCTGAGCTGCGGCAATTGTTAAGGTTTACACCTGCTTTCTGCATTGCCCTCCAGGAAACCTAGTTCCCGGAAATATTGACCCCTGCCATCTGTGGCTATAAGGGACACTACAGGAACTGTAGAAACTATAATAGAGTGTCAGGTGGAGTTTGTGTTTATGTCCTAAACCCAGTCTGTAGTGAAACTGTGCCTCTTCAAACCCCCCTGTCAGAATAAGGACGACGCAGGAAATAACTGTCTGCAATGTATATCTTCCAACAGATGACGCAGTATCCCTGAATGTATTGACTGCACTGATTGATCAACTGCCTAAACCTTTCCTACTTTTGGGAGATTTTAACGCCCATAACCCCTTGTGGGGTGGCACCGTGCTTACTGGCCGAGACAGAGATTTCGAAACTTTACTGTCTCAGTTCGACCTCTGCCTCTTAAATACTGGGGTCGCCACACATTTCAGTGTGTCTCACGATAGCTACTTGACCATTGCTTTATCGATTTGCAGCCCAAGACTTATCCCATATATCCACTGGAGAGCACATGACGACCTGTGTGGTAGTGACCACTTCTCATCTGTCACTGCCCCAGCTTCAGGCCCACCGACGCCTGCGCCGATGGGCTTGAAACAAGGTGGACTGGGAAACGTTCACCTCTGCTGTCACTGCTGAATCTCCTCCATCACGGTAACATAGATGTGCTGGTTGAGCAGGTGACTACAACAATCGTTTTTGTGGCAGAAAACGTGATCCCTCGCTCTCTAGGGCGGCCCCAGCGAAAGACAGTCCCTTGGTGGTCGCCGGATGTCGCTGAAGCAATTAAGGAGCGTCGGCGAGCTCTACAGCGGCACCCTTTCATGGAGCACCTCATAGGCTTTAAACGGCTCCGTGCCCGCGTTCGCCAACTTATCAGACGACAGAAGCAGGAGTATTGGGAGAGCGATGTTTCGACCATTGGCTGCCATACGTCACCTTCCCAAGTCTGGGCAAAGGTCAAAAGTGTTTTCGGGTACCAGACTCCACCAGGTGTTCCCATAAAT
Organism: Schistocerca piceifrons; assembly: GCF_021461385.2. Taxonomy (NCBI): domain Eukaryota; kingdom Metazoa; phylum Arthropoda; class Insecta; order Orthoptera; family Acrididae; genus Schistocerca; species Schistocerca piceifrons. The sequence goes on along the minus strand of NC_060142.1, from coordinate 280,585,571 downwards.
GACGTGTTATCTACTAACGCAAACGCGATTGCCGAGCACTTTGCTGAGCACTATGCTCGAGCCTCTGTGTCGGAGAATTACACCGCAGCCTTTCGCACTCTCAAACAGCGGCTGGAAGGGAAAGTCCTCGTGTTCACTACACGCCACAGTGAATCCTATAACGCCCCATTTATAGAGTGGGAGTTCCTCAGTGCCCTTGCACATTGCCCCGGTAGAGCTCCTGTGCCAGTTCGGGTCCAACCTCTCTCGTCTGACTGCAATCGATATCTCCTCGTCATCTTCAACCGGATCTGGTGCGATGGCGTCTTTCTATTGCAATGTGGTGGGAGAGCACCATCATTCCGGAGCTCTAACCCGGTAAAAACCCGCTTGATGTGGATAGTTATCGGCCCATCAGCCTCACCAACGTTCTTTGTAAGCTGCTGGATCGTATGGTGTGTCGGCGGTTGTGTTGGGTCCTGGAGTCACGTGGCCTACCAGCTCCATGTCAGGGCGGCTTCCGCCAGGGTCGTTCTACCACTGATAATCTTGTGTCCCTCGAGTCTGTCATCCGAACAGCCTTTTCCAAACGCCTACGTCTGGTTGCCGTCTTTTTTATTTACGAAAAGCGTATGACACTATCTGGTGCCACCATCGTATCCTTGCCACATTATACGAGTGGGGTCTCAGAGGCCCACTCCTGATTTTTATCCAAAATTTCCTGTTGCTTCGTACTTCCCGTGTCCAAGTTGGTGCCTCCCATAGTTCCCCCCATATCCTGGAGAATGGGCTCCCGCAGGGCTCTGTATTGAGTGTCTCTCTATTTTTAGTGGCCATTATTGGTCTAGCAGCAGCTGTCACCTTCTCTGTATGCAGACGACTTGTGCCTTTCGTACTGCTCCACCAGTACTGGTGTTGCTGAGCGGCGCCTACAGGGCGCCATCCACAAGGCACAGTCATGTGCTCTGGCCCACAGTTTCCAGTTTACGGCCGCAAAGTCGTGTGTTATGCACTAGTGTCGGCGTCGTACCGTTCATGCAGAACCAGAACTTTACCTTAATGACGATCCACTCACTGTAGTGGAGACACATAGATTCTTAGAACCGGTTTTCGACGCGCGATTGACTTATCTTCCTCACCTTCGTCAGCTTAAGCGGAAGTGCTGGCAGCACCTCACTGCCCTCCGCTGCCTGTGCAATACCAACTGGGGTGCAGATCGCTCTACGCTGCTGCAGCTCTACAGAGCCCTTGTTCAATCCCGCCTTGACTATGGGAGTCTTTCGGTTCGGCGGCACCATCAGCATTGCGTTTACTCGACCCAGTGCACCACTGTGGCGTTCGCCTAGCGACAGGAGCTTTTAGGACGAGTCTGGTGACCAGCGTCCATTGCAGGTTAGGCGTGCACAATTGCTGGCCAGTTAAGGTGCACACGTTCGTAGTTCTCCTGCACCTCCAAATCACCGTCTCCTTTTCCCACCCACGGTGGCTTATCTCCGGCATCGGTGGCCCAGGTCAGGACTTCCAACTGCAGTTCGTGTCCGATCCCTTCTTTCCGAACTGGAGTCCTTGCCTTTACCACCTGTACTTCAGGTCCATTCACGTAAACCTCCTTGGTGTACACCAAGACTTCGTCTAAACCTTTCATATGGGCCTAAGGACTCAGTTAACCCCTCAGCTCTCTGGTGCCTCTTCCTCTCGATTCTTGACATGTACCGAGGCGCGTATGTCCATGGAGGACATATTGAACAGCATTCCTTGCCCGATGGGTGCAGGGTTTTCACTGCCGAGCGGGTGGCTGTATCTCGTGCTCTTGAGCACATCTGTTCGTGTCTTGGGGAGTGTACTGGATCCTTGAGCAGCCTACAAGCTATGACCAGTGCTACCCTCGTCATCCTTTGGTAGCGGCCATCCAGAAGCCCATCTGTGCCCTGGAATGGTCCGGTCATGCAGTGGTGTTTGTCTGGAGCCCAGGTCACGTCGGAATCCCATGCAACGTACCTGCCGACAGGCTGGCCAAACAGGCTATGCGGAAACCGCTTATGGAGATCGGCTTCTCTGCAGCTGACCTGCTTTCAGTACTACGCCGCAAGGTTTTGCGGCTTTGGGAGACGAAATGGCATAACCTCAGGACGCACAACAAACTGCGAGTCATTAAGGAGACTGAGTGTGTTACAGTCCTCCATGCGGGCCTCTCGGACGGACTCTGTGGTTCTATGCCGGCTCCGCATTGGCCACGCTTGGGTGACACGCGGCTACCTCCTGCGTCGTGATGACCCACCCCAGTGTCGGTGCGGCGCCCGGCTGGCAGTGGCCCATATCTTAGTGAGCTGTCCTCCTCAGTCTGCCCTGCGACGGACTCTTCAGTTACCGGACTCGTTACCATTAATATTAGCTAACAACGCCTCATCGGCTAATTTAGTTTTATACGTTACGGTGGGTTTTATCATTGTATATAAGTTTTAGCGCATGTCCTTTGTCCCTTTGTGTTCTCCACTATAATGCTTTTAGGGTGGATGTTTTAATGTGTGGCAGAGTGGCTGCTTTTTCTCTTTATTCTCGTGGTCGGCCAGCCACAGTCATCTGCTCTCTTGTTCTTACCCCCTTCTACCTGTTTCTTGCTTCTCTCTGTGGTTTTCTGTTCCTGTTTTGCCCATGGTAGTGTTGGTTGCCTTCTGTCACCCTTCTGGTTCTTCCTTTCTCCTGTTATTGTGCTGTACGTCTCCTTTCTTTTCTTCTTTCCCTTGTGTAATTATTTTACCGGGAACAAGGGACCAATGACCTCGCAGTTTGATTACTCCTCCCCCCCCCCTCTCCCCTTCTCTTTTAAACCGACCAACCAAACAATAAGTTGAAATCAGTAAGCAGCTTGTTCTACAACAGATCGGAGTGTCTCAGATCACATTTAGAATGTGTTGTGCAGTGCATGCCTTCAATTCTGCTACATCTTCCAGGTAAACCCAAAGCCAGGTCACATGATACGGACGGCCAGGCTGTAGGGAAATGACGGCTGATAATCATAGCATTTTCGAAAAGGCCTCTGCAGTAGGTGCTTCACTTGCTGTGCAATAAGCGGAGGCGGCCATCCTACAAAAAACATCCTAACCACATATTTACCCTGTAGGAAGAGCAGAATGACGTTAACGCGCAAAAGGCTCATATAGCGCTCACCATTGACGGTACAGCTAACAGGACCCGCACAGTGTTGCCAACTCCTAAAAAACGTCCCCCCCCCCCCCCCCAGGATCAATTCGAAATCCCCCAAAATTTTCCTTCGAAGCCCCTAAAGTTCCGAATAGGCATCTTGTTTGATAGAAACATTGAACTAGTAATAAAAAACATTCGGGTAGGAGAAATGATGATTTTATTTACATAGTTGTAGAAAATACAACTTATAATCTAAAATACCTTATGATTAAAAACACACAGGCGAATTTTTTCGACTAATTCTTAAGCGTTGTGATGGCGTTAACTAATAGAAAAATAGACATTTTTATGTAAGGATGTGTGATTAATTATTTTAAAAACTTAGTAACGCTAAGTTAGAGGTTAGTAAATCTGAAAGTTAAGACAATAATAACGGAAAAAAATGACGCACAGTACGAATGCTTCTAATTTAACATGAAACAAAATATTTCGGGATGATATAAATGTGCTCCGATTTCGACTTACAAAACATCGAATATTTCGTCAAAGGCTTGAGTATCATGTTGCGTTTTACCATTGTCTGGCCGTTTGTGATCATACATATTGACGTTGAATAACTCGAGCATACGACTAGATGGAACGAATTCGACACACGAATCGCAGTCTGTTTGCAATATAAATCTTACTATGATGATACTTCGAAGTACTTAAAGAGACAGATTATAGCGTAATTTATTTTTAATTACACTGTACGTCGAAAAAGCTTGTGTTTGATATTGGCTATATTTCCAAAACGCTTTTCTCCAGCGGAATCACAACCTTTGAAATACCTCGGTATAAAATTCAACGGAGTTGGATACATTCGACAAGGCTTATTTTGCAACGGATTCCATTCAGATTCCGTTTCATTCTTGTCGCCGTATGAGTGAGTCCTATAAATTACAGTAAAAATGCCAGGCACATTCGGTTTTATTTGAGACAAAGCAACTTGTGGGTGAATAATGGCCATCGTCTTCAGAATAGACATTATCTGGCAATCTTTTTATGAATTTCTCGCCCCAAAGTATAGAGACGTCTTCTCTGGCATCTGGTAAGTCTTTCTCTATATTTTGTGCAGTGGAATGCATTAGATAGGACACGAAATCAAAATCTGCTAATTTACGGTCACTCACTTTCTTTAGGCTCGATGGTACAACAAGTTTTTGCAGTAAACTTTTAAGCATTAAAAATAGATCTTCGTGCAACTTAGTAGGTTCCACGTGGTCACTTTTGGAAAAGTAAATTAATTTGCGTTGTACTTTTCATCTCAAATTTCAAGACGACAAGGAAAGCTTTGAACGGTAATTTGTCATAATATCGTAAAGCTGTTCAGCCTTAAAGCATTTATCTTCCGATTTAGGAACTGAAAATGGCAGTTGTAGTTCTTCCCGCTGATCTAATATTGTGTTAATTGCCTCGGACCATGCAAGCCAACGTGGTCCACTAAGGCCTTGAATCTTCTTTGGTTTTCAAATACTAATCATAGTTTTGTACAGTATCTTATACTTTTCTGATCTTTTAGGGTTGTAGGAAAACCAGTTATGCGTTTTCCGTACTAAGAATTATAGTTGACGCGGAAATGTTTCCGATGCCTTTTCAGCGCACAGATGGAGTGAATGACAAACGCACCTCATGACAGTTATATCACTTATTTTATTCTTAAACAGAGCGGGGACAGAATTCCAATTGTTTCTATCAAATCCTGAAGCATGCACGGACCTAGCACGTTTTTAATGAACATCGAACATTTAGTACGAAGGAGTTTTAGATCCGAAATCGCAGGTGACGAAGGGTCTAGCTGTGGTGGTAGTATTTTGATCATGTCATCCACAGTCTGTAGTGAACTGTGCACTGCGATGACTGCAGAAATTTTCAATTCAGCGATCTTGGTTGTTTCTGACAAAACTGGTTTGAACGTTGAAGTCAAAGTTTTGCGTGACTTTGCAGATTTGTCGAATGCTACAGCCTTCTTATGTTTTTCAGTCTTTGCATGACTCAAGAGATCCTTTTTGTGCGCTTTTAACATAATTCGACCGTACTTGCAAGTCGAGGAGCATGGATCAGGACCTATCCAAACTGTAATAAAAATAAGATATTCAGTAATATATTACGGTATATATCAGTGCAAATTAAACCAGATTGACAACCTTTAGACAATTTTTTTTTATGGGTTCCAAGGCCACCTCATCTGCCTGGGGAACGAAATAAATGTAAAAATATTAGTTAAAAAGAACTTTCACACCACATTCATATCAAACGTCACGAGTGCAACCATGAAAGTATTCAAATTACCGCGCCGATAGAAATATCCCCATAATTCATTCGTAAGCTAGACAGATTAACGGACTCGTGTCGAAAAGAAAGCAAGCAAGCAAGTACATGTAAATTGAACAAAATTAATGTGCAACACCTGGAAGTAATAGTCAATCACTGCCAAATCAAGCTCCTGTTCAAAGGCATTCCACGAACTGAACTGAATCAACTGACACACTTAACCTACTTTACCTTTTTTAAGAAAATGTTGCGAAAATCGTGGCTGGTCTCCTGGTCTGGAAGCTCTGAAGAAATTCTTGCATAACAATTATTTATCGAAAGAATCAACGTTTACGTGACAATTCATTACGTATTGCTGCAAAACAATGACCGATGTGACTGCGGAAATCAGCTTATCTTTCTAACCTCATTTTACTATTCAGTTTATATTTTCCGTGATCACATTCGCTTATTCTTTTTCTCAAGCAGAGTATGATAAGGAGAATGTAATATTTCGACTAGAATGCGATATATTATGTAAAATTTTTTATACCAATTTAAAAAAAAAAAACTTAGCTGCAATCCCTGGAGTTCTGGATCAGCCTCCCAACGTTTCGCATATTTTTGTTGATATCGTTTCATGTTTTCTTTTGGAATTCTAGAGCGAATATAAGCACCAATCGTTCATCATTGATGTTCTTCTTCATTTCTTGGTACTTTACAAAGACAATTATAACTAACTTTGTAATTCTAAAGAGTAGAATACGCTACTTCAAAGGTCATCAGGTACCTGGCCGCGTTAGAATCTCAGCCATGGAGAATAGAGTGAATGAGTGTGCACAGGATAGGAGAATACGTAGAACCGGCGTATTGGAAATCCGTTCTTTTGATAGTTCTGTGTTTTACCGCGAGCGGCGCGAAGATGCGCAACTTCCAATAGCAGTACAACACCGTTCAGCGCTTGCGCGGTACGAAGTTCCTTCTCGTTGCGTTGGAGACAAGAGTAAAAACCATTCCCATCATAGCTCCGTCTACATATATACGTCTTAGATGTTGCCGACCGTAGCGCCGCCACAAGAGGTACGGATTTCGTGTCCACTGCTGAAGCACGCTGTGCACACTCCTTTGCTCTAGTCTCCATAATCTCAACCGCTGTCGTTCGCGCGCGCTTTCTATCTTTCTCTGAGTCCCCCCGTAAAAATGAAGCCCCTACAAAAAAAACCTTTCCATCTATCTTCCTCCTAAATTTGGGGGGAAACCCTACGTTGGCAACACTGGACCCGCAAGTCCCATCTCCTCCAAAAAATGTGGCCCTCCAATAAACTATGCCGCCAACTTACATCACACAGTTACGTCTGCATAATGAAGCGGTACCTGTTGAGTACGAGCGGATTTTCCGTTGCCCATTGTAGTTCTGTGCATTGATATGACATTGGAGATGGAAATGAGCTTCATCTGTCAACATAATGTTATGTGGCCATTGATTGCCCACTTCCATGCGAGCAAGAAATTAAAGAACAAACATTTGTCTTGTCCAAAGTTCTGGCAATTCCCTGTGCACTGCGCACCATTCCACGATCCCACTTGCAATAATGTGCCCACATCATCTACTGACGATAGATCAACTGTTTTGCTTCCTCTGCCACAATGCATAAAAAAACTGTGATTTCGGTTTTTTCCCAGACTCTTGGCAGACATTGGACCAGCACCTTTTTTCAGACTCCTGAGTGTCCAGATCTTCAGCAAAGTTACTGACGTACAGACTCGTCTCTTGTAAAAGAGCTATACCAACAGCGCGCGATCCTACATTGAGAGACATACCAAGCGAATTGAGGAACAGGCGTGTACCGCGTGTATTTTATTTTGCATGATGTACCGCTTAGAGCGCAATCTATTGGTAAAATTTTGTTAAATTTTTTTGTTTCCTCGACATTTCCCCGCCTTTTATATTATTCCATTCAAATTTGACACCATTCTGGGCTGTGGTTCGTTTTTCTAGCCTTCTAAAACTAGAACTTCAATTATAAAGCATCCTGTAATTTGTTACAAACATGTTGTGCATTCAGACTAAAACAGATACCATGATACGACTAGTCCTTGCCAAAAAGGGGGTTAACCCTTTTTTCTGTATTATTTTTTTAAAATTTGGCATGCGTGTTCATTGGATCCGCACATAGGAGTAATTCGCTTCGACATGGAAAGTGTCAATGCAATTATACAAATACAATTAATATGGCTTAATAGCATAGTACAATAATATAAATAAAAGTAAGTATAAATTTTTCTTACTAACTGAATAACAACATGTATTTTTTTTATTCAAGAAGTCCATTAAAAGTGTATATGGGAACTTTTAATTATTTCTGGAAAAGAATTCCTCTAAGGAGTACAGTGGTCTAGTAGATATTTTTTAATGTGCGTCTGAATAGCATTTCATATTCTCTTGTACATTTAATATAATTAGGCAGTGCATTAAAAGCCTTAATAGCATCATGCTTTACTACCTTCTGTGCAAGTGACTGATTTTTAGTTCAAAATGGAGATCATCTTATAGTTGTGGTATGAACAATTTGTTTCGTACTGAGCATAGTTTTTAATGAAAAAATTCGTCAGAGCGTATGTGTACTAACGAATTGTTGTCTGTATTCCTAACTGTGTGAAGAGTTTTCTACATGAGGATCGTGGAGAAACTGCGCAAATAATTCTGACTTTTTTGTTTTTACTGGTGAATTACCCCAGAAGATTACGCCATAACTCATTAACGAGTGAAAGTACTCAAAATAAGCTGGTTTTAAAATGATGTCTGCAAGATAAACGATGATTCTTAAATCAAATGTTGCTGGTGACAGTCTTTTTAGAGTCATGGACACATGCTGTTCCCAGTTGAGCCTAATGTCAACATCAACCCCTGGGAATTTAGTGGAGTGCACCTGTTCTAGTACCTGGGTGTGGTGTGCAATGACTGTTTCCTGGATTTTTATTTTTAGTGTGGAACTGAATAAAATTAGTTTTTTAATATTAACTGAAAGAGAATTAATTGTAAACCAGGCTGTAGCTTCTCTGAGTATGTCATGAACATCTGGCTCCAGATCGGTAGGGGACGTGCTATCTACCACAATGGTTGTATCAGCAGCAAACATTGTGAATTCACATTTTTTGCTAATGGAGAGGGGTAGACCATTAACATATGTTAAAAAATAGTAAGGGCCGAAGGACAGATCCCTGGGGAACCCGATGCTGTATTTTGCCCCATTCAGAAGCCACTGTATTAAGATATCCATTGTTGCAGCCATGTAGGATCACCTTTTGTTTCCTATCGTCGAGATATGATTTTAACAAATTACCTGTAGGCCATTTGATTCCATAATGATAGGCCTTCTCTAAGAGTACCTTGCAGTTTACATAATCAGTAACCTTGGGAAGGTCACAGAAGACACCAACTGTTGGCTTCTTACTGTTACAAGACTCAAAGATGACATTTGTGAGTATATGGCACACTGTCAAAACCCCATTATGAAAACCAAACTGTCCATGGTTAATAATATTGTGGTTATCTATGTAGGCCACAATCCTGTTATACACTGTTTTTTTTCAAGAACCTTTGAAAATGTTGTTAACAGAGAGACAAGATGATAATTCGTGACATCGGTAGCATTGTTGGACATGTATAGAGGTCTCACAATGGCGTATTTAATTCTCTCTGGAACAACTCCTTCGCAAAGAGATGTTGCAAACATGAGCAGATACTACACTTACTTCATTACTCCATACTTTAAACAGCTTGCTGGAGATTTTACCTATGCCTGAAGATCTTTTACTTTTTAATGAGTGAATTATTTTTTAGTTTCATTGACGGCTACCTGTTTTACATTTATAACATTAGATATTTCAGGGAGGTTATGTTTCAGATTATCTGTAGTTTCGCTTAGGTCACCACTGCAACCTATTTGAGAATTGACAGTTAAAAAGTGGTTGTTATATGTCTGCTAATTGTTTACTAACAACTATTTTCGAATCGTTAATTTTTAAGATGGTAGTTTTTATGGAGGTGGTTTGAAAAGATCTCGGAACGGAATAGAAAAAAAGTGCTTTGTTCCAGTGCCTTGATCCCATCTCGAAAGAGAGTTTCCTCCATGCCTGCAAAATAGTTGTCAACTCCGACTGTCAATTATTCGTTTGAGGTGAACCTTCGTCCACCAAAATTCATACCTAGTTCGTGTAATTTTGCCATGGCGACTGCACACGTTTTTGCTCCAACGTCAAGAGTTGGGGCACCCATCTTGCAGATAATTTTTTAATTTGTGATTCTTCAGTTAAAATGTGATATACCCTTTCAGATAACATCTGGCAAGCGTGGGCAATTCCACGCACTTTCAATCGGCGATCCTCCATGACCATTTTGTGCACTTTTGCAATGATCTCTGGAATAGTGACACATCTTGGCCGACCACTGCGCAGATCTGCATCTGAGCTCTCCGGACCAAATGTCCTTTGCATTCATACTTTTCTTTACGAAGTACTTAATCACTCCTCGAATTTCGATTTTATTTTTTCCGTCTTCGTTCTGAATTTATTATTTGAACAGCTAATTTCAGAAATTATGCACATGGTCTTTGATTTACTAATTACTTTTGTTAAAATTTAACAGTATGTCCTATGATAGTTAAGCTGGAAAGGATTATTCAGGTTTCTGGATATCATATACAGGTCTCATTTTTTCTGACATGATAGTTGTATGCCGTCGGTGGACCATGATATTTTACCAGATTGCCTGCCCTGTAGTCTGTAGATCTTTTTTAGGAAGACAGATATACCCGATTGTTCATCACTAAATAAATATATTTTATATTAGCGTTACCTGCGAGATAAACATGCCTCCAGTCAGTCTCCTGAAGGTGTAATTTTGAACTCTTTGAATATTTTTCCTCATTCATGTTTCTAATGGTTATCCATTGAGCACTAGCATTACTCTGGTGTGTGTTAAAGCTGTTAATGGTTAGTATTTCCTCGTCGTGATCAGAGAGACAGAGTGCTGGAAGTGGCAGTAGTTCTTGTGGGCAAACTAACAGGGGAGACAAGATTGTAGGTATGCATTAAATTTGCAATTTCTGCCTTCGAAGATGAGGTAACTAGGAAATCTCTATTAAAATCTATCACTATGATATCCCCATTTTTCCTTGTTAGATATGTTAGCACAGAATCTAATTGTTTTATAAACATTTTAAAATTACCAAATGGTGCCCTGTATACTGGCACAGTTGCCAGTGTCTTGTCAGCTTTTGGTATTTCAGTAACACATACCTCGAAATGTTGCTCCACACAATATTTCTGTACATCTATTATATTAAACGACAGATTTTTTTCATGTAAATAGCTACCCCATCTCAACTCATATGCTTTCTACTCATATGCGGTAGGTAATAGATAGTTTGGAATATTGAGCATTTCAATGCCAACAGTGACAAGGTGTTCTGTTAAGCAGAAAATATGAGCACAATATGCATCTCCTGGTTCATCAATATTTATTGTAAGTTGCTCAACTTGCAAAACATGGTTTGAATATTTTGGTGGAAAATTGTGAGCTTATTATTAGTGGCATGGTTGGTTGAGTTACTGTCACAGTTGGGACTGAGATTTATTTCCTTTGACATACCATTATGATAGGGGAAATTTTCTTCAGGGAAGGTGGAACTGTTGTGCTAGTAACACTGGTATTTATTGGAATGGACTGTATTACTTACATATTGATTGGAACCTTCCCCAATCTGTGATGATACCATTAAAAAATCCCCAATTACCTCTTGCATTTGAAAGAATGGTCTGGTGGACAGCAACTGTTGTTTGTTTGCTATATGTTTACAGCTATATGATAACTGTATTTTATTTAATTTACTTGTGTATTATGGTTTGTGGCCTAATGCTTTTCTGTTAAAGACCTTTACTGTGCACCCATTTCCAAAGTTAAGTTTTATGATTTTCAAGGAAAGGGTAATTTTACCATTTACCTGTAGCTATTGAACCGTGTTGATGCAGGGTTTCATATCTCTGTTTTTTAGGTGACGAGTAGTGCCCCTCATTCTTGTACCTGCGATTCATGCAACATGTAATGTGAGTATTGTGGACATTTTTTGTGGCATAGAATTACAGGAAATAATTACCTATCCTCTTACAATATTGCCTTAGACTTTCATGTGATAGTGTTACGTTTAACTGATAGCCAGAAAAGGCAAAAATGCGGGTCTGAAGAAGTGACATAATGTTGCAGTTTGCTTCACGGGGTGTTCAGCTGCAAAGTGATGGTTTGTTCCGGAGATATTGTGCCAGTCTACTTGTGATACATTCTGTGTCAAATGATAGTACTACCTGAGTAAAATTATTGCTGTGTTCCTTGTAGTCATTTAGTGCATGAATATTTAGTTCTCACCACTCATGCTGGAGAATGTGAGTGTGTGCTAGGTTCCCCTGGCCAGCCTCGTTGTTTAGCCTGTCAAGAACCCTTCAGTAAAGTACAGCCTTAAAATTTAGCAGCAAATAATTTTCATATTAGTATTAGTTTTGTTGTTATTATTATTATTATTATTATTGTTATTATTGTTATTGTTATTGTTATTGTTAGTTTTAGTATTATTTATATACATATGATACTGTAATGCTTGGGTGTTGTGCTGCTAATGTTGGAAACCTAAACATGTAATCACAGATTTAGAAAGTAGAGGAAAAGCAATGTGAAATGCAGTACCAGTGTTGCCTGATAGTAAAAACCTAGGATTTCTTTGTTTAGGGGTAACAGAAGAACTTCATACAAGGTTTAGCTGTAATGATTGAACAATGTCATTATTGCAGAAACATTCAATGAGCTAAAATGGTTTTAAGTTGTGATGATTGAAGGTTTTGATAGAAGATTGGTATTATTGTTTTCATTGGGGGTGGGGGTTAGGGGGTACCTCTTCCATCTTTGAGTTTGCTGAAGAGCTGCTCAGATCTACATTTTAGTGTTTACTGCAGGTATTTATACCTTATGAAAAGTTAAATATTGGTTTCTACCTCTTGGGTCATCTCTTTCTTTGACATAAGATAAGTAACATATTTGACACTTCAACACCTCTCCTTTAGGGTTACATTCTACATTTCCTTGTCATTGAATGCTTCATTGAGAGAGAGAGAGAGAGCTGCTCTACACTGTACTTTGATGAACACCCCATGGCTTGAAAGTATCAAAGTACAATTTATAGACTTAGTTTATATTCCAGTGAACTGTTCTCTGCATTTCTACTAAGAAAAAAAAACTGCCAGTGGATGATGACGATGATGATGACGATGATGACGATGATGATGATGAGTGTTTGGCCCAAAGACTGATAGACTGGTTTGATGCAGCAGCTCTCCACACTCTAGTCTGTGCAAGCCTCTAAATCTCCAAATAACTATTGCAGCCCCCATCCACTTCAGCCTGGTTACTGTATTCATATCTTGATCCCCCTCTATAATTTTTACATTCCACACTTCTCTTCAGTATAGAATTGTCAGTCAATCCCTTCTATTAGTCAAGTTGTGATGCGTTCCACCCCACCCCAAGTTTTATTCAGCATTATCTACCCACCTAATCTCCTGTAGCACCACAGTTGAAATACATCTGATCTTTTATTGCCCAAACTGTTTACTGTCCATGTTTTGCTTCTGTACTAGACTACACTCCAGACAAGTAACTTCAGAAAAATCTTCCCAACACACAAATTTAAATTTGATGTCAACAAATTTCTCTTCTTCAGAAACGCTTTGCTTCCCGTTGCTAGTATACACTTTATTCCTTTGTACTTAAGCCATAACCAGATACTTTATTGTCAAAATAGCAAAACTTTTCTACTACTTCTTGTGTCATTTCCTGATGTTTCCTCAGCATCGTCTGATTTGACTACTTTCTGTGTTAACCTTGCTTTCTTTTGGTGTTGTATTCATCTTATATCCTCCTTCCAAGATGCTGTCCATTGTGTTCAGTAGGTCTTCAAAGTCCTTTGCCACCTTGAGCAGTGGTTTCCAACCTTTCTGTGCAGTTGATGTTTGCTGGTACCCCCCCTCTCTCTCTCTCTCTCATGCCATTGCCAGAACTGGGACCTAACTAAACTTTATAATGAAAAAGAATTTTCTTTGGTCACTTTTATTTTTGAAATGGTGAAAGATAAATATTATTTACTTATGTAGATATTTTACTAAATCAAAACTAGAGTCAGAAAGGTGTTTGGTACCGCTTATTTCTGACAGTCTTTCTGTATTTGGCTTGTTCACAATCAGTGCACATAATGAGTCATGCTCAAAGTCCAGTCAGTCTTTTTTTTTTTTCTCTCCCAAAACTTGTTCTATCGCCAGCTCCTGCTCAGAAAAAAAAGAGATAAATGTCCACAATGACAGTAAAGACTTGTTACATGCTTCCTCTGCATCAACCCTCTGCCTAGTAACACTTGCTTCTCACACACCCTGCACCATCAAAAACCACTAAGCTAAAATGTATGCACTACACTTACTGTTGGTAAATCACTTGACTGCTAATTTCCTTGCTGAACTCGCAGTAGTTGAAAGACTTCAGGCTAATAATTCTTTGTGTCTGACCAATGCCCCTGCTACTACTAAATAATAATATTAATAATAATAATAATATTGCTAACTTACATAACCAGTGTTAGAAGATTGAAAAATTGTGATAATGGTATGATCTTTCAAAATAGTTTAGTTTTATGACTGAAACACAGTAAAATCATTTTAATTGTCACTCATCAGAATATTTAATCTTACCACTCTCTTGGTAATTATCCCCAAGTTTAGAACCACTGATCTAGAATCAAATGGGTATCCTGAATATGTGAATTACTGACAAGAGACTTCCACAGATACGTTAAGTGAGTACATTACTGTGGATATCGAGCGAGGTGTTCATTGGATATTAAGTGGGTGAAGACTTTAACATAATACTGACTAGTCATGAGATCCTGAACTTTTGCGTAGATGTTATCTCTTAGGTTTCTTGACCCAGACGGAAGATTTTGGGGAGAGTTTGGCATACGTCCTTTTTAGTATTTCGGAAACTACACAATAATTTGGAAAATGCTTGGTTACATTTTGCTAAGTTAGATGAATTATATATTACGGCAGTAATTTAATTTACGGATTATGTATTGAGTTAATGAAATGTAAAGAATTGCGTAACCATTTTGTATGTCTGTGTTGGAAGTAACCCACTTGATAAAAGAAGATAGGAGCCAGTGGCTCCTTCAGACAGAAGGGTTGAAGAGGGGTGAAGGGTTGAAGAAGGGTGAAGGAAAAAGACTGAAGAGGTCTAGGCAAAGAGGCAGATTTTGGGAAAGTCGGCCAGAACTGTGGGTTATTACCCCTGTGGTAAGTCTCCCCTGACCAGCGGTTCTAAGTGATTTTCTCAAAATCTAGTCATTTTCCTACACACCCCTTCCTACACACCCCTTCCTACACCTTCAACCCTTCCACTTGAAGGAGGAGCCACTGGCTCTGGAAGCTTGCCTGATTATACAACCTTCTTGTATGTGTGTGTTCTGCTGTCACTTGGTGAGTAGATTTTTATCTACTCAATTAAATTATTTTGTCATTAGTTTCCTGTACTAGACTCTTCTTTTCTTTCCATTAATTTCAAATGCTTGGTTTTACCATATTGTCATGCCTCCTTTTTTCTTTCTGAAGCTTTTTTTCATCATTCCTTTTCCTAGCCTGATCCTTTCATTATGAGCTAATTCACTTCATGTAGGACACTTCAACTCCTTCCCTGATAATGTTAGTAGATTTTTTCCAAACATTAGTTGACAGGCAGCAAATCCAGAAGATTCATTTTGCAGGTAGTTGATTATAGTCTCAAAATTGTGTATATGGCTGGCCCAAATAGTGTGGTATTTACTACAATATGTGCAGCATAATCTGTTGCTATCATCTTCTTTTACATTTCATTCTCTTCCCTTCTAAAAGATGTGGCAGAAAGTGAGCGGACAGTGAATAACATGCTGAAAGATCTGAGTGAAGCTTGTGTGGAATATAGGATACAAATAAACACAGGAAAAACAAAGAGTGTGGTTATCAGTACAAGACGCAGACTATCCAATATTAAAATAGGACAATCTACCATTAGCTAAGTAAGTGCATTTAAATATCTTGGAAGCACAATAACTGAAGACTTGAGATGTCACCTGGAGGTGCAAACTCGAATTGCCATAGCGAAGGAGTCCTTCAACAGAAAGAGGAGACTCTTATGTGGAAAGTTAGATAAAGGACTACAGAAAAGGCTTAGCAAATGTTTTGTCTAGAGTGTGGCACTATATGGGACAGAAACATGGATGCTGAGACAAGAGGATGGAAAAAGGTTAGAAGCATTTGAGATGTGGATGTGGAGGAGAATTGAGAGAATAAGCTGGATGGAAAGAGTGAGTAATGAAAGAGTATTCGAAAGGGTTGGTGAGAGATGATGTCTGCTGAAGTTTGTAGGAAAAAGGTAAAAGAACTGGTTGGGACATTCATTGAGAAGGGAGTGCTTGCTAGCAGATGCTTTGGAAGGATTGGTTTGTGAGAGAAGACTGAGAGGAAGAAGGAGATACAAGATGATAGATGGCATAAAGGGAAGAGGAAATTATGCAGACCTGAAGAGGATGGCAGAAGACCGGACAGCCTGGAGAACTACCATGTGAAAACCTGCCTTTTGGCAGAACAGGATGATGATGATGATGATGATGATGATGATGATGATCTTCTTTCACTCATTTTACCTTCTGGAAAATAGGTGGTTCATTTTGTATATCCCCATGTATTGAATAAGTCTTTCGGATGTAAGCTGAGGCCCATTGTCCTGATAAAGGATTTTGGTACTCCCACATTATGAAAATGATCTATCTAGTTTTTCTACAGAAGTTTTAGTATTGGGTTTCTTTATAGGGAAAAGTTTTAAATGTTTGTTTGGAAAAATATGTAAAACTGCAAAAATATTTTTGCGTCCTTAAACAATGGAAAATGCAGTATGGAATGTAGCAATATTACGAAAAGGGTTGTTGCACTCAACCCTATAATGGAGATGGTGAGTCACAGATGGACACAGCAAAAAGACTGTCACAAAATGAGTTTTTGGCAGACAGGGCCTTTGTCAAAAATAAACAAATGTGCAAAAGTGCATTCTCTGGCTTCAGCTGCCAGAGATTCTCTCTCTGTCTGTCTGTCTGTCTGTCTGTCTGTCTGTGTGTGTGTGTGTGTGTGTGTGTGTGTGTGTGTGTGTGTGTGTGTGTGTGTGTGTGTGTGTCAGCATCTCCGCTATATGGTGAGTAGCAACTATCATTTTCATAATATATTTATGTACTCCGGTTGAAGTAAGCTGTGGCCCAAGCAAAGTGACGGCACTTAATTCTTTTGGGGCATTCGGATGAATAGAGGGCAATAAACCCTCCGTTGGTAAAGTAAGTGGCTGTTTGCGCTTATCACATCCATTCTCCACAAGTTGTGAGTATTCTGACTTCCTGGACTTAAGCCATCATTTTGCTTGTCACATAGTGACAACATCTCTCTGCAAAAAGTCATCAGTTTCTTCACATGTTTCTGAGGGAAACATAGTTTCCAGTTTTCTTTATCTAAGTAGTTTCTTCAAAATAGTAGATCCTTGTACATAATACTGTTTAAGTTCTGTGTCTTCATTCTGTTCCCTTCTCATTTACTTCAAATTCCTCTAATTAATTTTTCGTCTCTTAGCCCCTCCAAATGAAACGCTTATTTGCCCCTCATTTATATCTTGATTATCAACACCTCTTTTTTTTGCAGTGGCATTCTGAACAGAATGGGTCCCTCCCTTTTTGATATTAGTTTACAGATCAAACTGCTGCAAATGTAATGTCCATCTGGTCAATCTTAGGATGCTTTAACCTACAGTGTTGTAGAAAACTAAAAGCTTTGTGTTATGTGTGAACTATTGGTTTTTGACCAAATAATCTCCCTCAAATTGGCTGTAGTTCAGTAATGTAATTTTTTTCTGTGTTTGTAAAGTCATGTTGGCAAAATCAAGTACTCTAATATCCACATCTGTAAATGTTTCTATTAACTGAGAAATTTCAACCTCCAAACCTCAAACTTATTGATGCTCATTAAAAAAATAGACAAAGAATAGTCTGGATGGTAAAATAATTTACAGTTGACTGATTCCCTCTTTAAATTTTGAGAAGCCTCGTCACAATCTGATGTCCAGTTCCATACAACATTTTTCTTTAACATATCACCCAAACAAGGATAATTATTGTTCATTCACGAATTTTCTCTGGTATCAAAGTAAACTGAACATAGCTTCTTTTATTGTTATTATTATTATTATTATTATTATTATTATTACCATCTTTTCTATTTAGTTAATTAATTAATTAATTAATTTTTTTGCTGGGAAGTCTGCAATAGCTTTCAGTTTTTTTGGACCAAGTTGTCCCCTTTTCTTTAATTATTTGTTGTAAAAGTGAATTAGCTTTCTTAACAAATACAGACTTATGAAGTTGCAATTTTGTACTGCTTTTGAAAATAGCTTTAAGATCTTCATGTAACTCTCTACAGGGTGCATGCCAATCAGGACTAGTGAAAAAGATGTTATCTTTATAAACTTTCACATAATTACGCAGTTCATTACTGAAACTTTATCAATAGCTCTAATGAACATACAAAGAGACTTTGTCCAAAGGGTATTACACTGTGTTGGAAGCACTTACCTTCATGCAAAAAAGCTGTACATGATTGGATTCTTTAGCCTAACTAATGTTCCCTTAACTACAGGCTGCAACACAGAAAGTGAGAAATTTATATCGAGAAAATTTTTGCAAAACTCTTCAGTATTGCATGGTTTATTACTTTTCCTTAAAACCACTGTATTTAATCTTCTCGCATCCAAAACAACCCTGACAACCCCCTCTCTTTTCCCCCAACTGTTCTTGAGACATTATTGTACCTACTGTCTGAGCTTTCTGTTGTTCACTTTTGCAATATATTATCAGTGTTCTTTATTATGGTGTCCTGCTGGGAGTATGGGATAGGAGAGTGCTTAATGATTAATGAGGAATGTTTCATGTTCTTTCAATTCGACTTCTTCCGTGACAGCTTCAGAAAACTTGTTCATCGTTGGCAGAAATGTGTCCTATTGGCTGGTGATAGTGTGGAAAAGTAAGTATTGGCAATTAAAGATCACATTCTAAGGATTATTTCTGTGTTTGATTTATTAAAAATATTCCCATCCAGACCTATTTAACGAAGGTGGAGGCATTACTTTTCATTCAGCTCTTGTATATTGCCTTAGTTCATTTCCCATGTATACCCATTTTAAAAGCTTCCCTCCTTTTTGTAGTACTGGTTTTTCATCTGAGCTCTTGATATTGATACAGTTTCTTCTTATTCCTTCAAAGGCCTCATTAATTTTCCCATAGGCATTATCTGTCTTTCTCCTAGTTATACATGACTCAATAGAGTTGCATATGTCCTCCAGCCATTCCTGCTTAGCGATTTTGCCCTTAGTCTCATTTTTTAGGTGTCTGAATTCCTTTTCGCCTTCTTCATTAAATAATGATGCAGTGCTGCTTGTCAGCAATGGCTGATCGGTAGTAGGTTGGCAGAATGTGTAATACAGTTTGGTTTTAAGCTTGCATCTACATACGTGCTCTGTAAGTCACTGTAAAGCATATGACACATGGTATGTAGCATTATACTAAAATTTATGGTTTATTGTTGTTCCAGTCACATATGGAACGTGAAAAGAATGTCTTGAATGCTTCTGTGTACACTGTATTGAGGCTAATACTGTTCTTGCAATCCCTATGGGAGCAATATATAAGGGGACTGAATATATTCCTCTGCTCTTCATTTATTCCAGTTCTTGAATCTTGTAAGCATTGACATCTATATTAATGTGACTGCTAATTCAGGTTTTTCAACATTTCCAGTATGTTCTCCAGTGAGTCAGAGGTGCTTTAGACCATGTGTGCTGTCATTCTTTGCGTACCTCTGATATATCCCCTGTTAGTCCTGATTGTAGGGGCCTCACACACTTGAACAGTGTTCTAAGATGGAACACACAACTGTAAGCAGTCTTCTTCATGGACTGACTTCATTTTCCCAGCATTCTTCCAGTGAACATAAGCCTGCCACCTGCTTTACCTTTTACTGGCCATACATGATCATTTCTTTTCATTTCCATACAAGTTTGGTTAAACCCACATTTTTGTGCAAGTGAAGATGGATTCTGATTGCCTCATTGATATTGCAGTCATAGGATACTAGTTTCCTGTGTTTTATGAAGCGCACAGTTTTAAATTTCTGTAAACTTACAAGCACCACTTTAAAATCTAATAAAGATCTAACTGAATATTTGTTGAAATTTTTCGGGTAATAGTTACTTATAGATAACTGCATCATGTGCAAAAAGTGTGAGGTTACTGTTCATATTGCTTACCAGGTCATTAATGCACAACAAGATCACGAAAGTCCCCAAAGTATTTACCTGGGGCATGACAGAAGTACCTTCTACTTATATTGATAACTCTACAAACAAAATTATATGCTGTGTCCTAACAAGAAATTCTGAATCTAGTTACAAATTTTGGTTGATACTCATGTGATTGTACATTCATTAACATGTGCTATTATGGTACTGAGTCAAGTGCTTTTCAGAAGTAAAGGATTAATGCATCCACCTGTTAGTGTAAAACCTCATTTCTTGATTCCCCCCCCCCAAACTTCCTATAACTCTTGATATTTTTTCTTTGTATTCCCAACACTACGAGGTGCATTCAAGTTCTAAGGCCTCTGATTTTTTTTCTCCGTACTGGAAAGAGTTAGAAACATGTAAATTGTTTTAAAATGAGGCCGCGTTCATTGTCAATACGTCCCAGAGATGGCAGCACCGTATGGCAGATGGAATTTTACCGCCAGCGGCGAGAATGAGAACTGTTTTAAATACTTAAAATGGCAACGTTTTCCTTACTTGAACAGCGTGCAGTCATTCGTTTTCTGAATTTGCGTGGTGTGAAACCAATTGAAATTCATCGACAGTTGAAGAAGACACGTGGTGATGGAGTTACGGATGTGTCGAAAGTGCGTTCGTGGGTGCGACAGTTTAATGAAGGCAGAAAATCGTGTGACAACAAACCGAAACAACCTTGGGCTTACACAAGCCGGTCTGATGACATGATCGAGAAAGTGGAGAGAATTGTTTTGGGGGATCGCCGAATAACTGTTGAACAGATTGCCTCCAGAGTTGGCATTTCTGTGGGTTCTGTGCACACAATCCTGCATGACGACCTGAAAATGCGAAAAGTGTCATCCAGGTGGGTGCCACGAATGCTGACGGACGACCACATGGCTGCCCGTGTGGCATGTTGCCAAGCAATGTTGACGCGCAATGACAGCATGAATGGGACTTTCTTTTCGTCGGTTGTGACAATGGATGGGATGTGGATGCCATTTTTCAATCCAGAAACAAAGCGCCAGTCAGCTCAATGGAAGCACACAGATTCACCGCCACCAAAACAATTTCGGATAACCGCCAGTGCTGAAAAAATGATGGTGCCCATGTTCTGGGACAGCGAGGGCGTAATCCTTACCCATTGCGTTCCAAAGGGCACTACGGAAACAGGTGCATCCTACGAAAATGTTTTGAAGAACAAATTCCTTCCTGCACTGCAACAAAAACGTCCGGGAAGGGCTGCGCGTGTGCTGTTTCACCAAGACAATGCACCCGCACATCAAGCTAATGTTACGCAACAGTTTCTTCGTGATAACAACTTTGAAGTGATTTCTCATGCTCCCTACTCACCTGACCTGGTTCCTAGTGACTTTTGGCTTTTTCCAACAATGAAAGACATTCTCCGTGGAATCATGGCGTCAGCGTTGTGAAAAATGTGTACGTCTGCAGGGCGATTACGTCGAGAAGTAACGCCAGTTTCATCGATTTCGGATGAGTAGTTAATTAGAAAAAAAATCGGAGGCCTTAGAACTTGAATGCACCTCGTAAACTTCTTTGAGACTGTATAAGTCTTCCACTCTGCAGCTGTGTTTGCTCTCTATTGAAACTTTGTGACAGCTTAAAAAGTAGGAGACAAGTACAAGCAGACCTGAATTAGTCCTGACAGACACACTGTTTTCACTTACCATGAAGTTTAATGGTTCAGACTGCTTTGCTTACCTAGATATACTTTGTGTAATACCATGAAAGGAGAGAGCAAAAAAAAGAAAACTTAGTGATATAAACATTAAGGCATTTAAAAAATCTTAGTTATCTCTAACAGACCAGTGCCATAAAGGTAACAGCTGAGCTTAAAACACACCTAGAGAGCATTGTGTCATTGGAAACAATGAGGAATTCAGTACCTTCCTCTAGCATTTCTCCAGGAATTGGAGCAGTTTCTTTGCTAAGAATAGTTATCCTGTCATGAGATGAAAACCACCTATTACCCGGTATAATTTCAATGTTGTTAAAGTCTAAAGTTGTAAAGATAATTTTTGGCTACCCTGTCGGAATATTTATTTCCAAAAATTGCTTTGCTTAATGCAGTGTTGTTAGTAAGAAGCTATGAATTAAAAGTACAAAGTAAAATGTCCTGGCTGGTATGAAACAGTGGTAACATGTAATGCAACAACTCTCCATATAAGAGGTTTAAGGGAATAATGTGGTGCAAGGTATTGCAGCAGAATAGTATCTGAGGTATGGTAAAAACCTTGTTCATACGTTGTGGAAAACCTCTTCCGTGTGGCGAGTGGATGCCTTAATTTGTGCCTTCTAAAACAGAATACATTGTTGACTTTACACAAAAAGGATTTCCATGTACAATGGTTTTGGTCACTTCTTGTTTTAAAATAAATTTGTTACTTGACTTGGTGCACCGCAGTTCAGATGAACAGTTCAATGTCTATGCTGTGTTAACAAAGGCTAATATTCATCTCTGCAACTATAGATAGCATTAATTGGGCGTTACAGAGAACAAACGTAAGGTAAGTCTTACATGTACTCTGTGAGTCAGTTTAGTAGATTTTAGTAAATAAGTTCTGTGCGTTGCTCATGTGCTGTGTGCTTATAATTTGGTTGGTGTGAATTATGCAGCATTAGCTTTTTACTTGAAAATTGGCTGACACCAGTTGACTATTTGCACCTTTCTGTGCCATAAAATTTTTCTTATGCATTGTAGTTAGTGTAACAAAGTAGACTACATCCAAGCAGTTGTTGTTGATGTCCCTTATTCATGATGTTGACATAAGATACTAAATGCTTTTTTGTGGATTAGAATGTGTGGTGCCTTTCGCTTTCAAAATTGAAACTAGCTTCAGTGGATTTGAGAATATTGTCCTGCACATGTCGCTCTTTGAAAGTGATCTGTGATGGCCCATTTGTACATCAGCCAAATGGTTTTCATGTAGTGCTGTCTTTGCTGCATGGGGCTGCTTTTGCTAAATTGGCAAAAGCAATTTGCAAGTATTAAATTTGCAACTAATTTCTGTAACAGGGCACTCTTATAACAAGTATATTGCTGAATTTGTTTTTGATTCTACAAATTTATAAGTATTTTTCTTCTAAATTCCTGGGGAAGATTGTCAATACATGATCCTGTGTGCCCAGCTACTGTTGTCAGTTTTGAGATACAGTTTCAATCTTAATTTTAGTTGTCTTCATCAGATGCCATGGGCAAAGTTATTGTACCTCTCTGTTACAGAGTGAGAGATCAAAACATGTGTGACTTAATGGAAGATAGTTTGCTAAAAGACGAGGAGGGTGTTATATGGTAACCCACTTCTGCTCTGAGTATTGATGTAATAGTGCCATGAAGGTTGTGCGTGCACCATGAAGTACTGTTGATATAGTTCACATCATGGAGTATGGTTCTGTAGGGTCCCTAAACCCTTTGGAGTCTGTAGTCATTGTTTTTGCAGATCTGTAGGAGACATTTCTGATCAAATATCGAGAGCTTGAGAAAATTTGTGATGGGTTAGAACTTCCTAAGTTACTGCGCTGTGGTACAAAATTGACAGTAGAAATAGGCCATTGGTAATCATCCATGATTCGGAAAAGTTGCTGTTTTTCAGAAAAGTTACTTTAGCTGTTATTAATTAATTTTGTCCTTTCTTATATTTCTTTCTGCAAACTTTGGAAAAATGTGTTATAGTTTGAAAAATATTTAAAGCAATGTTGTAATGACAAAAAATGAATAGTTGAGACTGATTAGAGACATTCAAGAGTCAGTAAGGGATATATGCCTGTAAAACACTTCCTAGTAGCAATTCGTAAGGCCTCAGATTGTGGAAGTATATTATGTTTGAAAATGACGTATATTATTTTTGTGACAAAAAAATACATTGTCATGTGTAATCATCTGTTGTATTGTGTGGACAGGTCATAGCATCAAGTTTTTGAGTTTGTGTTGACTTAAGAGTTAAAAAAAGTGGTTGATATGCCCCTTTCCCTAAAAGGGGCATTTTACTAAAAAGAAATATTTATTGTTAATTCTGAGCACCCTGGAAAGTATTTAGTTTCTTTTAATTGCTTGTTATTGTTACATATCAAGCAATTGTAATAGCACTTTCTTTCAGTACACAATTAATTTGTGTCAAGGAAACAAATGCACCTAGGAAACGTAAAAAAAGTATGGTTAGCTTACATGAGAGAGCTGTCCGTAAAGGAAGACAATGAAAATATTTATTGCGTGATTTCAACCCATTGTAAAGTGTTTGTGCTTCTCTGGTACTCAACTTATAACAGTTTGCTGTGAGATTTACGAACACACAATGTTAAAGTATTTCTGTGATCCAGTTGCCACTTCAGTGAAACCTATTTGGTGGTAAAACAATGGTTACATTTAGGTCATTTCATTATATTTGACTATACATTTGTTCTGTCCATAGAACATACAATTGGTTGACTTTACCATTGTTATAGTACCTGAATATTTGTCATGAAGTAGTCTGTTGTATAGTTTATTTTGAAATGAACATCTCCAACGATCATCCTGTCAAATGATACAAGAAATATTAAGCAACATTGCATTGCTGAGAGATACATTCAGAATATACCCTTTGACAGGTTTGTGATGTTGACAAGCTCATCTGTTCTGTATATAGAATTTACTGTATATGTTTGGTACTCTCCACATTCACTTGCACAGAGGCACATATCAAAAGCTATATTTTAGTATAGAATTTGAGTTAGGTGGTATGACTGCGAAGTCTGATGGCAAATTAGTTCCATGTATAAAAATAAAAAAAATTGTGTATAAATAAACAAATAAATAAATATCTTTATTGTGAAATTACAGATCCTGATCTCTAATTCTGATGAATTAGTATTTCTTTAGTATAAAATCACTATACACATATTCAGATTTGTGAGCCATTTTCAAAAGTAAGGTCTCATTGAGTATGAAGGAAGAAGAATTAAGATAATAAAACTGTTCCATAAACTACATTTCCATGTAAAATGTCTTTGAAGTTCCTGTTTAATATAAAATTCCACTATTTGGTAATTTATTGTTTCTAAAATATATCCAGTTATTTATTCTTCTATAAAATTATTCAAAGAATGACTTACTTGGATAACATTTCAGTGCAATGTCAGTTTTAAGTGGAAACTGAGTCAGTTTCAAAGAAAAGTTAGTAATACAGATTTACATTAAAGTATTGTAACTTTGCCACTGTGTCTGAAGGTTTTTAGTGAGCTTAAAGGTTTTAAAAATAATTTACTATACAGAGATACTCAGACATTTAAATGAGATTCTGTGCTAATAAACTATTTTACATCAGTTTTTGGAGCTGAAATGATGTTTACTAACAGCGCTGTAATACTTGTTCTTGACATTAAAAATAACTTTGAGGGACATTATTTGTTACTTTGGTATACAAAATAAAAGATGATACGAGGAAGTGCATTTATGAATGTGAATATGCTCTGCTTATGCTTTGAAAGCACTGATCAAGTCGTATTTATTTTTTAGGAGTCGCACATTAATACATTAATCAAAAATTCATTTAAATATAGCAAAAACAAATAAGTTTCTCTGATCAGCCTTACACGTCTGATCGCGTTTTCAAATAAATATGAGAGACCGACTGTCAGTTAAACACATGTTTAACTCTTGAACACGTTAACACACAAATTTGGCACCAGTCACCACGTTAAGATGAATTTTGTTGTTCCTAATGGAGTCTAGTTTAGTACTCATTCAGGTGGATGTCAGTATTGTTACGATGAGAAGAAAAATCTGTGGCTTGTCATCAGTTATAACATAGGAAAAAATTGACCCATTTATGTGGAAGAATATAATAAAAATAAGTGTTTTCACACCATAGCAGCTCAAATGTACTACCCATATTTTTGACATCCATGGAGTGTTTTCCAAGCTCGCAGACCAGCAATAATTCTGAACTTTTTTGCCATTGAGTCATTGAGGAATTCTGTGGAAGGATGCAGTAACTATAACTCCTTCACTCATTGTGAGCTTTTTAATGGTCTTCTGTAAACTTGTGACAACTTTCTCTCTTTTCTTCCCTTTTTATAGTGGTCCCTTATGTTCCCCTTGGTGTACGTTGAAGTTAAGCGTTACTGAGGGCATTTGCTCATGCATCATGTCTTGTTGTCCAACAGAAACAAATTCCTATGGATGTGTGATGTGGATGTTTCACAGTAGCCAATCAGCTGGAGCTGTTCAGCATATTTTACACTTTATAGTCAGTCTGACCTTACTTTTGAAATATGCCATTTTTGTTGCTGTGAATGTTGTCGAATAGAGGTATGTCTGAACAAAGCTAATGGAAGCGTGCAACTCCTCCTCAGGTTGGCATTACCAATGCTGACCTGTACCGGCGGCCAGATATGAGCAGTGTGGCAGTGCACGACGGACTGGAGTGCGCGGTGGCCCCTGATCAGATTACAAAGCTATTTCCAAAGTGTCGTCCACGTGATATCAACCTGAATCCGGTTTCGACAGCATCTGCAGGCTTCCAACAACAGGATGACAGCAATGATAACATGCTCTTGGTGATGGACACAGCGGGGGCAGTTACTGACTCCCATCAGGAAAGGTCTGCATTTGTATTTTATGTATATGTTTAGCCAGTTAAAAATCCATTCAATTTTCACAGAAATTTTACATACGTTCAACCTTCTAAGCTTGCGAAGATCGGGGTTTGGGGTAGAGTTGCATTAGAAAGAACTGTGATATCATTATTGTGATATTGAACAGCCATGCACTTAAACATACTACACAGAATATTCTTCTATTGATTCAGTTGATATAGTGATCGATGAGATAGGGGTAAGGGGGAGAGACATTTGTGATTCAGTTGTCAAATAAGAACTGTGAAAGGTTTGCCATACAGTGTCATTCAGTTATACTTCCATAGTTTTCAAGCAGTTCAGTTATTTTTAGATTTCTGAAGCAGGCAGAACAGAAGTGAGACATACTGTTGCATATTGCTACTTCATCACATGATACAGATTTTGTCTGTGAAAAACACACAGTGATACTGTATTAGTTTATTTTGTGAACTGGTTTTGCACTTTTTAGGCCATTTTCAGGCAACTGCAACTGTCCAAAATTGGCTTTGTACGTCCAAAACCCAGCTTACAAAGAAATTAATACTGTAGGGCACATACATTCTCTCTTTTTCATCAATAAATGCTGATTTGCTGTACCAAATAGGGACAGAAGGATCCTTTAACATGACACTGTGAGATTTACTGCTGATAGAGGTAGGAATAAACTAGTATAGACAGACAACTTGTCATCTGTAGACAGTTTTTCATTATAAATGATTCCTGTAACAATGTATGATTGTTAACTGCCTAGGCTTAATTTGCCATTTTAACAAAATAATTGATTTAAATGGAAACCATACTCTTGAGATAGCTGGATGCAGTGTTTTTCCTCAAGTACATTTATAGATTACTAGTGTTCTCCCTACAGCTTCACCCGCCTGTGTGTTTGACACACATGTTGAGTATGCCCCTCCCCCCACCACCCATTTGTCCCCCCCCCCCCCCTCTTCCTATCATTGTACATTTCCTCCACCCCTTCTCTCTGACCATATCTTTCTCCATCCTCCCTTTGACCATATCCTGCTCCCCTCTCTTTTTTCCCCTCCCTCTGATTATATCCTTCTCCCCCTCTCTTTTTCCATCCTCACCTTCCCCTTCCCCTTTTCCTTTTCCACCTGCCCATTAACCCTATACAACTTGCACCTGCCTCGTGCATCTCTCCCTCCTCCTCTCTCTGTGCATTTCCTCTTTCCCCTCACTTTGTCCATCCCCTCCTCAATTCCTTTAAACCTGTTCCAGCCATGCTTATCAGCACTTGTAGCCTCTGCAATAGAGTTCAATAAAGCAGGCCAGTACTACTCCCACAACACACCTATAACGCATGGCAGGTTACACATCAGAGGCTTGAAAATCATTTATTTCTCCCTGACATACAAGCCGCCATGCAAAGCAGTCTGATAAAACTCCAATTCACTGTCATGCGGTGCAGTCTATATGTCAGGGCCAGAAAAACTGACATGTGGGCTGCCTTGCAAAGCAAGTTCATTTGACTGTCCTACACTGTTCCCACACAACATGCAGGGCAGCTTATAAACCAGAGGCTGAAAAATGTCTTTCTGCCAAAAGCTCCACTCTCATTGGAGCCAGGCAGTTACAAATCACATCATGCTCGTACTCGTGAGGCCTGCTGTTCCTGTTTCAAATTTGGTTGAAATCTATTTAGAGGTTTGGGAGGAGAGCACAGGCTACACACATACTATCTGCTGTATATAAAAAATATACGAATTTCTGCTACTTACATTTGTTTTTCATTGATCGAACAGTCTGATGTTTTTAGTAAAATTTTTCAGGGTGTGGGACTGGTTTGTCAATATGTAAAATCCTCCAACATTTTGGACAGCAGTGCAAATAACCTTCCTCAGGCCGTTTTGCTCTTAGGTCATCAAAAGACTTTGAGGAAAGCCATTTGCAACTTTGTATGAAACATCCGAGAATTTTGCATATTGACAATTTGGTCACATACCGTGCAGAATTTTACTGGCAGTGACAATGGCCACGGAAGGCCACACTTAAATATTGATATTAGTTGAGATGTGTTGCGACTTTTCCTCCTCCTCCCTTTCGACTTTCTTTTTCTCTGTTTTAAAAATTTGCCTTATTTGGCATGGGATGTCTTTCTTTTAATGATATTCCAGTGTGGAATACATTGAGGTGAATCCATTTCATTATGTAATCACTGATTTATCAGTGATATATTATTCAATAGGCAAGATATTTCTTAGATACTTTTTAATTTAAAGACCTTTGGATTATACTTCACTGGAAGACATAAATCCTGTTCTGTTATTTTGTGAGAAGTAGTTACTTCAAGTAGTTTCAGTAGGGTACGGAGTTTAAGGGACAGAGCATATAATTAGTTAGGCTGCCCCCACCCCCCAAGTATATATTTCAGTTCTGCAAGCCACTTTCAAACATACGTTAAAAAATGTGTGTTTCCGTTGTACAGTTTTCTTCTCAATCATGGATGCAGCATGCAAACTATAATTATTTAGATCACTCTGTACTTGTAGTAAGTACTTTGAATGTAAGTGGTCAGCACGTAGCCACATTTTTCACTTAAAAAAAAATGTATTATATTTGTAAAATAGTTCATTTTCCAGATCATAGTGAAAGATCACAATTATAGTCTATGGAACATGCATATAACTAACTAATTACAGCAGTCTCGTCATCACAATTAATGCACGATCAGTATGTACATAGGTGTCGAATTGTGTTAGATTTCTTAGTGAATGTCCACTCTTAAAATTATATGGGTGTTCCTCACAAAATTATAGTCATTACCTGCAGATGTCTACTAGATTGACTTTTATTTTCAAACATCACCAAAGTTTCATATTGGTGACAATTATTACTGATGTTCTCTGTTTACCGATCCAGGCACTTCTCTCCCAGTTAATGTGTTGTCTCTATTTACAAAAGATCAACTACTGTGAAGAGAGCAGTCATATTAGGAGTTGGCGAACACAAATGATTTGAATACTGTGAAGTAAGCATAGCAGGGCAGCATTTTCTCTTAATTTTGTAAGTCAGTTAGTGCACATTGAGTTGAAAAAGCATTAAAAAAATAGTATTTCTCTGTAATGTTCTCCATGTAAGCCAGAATCAAGAGTTAGTCATTTTCATTGTAACTCAGGAGTTTGGAACCTGCAGTTGGTGCTCTAGGTAATTTGTGCTGCCATTTAAGTTGGAACAAAAATCGGTGAATTATATGCTTCACATGGTATGTAATGAACATCACAACTTTGAACACACAATTTCTCAATTGTGTAACTAAAGGCAGTGAGGAATAGTGTTTATTTAACACCACAGAGACAAAATAATAAGACAATGTTGTCACCTCTTGCAGAAGTTTGAGGTTCTCAGTATTTGTTACTCATTGCAGTATGGTGCAGAATCTAAGGCAATTAAAGAAAATTTCAGAGTATTTTACACCAATTCTCAGGTGTGCAATGTTATGGATGGGAACTATGAGAGGAGGGCATCTAACATTTTCATCTCTAACACCTTTTGACTCATTATAGATATTGGTAATTTCTTTTCATCCACTCAAATAGCAACCAGGACTTTTAGTACAGAGAATAATGCATTGTTTTAGCAATAATATAACACTTTTGTTGGTTTGACAAGAAATTATCCCCTAAAATGCACATTGAATATGGGGAATTTTGTGGTGGTTTTGTTTCATTCTTTTAAAGACTTAGTTTCTTGCATTGGTGGTCTTTATATCCATCTTATTTTTATTTTGTGTACTACTACATTTTAGCTCTGTAGCCATTTCCAAGCAAAATCTTTAATCCATTAAACACATTTTTTGGGCTACAGTTGTCTGATCTCATGGGCAGTATGTAGTTGGCCATGCTTGAAATCTGTAGCCATGTTGTCCAGTTTTGTACAAATGGTAGCACACAGCCAAGCCGTATACTAATGTGACAGAGCACTAGATAGCAAACGAGTCAAAGCGTACCTGTCCACACAGATTTATCTTTGTCTTGTTTGCCATGAGGTGTCCTCCACACACAGTTCAGTGCTCCCTCATACTAGTGAATGATTTGGCAGTGTGCTACTGTTGTACAGAACCAGATATCATGGCTAAAGCTCTCAAGTCTGTCCAACCACACACTGGCCTGAAATTATGACTCCAACTCAAACATGCATGTGTAATGGGTTAAAAATTTGCTTGAAAATGGCTACACTGCTGAAACATCACAGTACAAAATAAAATGGCTATAAAAGACAGAGGATCGTGGAACATAATTTCTTTCAAGAAGTTTAGCATCCTATTGCAACTAAAATTTTATACAGTTGCTGTAGCCATATGAATTGTGAATTATTCTCTACGGAAACTACTACCACCAAGACAAGGGATTCATGATATTCATGATCTTCATGACTTTCATTGGAAACCAGCATCGTCAGTGCAATAGATACACCATCAGTTGTGTGACCCCCTTTGGTGTAGTTGACTGAAGTCTAGTTGGACAACTCTGTGCATTAATCAATCATACATCATCATTTTTGGTACTAAACATGTGTAAAGCTTTGTAAAATCCAACTCTCAAGCATGAATTTGTCTCAGTCTGGGGGTGTAAGTTTGTGTGGAAAGTAGCATAAATGTCCAGGTGGTACACCATCCAATTGGTCACAGCAACAACACAAAAATCTCACTGTTCAATATATTTTTACTGTGTAATTTGTTGCCACTTACAAAAGTGTTTCCATTGATCAAAGAAACACTAGGCTTAGTTTTCAAGAAATGAAATCAATGTTTGTATTGGTGATTAATGAAGTTGTGAAAACTCATTGGTCATTGTTTCATGAGACTCATGATCACTAATCATCTAAGTGAAAGGCATAATAAATCTTTGATTCAAAAAGTATTTGATATGAAGAAGTTAGGTTTATCAGTCAGTATGTTGAGAGGTATGTTGATATGCATTCTTGAGACCTGTTGAAGATTTTAGTGCAGTCCAGTTCTCTGAAATTGTTACTGTTAGTTTTTGCTGCTCACTTTAGTCAGTTAGCTGTTCCTTATTGTAGTTAAGAACACATGAAGTGAAAACTTACTGCTAAAATGGAGACATAACCTCTTCACTTAAGTACAGCTACTAGTGAAACATTATCAGATTCATAAAGCTCACATATGACAACCAAAAAGGTACTAAAAAGGTTGGCTAACCTCTTCTGCACATGCATTGTGCATGCAGCCTCAAATAAATACGATACAGCTTACTGTACTAATTAAATACTGTTCACATAATTTATTGGGGGAAAAAAGTTTTGATATTACAGACTCCTTAAAGTGAAGTTATTGTTCCCTGTGAAAATTGTGTATAGAAGGCAACAGTATAATTTTCTTGTATTCCATGGTGACACCAATACTGGGATAACAGAAACTACTGTGGAAAACAAATCATTCAATTTCATATTGCAGTACGTTGTGATTTGTCATCAGGCTGGATAATCTTAGGCTTTCAGATTTTCAATTTTGTCTTCACCCATTAGTTTGCCATATTTTGTATCGTCGTC
The DNA here is from genome assembly GCF_021461385.2 of Schistocerca piceifrons. Lineage (NCBI taxonomy): Eukaryota > Metazoa > Arthropoda > Insecta > Orthoptera > Acrididae > Schistocerca > Schistocerca piceifrons. The sequence goes on along the minus strand of NC_060142.1, from coordinate 280,553,536 downwards.
ATTCAATTTCTGCTAATGCACCTGTTATTCTTTCATTTTCTGCATGTTACTTGTTTTTTATTTAGTTTTTTTTATTGAGTATAATTTCAGCACACACAACTTATCACTTCACTACTCGAATGTTCTCGGTGTTAATTGGTGTTTAAACTACTGAATGTATTTTCTTCAGAAAAGTTTCCGCAACTTCTCAGTAGATGGAATCTCATTCTTGAATTTCCTGTCCTTAATTCTCGCATGTTGTTATATGCCAAAATAAGATTATGAAAAATATTTTCCTTTCATCTCACATAATTCAGTCGTGATATTAATTTTGAAGACAGATATTTATTCCAAAGAGCTCTCTCTTACTGTTGATTGCTCTTCCAGAAATTCAGAAATAGACCGCAGTGTATTTACTGTTTAGAAGAATTAATACTTTCTTTCCGTGGTGTATTTGTTTAGGAATGAAATTATTTTTGATCCTTTATATTTGTGGTATCCCTTCTTGTGTAAAATGTAAAGAAATTTGAAGCTCTGGATCTGTTTACAATATACTGCCTGTTATGCTTTTTGCTGTAAGCACCGTAGTAAGAATATTTGAATATCAATAACGTCCTCTATTTGAGCCCGGAATTCTTACAGACTTTTTACCACCAGTCATTGATAGTATTCAAGTAAATGAATCGTTGAAGCAATAGAGGAATTCCTACCACCAGTAATAAAATTATGGCCGAAACAGAGAGAGATAGAAGAGCGACATGCTGTAAGACATGGAATTTTTGTGTAATTTTAGTCGTATATTGAATAAGGGGGTAGAAACTGTGGGTAATTGAGCATGGTGAAATGAGAGTAGTAGTCAATATAGTGGATATGCATGAAAGCATTTTACCATAGTTCAGCTGCAGTTAGAAACTGGTCAGTTTACATAAGAAATTATTTCAACTCAACATTCTTCATTTGTCTGAGTGAATAGCATGAGAAGAAAGATTGTTACTTTAGCTGACAGAACAGTAATTTTATTTTAATCAGTTTTACTGGATTATAGTGGTATTATTCTTGAATGAGATCAGAGGACTGCTTTCTTAAGTGTCACTACTATGGCTCTATCTTATGTGCAGGTGTTCAGCAACTCTTCCTGAAGACAGTGCTACAGGAAACGGTACTGTGGATGGCGTGAATGGGATTTCGGTGCCTCTGCATGTCGTCACATCTGGCGGTTCAGCAGGTGGCTCGCGAACTGGCTCTGCATCTCCGTCGGGCGGTTCCCACTCTGGCTCGGTGTCCGGCTCACATTCTGGCTCCGTGTCCAGGTCGGGTTCTGCTTCAGAGGATGGTGATGGTGAGGCTGACGGGCCTATGACACCAGCAGCACCGAATGCCAATGGTACGGGGGCGTATCGGCTCAGGGATTCGAGAATTATCGAAATAGCAGGTGGCCGGGAGGTCTTCTCCCACAGTAGGAGACGCCAGCGTGGCTCGGGTGGCGTCTGGGAGCTGAGACACCCTGTCAGGTATGGACAAGTTTGCTAATTTTTGTATATGTATGTGGGTGGATCAATTGTAAATGAAGCCTTTAAGTAAATATGGATCTAAGTGCCATTAAAAGAAAGAGAGAGAGAGAGAGAGAGAGAGAGAGAGAGAGAGAGAGAGAGAGAGAGAGATAATTTTACCAAAAATGGGGTCTAGGAGCCAATACCAACAACGTAAAAGGAGATTCAAGTACAAAGACAATTCCTATTAGCTACACCGATCGATAACAGAATATGCTGGATGTATGTGCCAAGCAGTCCAATGTATAAAGGGATTTAACTTTTGACACACTGGCACCCAGCCTCATGTTCGCCAGTCATCTTCATTAGGTTTTGTTGTGGCTTGTTGTCTTTCTGGTGTGTTGTGAGTGACTAGGCCTATCATTAGAAGGCTTATCATTGTTGCCCGGTCTCAATTATGACAGGTGAGAGTCTTAAGAAGTGAAGGAAGAAAGGAAAAGAAACACTATCGGAAGAAAATAAGAAATTGAGTGTATTGAAGGTGAAGGATGCCCCCATCCCAAAAACTGTACATAAGTGCAGATCCACTATCAGATGTGTACCTTACAACCAAAAAGTTTACTCTTTGACAATTTTTATTTATTATATCATAGTTAACAACAAATTATTTTCTAGGCCTAAAGCAAAGTTAATTCTTTCGTGATCAAATTAATTAAACAATTTTACAGTAATATGCAAAATTTTTCCAGCTTTTGGAGTGTATATTGAATGAGGCCATGTTTCTAACTTTCAATTTTTGTTTATAGATCTATAATTATATTAAGTGGGACGTACACATCTCATTTAAAATATTTTTTTAATTAGGGTTTAGGGTCTGTAAATAGAAGAAAGTAAGTACTGTTATTATGTCAAACAAATTTATTTATTCCTAGTGTAACATTTCTGTGAAATTTTTTAAATAATGGCTAAATATATTGTGGTACTGTGCAGTAGCTACATATGAAATTCCTACTTGTCTTTTGCTTCCGTGTGCTACATTGTGTGCTTTGCCTCCTTGTGCTCCTTGCTGGAAAATGTTTTCCAACTGTGTGTAGGCACTCATTATCTGTCCAAAATGGTGTTTATCAGCTATAAAAGGACAAGATAATAAGTCAGATAGTTTTGTGAACTCCTCACCACCTGAGAGATAAAAGATTTGTCACAAGAAAAAGCAGAAAAGGTAGAACCTCAGCTATATCGTGCCCTGCATCCATACCAGAATGAACAGGAACAGCTGTAATGGTATCTGTTGACAGATTCAACCAGTGAAGGATGTTGGCAGGAAGTCATTCAAATTACGGTGCGCGCGTGCTCACACACACACACACACACACACACACACACACACACACACGTGTCTTATCAATAAAATATGTGCACAAATCTATATATTTCTAGTGAACATTGTGTCTTTTTTACGATCAATACCTGTTCTTAGCATTTCTATTGCAGACAGGAAAAAACATTACATAAAACCACTGAAACACAAGGCACAATGTACAACTGAAACAATTAAGCTATATCTTGCACATTGGTGCCAAACAATGAGCCTGTTGGCTCCAAACAGTTAATACATTCAACACTAGATTGCAGCACAGATGTGGGACTTTCATATCCCTGTGAACTCAGGGAAGTAAATTTGTATTTTGGACACACATTTCCCATTGGTCACAAAAGGATTAAACGTGTTGTGAGAAATAACATGACATGTATGGAGATGCTGCAGAAAGTAGGTGTCAAACAACTGTGATGTACACTGTTCCAATGGCAAAGGGAAATTGCGCAAGTTGGTAAGAATGCTTTCTGCAATATTTTTACTGCGTCCTGTAAAAGGTGTTGGCGTTTAGTACAAAAACAAGCAGATGGCCACCCTAGTGTATGTTGAAAGAAGGAATAATAAAAATTGATAGAAAATTTACTCTTGATGCAGCTCTTGTTAGTGAACACACAATCATTTCTAAGGGACGTAACCCACTATGGGAGGTAGTATTCAGGGAGAAATATCTTTCACAGCATTTGAACATATCCAGGTTGTGCGTGGCTTTTAGAAACAATATTCTGGCAACACCGTTTCATACTATTATTATTATTTGATATTTAATAAGAATTTTAAAAGCAGACTATCTTTCAAGAAACCAAGAATAGATACATGTGCAGCATGTGATTTGTTAGCTTGTCGGATCACATCATCATCATCATCATCATCATAATCATAATCTGTTAAAGCTAATATAGAGTTCAGAAATAAACTAAAACTTCATCATTTGAAAGCAAAAAAGAAGTGAAAAAAGATTTTAATGAATCTCAAATCCCTAGTAGCTAGTGTGACATTTGCATTTAATTTAGAAAAAGTACTATCTTTACCTTGACTCATGCTAACATTTACTACCAAGGCAACCTCCAGTTTCAACCTTTGTACACATTTCCACAACACCACCTGTATGATGAATGTGTGGCATGAAGGAATATTAGATATTAATGTATTTCAATAATATTGTGCTAATAAGCCTGGATTTTACTTAAAAATATGTAAGTTTGTTCATTACCAGTTTCATTATGATTTTACAATGAAATGAACACCCTTAGCTGCTTACAGGCATTGGCATACATCAACGGGGACAGATGAAAATGTGTACCCCGACCGGGACTCGAACCTGGGATCTCCTGCTTACATGGCAGGCGCTCTATCCATCTGAGCCATTGAGATAAATCCCTGCAGTCGCACTATCCTCTGTGTCCTCGGTGGCTCAGATGGATAGAGCGTGCCATGTAAGCAGGGCATCCTGGGTTCGAGTCCCGGTCGGGGCACACATTTTCATCTGTCCCCGTTGATGTATGTCAACAGCTAAGGGTGTTCATTTCATTGTAATTTCATTCTAACGAGCTGCATGGTCACCGATGGTATCCGTTCTTTCGGACATGTCCAAAAGAACAGGCACCATCTTAGTATATCATTATGATATAATCATAAACAAGAATAGGTAATCAATATCCCTTCAATGATTAGGTATTATCCAATGAAACATCCATAAAAAGGGCTGTAAGTCCCTTAGGTCATTTTTAGGTTAAATACTGTGGATGTAGGACTGACCACATTTTGTAACTTATTCATTTTTTAACTGGTCTTGATTAATTCATAGATTTTAAGTGATTAAGCACAATGTAATATGTCTTAAATTAAATATATAAATCTCTTTTGAATTAGAAAATTAAAAGTTGTAGTAAAGAAAGAAAAATGCAACTACTGCAAAATGTTGTCAGTAGAATTTAGATCCCCATTTAGTTCAAGCCTTCAAATGAACTTTTTGAATTGCTGTATGCCCACTGGATGTGTGACACTTTGTACCTTCTACATCAGTCACATGAAGTATATCTGGAGGGGAGCATTGATCTGGTTCCCCCCAGAGGGCTCACCACTCTTTGGTGAGTTTGTGCTTGGCTACTACGGGGCCCCAGCATTTGCAGCACCTCTTCCCTTTCTGTGCTGCATATCCATCCTCCAGCTATTATTTTCCCCTTCCGTGGGGAACATGTCTTCGATATTTTTCAGAATGTGGTCTGAAGGTTTGATAGCCTGGCATCAGCACAATCCCTCATCTATATTTTCTTTCTTTCTTCATTCTCCATCTCCTTCTCATCCTCTGCTTGAGCATTTGATTCTCTTTGTGTCTTCTTCTTCCCTGTGCATTTCTGAAAGCTGGCCCCTGCGTTTGGCACATAAAATGTAAGTGGGTAATGTGTAATACCCAGCTCCAAGTTAACACATGTAGGGTTGCTACATACTCGCCGATACAGGTCAGGCACAGGGAGGGGCTATTGCCTGAACTGTTACCTTCCCAATTGCCAATTTGTCCCTCTGTCAGGAGTAAAGGTGGTGTGACGTGAGGTGTGAACAATCTCCTAAGGCAGGTGAGCCGCCCCTCCGAGGGGTCCCCCAGCTGGAAGAGTTGCGCCATCAGAGTGTCTTGGAATCATGGAGGATTTTTTAACGCTGAAGCAATCACCATCTCAGCCTGTGTCTACTAAATGTAAATGGAATGAGGCTAAAGATTCAAAGACTCCCAGCTGCACCTCTGTTTCCTGTGGTATCACATACAGGAGGAGGTCAGTCTTCTGCTATGAATGATCCGTTTATTATTCAGAAAGGTGTTGATACAGTTTCAGGTACTTTGAAATCCTGCTCTTGCTTATGTAATGGGACTTTACTTCTGGAGACAGATTGTGATTCTCAAACCCAATAATTTCTTCCAGCTTTGTTCCTCCACGGCTATCCTGTTCATGTTGAAGCCTGTTGTACACTGAATTCTTCAGGTGGCATTATTTACACTCAGCTGCTTGATAGTCCAACTCGGGGAGAAATCCAAACTTCTCTCTCTGATCAGGGCATCATTGAGGTCCATTGGCTAATGAAACAGCTTGATGCAGACTTAAAGTGCGCGTCGTTTATGTTGGCGGCCAAGTTTAGGTTCGTTCTGTGCATCTTACGTCACAAGACACAGTCAGTCAATGAACAGAGAACGAAGTTGCCAGATCTCGACTGCAGAGCAGAGCACGGACGAGTGTCTTCAGTTTTAGAAACGTTCAGTCATAAATAAAGTAATAGAACAAAAGCAATGTCTTGATAGCAGAGTTTCTTTTATAGAAAGTTTGGAAAAAGCATTCTTTATACCAATTGCTTCATATTCTATTTATTAATTAAACCAAACAAGCAATAAGACTCCTAATTCAGGCGATAGCAAGGAAAGGTGTTTGTATCAATCTCACGAACCGCTTTTTCGCAATAAATAACAGGGGTAATTGTTTATTTCCTATTGTACTTCGACGAAGTGTGAGTAATTCATAGTCATACCAACAGTGTTTATCAGTATTTTGCGTGACGTGTTATAGTCCTCATGGCGTTATGTAGCAGACGAGATGCGTTAGCGGAATGGTTAAGGTGTTGGGCTGTTACGTGAAAGGTAAAGAGTTCAAACCTTGGGCGGTGCTTAATATTTTCTTTATTTAAAAACAATATCGAAGTGTCTTGCTTCACGAATTTTATTCGTTTGAATGCAATTTTTTGAAATTTCTAGTGCTTTGTCTCTTCATTAACCCTTTCGCTGCCGCAGACACGTGCTCCCCGCATTCCGCGCTGTGCGCGATTTTGTCATCACTGCACTGCTCGCCTGTGCAGACACATGGTGTTCCCACTGCTTTGACACACTTATCATTCGATTGCACAAAAACTATTTGGCCCAAAAATTTGATTTTTACACATCTTCTTGACTGATACCTTCCCCCCATAAATGACTTAATTTTGTTTCGATGTTCAACCCAGTTATTGTGCAGCATTAAATGTAGTAAACCATTGCACGAAATTTTGAAGAGTTTGCAGAGGTAAAAGTCCATCGCGTATACTTTCCGTATGGTCGATTTTAGTTGCCACAATGTTGAGAATGAAATGTGGACAAGATACCTAAATTTCATATAAAATTTACTGTATAACAATATCTCATTTAATTTAAGTACCACATAGGTGTCGTATGTAATATTGAGAAATATTCCGTCTTTCGCGACTGTAATAAAAGTTTTATTTAGACCGGGCGCGTTTGGCTTTATTTTAAAGCACTTCAATCGATGAAAGGTATGGCACATACACAGTGGTACTCAAGTTATCTTTCTTGTTTTTGTTCCACAGTCGCAGTTTTACCAATGGTATTGAAATATATTCCTCTTCTGTAACTGTAATAAGCGACTTATTTAGACCAGACGTGTTTCTCTCTTTTGAAGCATCTTCAGTGGACAGTATTTTGTCTCCACCATTGCCAAGTTACCTTTCGTAGTTTTGTGCTGCGGTAACACAATATTCAACGTTTGTGTCGGCTAATCAGTGTTTTAGCAAATAAATGCTGTTTGCGTGTGCCACAAACAAAAATTATATTTGACATAGCTCAGAGCACTTCACTGATAGACGGTATATTCAAGTCCTAATATTTTTGTAAGTCCACAGTTTTGTTTAATGTATTTGTCTACTTCCTTTTGATTGATTGAAGTGCTTTAAAATAAAGCCAAACGCGCCCGGTGTAAATACAACTTTTGTTACAGTCGCGAAAGACGGAATATTTCTCAATATTACATACGACACCTATGTGGTACTTAAATTAAATGAGATATTGTTATACAGTAAATTTTATATGAAATTTAGGTATCTTATCCACATTTCATTCTCAACATTGTGGTAACTAAAATCGACCATTCGGAAAGTATACGCTATGGACTTTTACCTCTGCAAGCACTTCAAAATTTCGTGCAATGGTTTACTATATTTAATGCTGCATAATAACTGCGTAGAACATCGAAACAAAATTAAGTCATTTATGGGGGAAGGAATCAGTCAAGAAGATGTGTAAAAATCTAATTTTTGGGCCAAATAGTTTTTGTGGAATCGAATAATGAGAGTGTCAAAGCAGTCGGAACACCATGTGTCAGCACAGGTGAGCAGTGCAGTGACAAAATCGCGCACAGCGCGGAATGCGGCGAGCACGTCTCTGTAGCAGCGAAAGGGTTAATGCGGCCGTGGTGGCTTTACTTCATGAACTGCGCGCTCCCCCCTAAACGTAAGCTTGCGAACTATGCTATGCTATGGCGCTGCTTCTCTTGGCGCGTGCGTCGTGTGCAACTGGGAACGCAGCAAACTCCCGCGTCTGGGCGGGCATGCACGAGCCGCCAAGATAAAAGAATTGAACTTGTTCCTAAGCGCATACGTTTCTCACATTTGATTGAGTATTGCTTCCATCAGAGATTAAGGCAGGGTTTGAAGTCATTATGGCCTGACCGTATGCTTCAAACTGGATGTGTTGCTACCAGTGTCATCATTATAACTACATTTGCGCATCCTGTCAAAACACTGCCAAATGTGTTATTTGTGGTAGAGACGCTCATGAGGGCAATTGCCCGCCTCCTCCTCCCCACTGTACCAATTGTAATGGCGACCATGCAGCTCATCCCATGAATTTCCCTTGTATCTCAGTGTGTAGGCAGTCCAGGAGATCCAGGTGAGGAAAGAAAAAGTACCCTACCCTATCGTGTTGTTTGCAAGGTTTTGGCTTGTTGAAGGCCCTGCATTTCATCATCTGGCACTGACAGTACTGTTCTGCTATGCCTCGCTCCATGGAAGGACATAACCATGTAGACTTGTGACTTCAAATTCGGTGCTGCAGTTGCAAAATCATCCAGTGTCACAGTAGCATTTCCGTCTTCTCCTCCTACAGCTGCGCACCAAACCACCAAATCTTCACCCACTGCGGCAAAATCACCTGCTACATAATCAGCAGGCTGGAAAGGCATTTTTCAGCCCCGGAATGCACAGGCTGACACTGAGACAATGCTGACGCCTCTGTAGATTTTTAGGGATCAGGATTCACTAGCATCTGTACCCTGTAGCAGAGTGTCTCTGAAGGCTGGCACTCGGCAACAACTGAGGTGAGTACCTTTCATTTGCTCCCTCTGGCCCATTCCCGACGACGACTATTCCCTAATGGAACATTTGTGGCATTAGGTCCAACAAGGAGGAATTAAGGCTGACTGTATCCATACCATATCACTGAACACCCAGCTGCAAGTTGCTGCAGTCCCCATTTCTCTTCTTCGCTTCACCTTTTCTCTTTGTAATGTCTATGTCCCTCCATTGTTCAGTGTCACCAGAGCAGACTTATTCGAGCTTATTGGTCAGCTCCCTCATACCTTTCTGCTGCTCGTCTACTTTAATGTCTATCATCCTTTTTGGTGCTCTTTGAGAACCTGTCCGAGGTTCCCTCTTGGCTGACCTCAATCAACTCAATGTCATCTGCATTAACACTGGATCACCCTTGTTCCTTTGAGACTCCACACACACTTATTACCATTTGGACCTCTCATTCTGCACTACCCAGCGTGCCTGTTGTCTCAAGTGGTCCCTTCCCTCTGACACATATGCGAGAGACAATTTCCTGTGCACTGTCCGTTTGCTGACTCCAACCCCACCTGTGTGTAAACCCAAATGGCAGCTTTTTAAAGTCGAATGGAGGGTTTACCCCTTCCTGCCGACCTTTGATGAACATCATTTCACCAGTTGTGATTATTACATTACAAATCTTACCCTTACTGCTGTAGAACGCTCCATACCTCACACTTCGTCTTCACTACACTGCATCCCAGCGCCTGGTGGAGATATGCTCCCCCTGTAAACTATATTCGTTATAAACACTGGCATCCACAGTGTCGTTCCGTCCTTCGGGATAGCAAAAAAAAGGTAGCTGGATTTTATTTACTGGTTCTTTGAACAGTTCCATTGCCTCTTCTGTCGTATGTGGCAACCTCCATCATCTCTCTAGGACCAAGATTCATTCCCTAATTTCTGGCCTGACCGTAGTAGTCGATGTCATTGTAGACCCTATTGCTATCTCCAACACCTTGGGCCACTATGTTGTGGAGATTTTGAGTTCCATCAAGTATCAACCCCACCTTCCTCCTGGGAAATGAATGGAGGAGGCTCTAGTGATATCGTCGTCCTCTCAGAGTCTTGACTGCTTCATTGTTGCCTGTACTATGAGGGAGCTGGACTATACTCTCACTTCAGCCCAATCTTCTGTCCCAGGGCCGGATGTTGTTAACATTCAGAAGTTGCAGCACCTTTCATTCCAGCAAGCACTTTCTTCTTCATATGTGCAATCACATTTAGACAGATGGTATGTTTCCAAGACTCTGGCATGAAACCAGTCTCATACCTACATCTAAGCTCTGTAAGGACAAACACCTTTCTTCGAGCTACTGCCCCATTTCCGTTACCAGCTGTTTTTGCACAGTGATGCAACATGTGATTCATGGCTGGCTGGTATGGTGGCAAGAGTCTAGCAGTCTACTAATCACTGTACAGTGTAGATTTCAAGGATTCCATTCTGCGGTTGACCATCTCGTCACTTCATCAACCAGTGTTGTGAATGGTTTTCTGTGGAAATAAAAGACTAAGGCCATATTTTTTGATTTGGAGAAAGCATAAGACACCCGTTGGAAGACAGGTATCCTACGTACTCTATACATTCGGGCGTCTGAGGCCGCATGTCAGATTTCCTTCAGGAATTTTTAAAAGATGAGTTTTCAAGGTATGTGTGGCTTGGCCTTGTCCAGACCACTTCACCTCCTCCAATCCAGACTGCAAGATGCAGTGCATTAAAAGCCACCAATGAGACACTTGGGTGGATTATTGAAAATGAGAATAGTGAATGGACTGCAGAGGTAGTTGCGGTATATAGGCACATATTAAAAAATTCCAACTGTACTGTTCAAACCAAAATGCTTTGCTCAAAATTTTATCAAGTTGTAGAAATGTCACAGTTGTTAATTTGTTGTTTGTGTGCATGTATTTTACCAGTAACTGAGTAGTTGTAAAAAAAATTGGAAATTTTTAAAAAGTTTACGGGACATTCAAAAAGTAAAACAATATGTACATAAACATTTCAATACATGATACTCTACAGCAGTTGAATGGCTTCAGATATTAGCTTTAGCTGTTTTCTTATTTAGAGTATAATTTCATGTGCCAATGTTTGTAATTAGTTACAAAAATTATTGTAAGTCATCTGAGTGTGTTTAGTTTGATCACCCATAAACACACACATTGTGGAGTGTAGTGACATTCATTAGTTGTGAAAGTGCACACTCACTCTTGTGTGTGTGTGTGTGTGTGTGTGTGTGTGTGTGTGTGTGTGTGCGCGCGCGCGCGCGTTTTCCATTTTTAAAAAGCTTGTTTAATTTGAGAGGCAAAGAATTCATTATTAGCTTTTGTGCCATTTTACTGTCATTTTTGTCTAATCAGTGATGTATAATAATGTAAGATTGAAATTAAATGCCACCAGTGTAATTGGGGGCTGTTCCATTATTGATAACTAAGAGTTGCCTGTTGACTCGTACATTGTAGCTGCTGAGAGGGAGACTTGCATTTCAGATATGTATTCTCGCATTTAAACTGAATTTGATGAAAAGCTTTGTTTTCCAGAACAACTTTGTTGCAAAATAAGTAGTGAGACCCATTGCACTCTTAAAATGTATCTCTCGTCATTGTTGTGAGCGTATGCACTCCTGTAATCAATACACACAGATTAAACCAACTGACAGGGTGGTTCCTTTGGAACACACACAGTGAATCTATACATCTTGTAAATTAAAGAGCCCTACTACATTTTTCTGTCTGTATGTGAAGGTAATTTGTGGAATAACTGTCAGCATTTTGATATGGGTTTCATTAATTGATAGATTGTTTCGTGAGAAAGGTTTGCGTATGTAATTTATTACTGCTGTACCAGAAAAGTCATCCGGTTGTAGATACTTCGTGCTATCCCTCTGAAGCCAGTGCAGGGTGCTGCTTTCCTTTTGTGCCCTTGTCCAATCTGATGTGACCACTTTCTGATGACCTCATCCTCAATGACAGGCCTTTCTCTTTTCCTTGCATGTACTGGCATTGTAGTCACTTAAAGTCTACTATCAATCTGCCATAATTGATATTTACCACATAGAGAGAGATATTTGTTTCACGTGAATTACTCTTCTGTGAGTGAGTTCCTGTTAGTGCAGTAAATAAGACAGTTTCATAGTCCCTTACCCAATTCATTTGGCTCTTGACTCCTTAGGAATGGCAGAAGTACAGTACCTAGTGTGGATGGTGACGATGGAGACATGACAGAGACAGTGTTCTCATCAGAAGTGCGGCGCGTTCGACACAGTCCAGCTGAAGTAGTGGTCTTCGATGATATAGGTGAGAGCTGGCAAGAGCAAGTTGACAATACGGGTCCAACACTGCACTACTTCCAGGTTAGTCACTGACTGCTACAGTTGAAGTCTTCTAATTCTGTTACTGCTGCAGTTCTCTTATTGAAGTTGAGGTAGTAAAATTTTCTCTCGGTTACTTGTGTGATATATGTTGCGGTGTGAAAGGGTTCATTTCAAAGTGTTCCATGTAATTTGTGTTTGAATGTAGTTACATCCTGAAGATTTTATATAACTGGAAAAAAAGGTAACAAAGTAATTCTCCACAGTACAAGTTGTAAATAAAACGTCTGCAGTAAAATAGGATAAGCTAGCCATAATAATCTTTTTAAGCTTATTTTAAATTTTAGAATGGTTATTGTCACACATTTTGTTTCGTAAGGTGTGTGATCAGATTTTTACAGCTGCTTTAAGCAAAGGAAGGAAGGAATTAGGTCCAGTGTCTTCAAACAAGCCATTCAGAGACTTATCAGATAAGAGAGGCAGATATTAAATGACTAAAGATAAAATGACTGGGTCAGAAACGATAAACAAAACAATAATCAGTTTTATGAATTGCTGGAAATTGTAATATATTCTGAAAATGTACAATACAAGTTGGGATGCACAATAGTGAGATGCAGAAGAAGTCCAAAACTTGCAGTAGAAACAATGCACTTCTAACTGGGAATTTTCGGTGCATCATACAATTTTACAAGGGGACTGGCCCAAAGAAAAAGTGACGTCTAGGTTTTGATCACACACATTATTTTACATTATATCAAGGCTTAATTATGACGAAGACAAAATATGTTTACGCTAAAAAAAAGTAGAATTACATTAAAAAGAAACATAGGTGATGTTTGTGTGTTGTTAAATATTTTTTTATGCCAGAAGAAGTTTAGGTAGACAAAGGAACGATACTTCTGATCCTGATCAAAGCTGTCCACATACGAACTGGATGTAAGCAGTTGACAACCTATGTTTTGAAAGACAAGCTGTCGATATTCCAGTTTTGTCTCAGACAGTGGAAGGTTCAGGTTGGAATATCAACAAAGTTACGAAAACGATACTAGTGCACACAGAGCTTCTAGCCAAAACTGCCTTCAGAAAGCAAACACTTAAAACTCACACAAGGTAGTGCACCTGTGCTCGTGAGACCACCACCTCTGGCCGCTTTGTCCAAAATGAAACTGTGTCAAATGGAAGCAGCAATCTGGAGTGGGGAAGGAAAGGAGGATAGCAGGATAAGAATGGGTGGAATGAAGTGAGTGCTGCCTGGCAGTATGCAGGGACTAGACCTTGGCGGACAAGGCTGCCAGGTGAAGTGTCAGGAGGATTGGGGAGGGGGAGTGGAAAAGGGGAGTAGCAGAGAAGGTGAAAAGGCCAGTGGGTGCACATTGGCAGAGAGCGATGCACAGTGAGGGTAGGGGGGATATGAATTGGGAGGACGTAATGACAAGACAGAGGGAGTGGAAACTTTTGCGTGGAAGTAGTGGCCAGGATAAATTCAGGATAGAGAATGTGTCGTAAGGAGGATAACTTCTATCTGCGCAATTCAGAAAAGCCGGTGGTGGAGGGGAGAATCCAGACGGCACGGGATGTGCAGTAGGTGTTTAAGTTAAGCATGTTATGTTCTGCCGCATGTTGTGCCTCAGCATGATCCACTTTGCTCTTAGTCACAGTTTAGTGGTGGAAAGTTGTTGGTAGTCGTATCAATATCACAAGCTGTGCAGTGATTGCAGCAGAGCTAGTATATGACATGACTGCTTTCACAGGTGGCCTGGCCTCTGATGATGGGATAGCATAAACCCGTGACAGGACTGGAGTAGGAAATAATGGGCAAATGAATAGGGTAGTTATTGCACCTGGATCGTCCACAGGGATGTGATTCCTGGGAGTGGTGTATAAAGGTGGACTATGATGCGGGTGGGCGATGGAACACCACTTTAGGAGGGGACGGAAGTTCACCTGGAATTCAGTGACACCTGTGGTAGTAATCTAAGCCACCATGACAGCTGTGGACTTTGTGTACATTATCTTCCAGTAAGATAACTGCCTGTGTCACAAGCCAAATTCTTTCTACAGTGGTTTGAGAAGCACGATAGTGAACTGACGCTGATGTCTTGCTCACCAAAATTTGTCTGATCTGAACCAGATGGAGTGTAATTTAGGAGAACTGCATGGCCTATGGTTAGATGTTTTGTGACACTCACATTTGAAAACCTACGAAGAACCTGTTGAATTCACATCATACAGAATTGCTACTGTATTGGGTTCCAAATGGCTATGAAGCAGGTGGACGTGTTTGGCTCTGCTGTGTAGTTCGAAAATTTGTATGACAGGTAGACATAAGACTAATTGTGTACGTAGAGGAAAGTTTCCGTAAAATGCAGGCTACATTGCCAAAACAATGTGATCTACCTTCACGATGTAGAAGTATTACAGCTTCTCTTCTCCACAGTTTCATGCTATGTGCCTAGGGTAGGTCCTTGTAGAATCTGAGCAGTCAGTCTATCTTGTCCTCCAGTGATACTTCAATGTCACATACCATTCACCTCACCTGATGCATTTTCATTAGTGGAGTCTTTACTACATTAAAGAACTTAAGCTCAGTATCTTTCTCAGTGTTTTGTAGAGTAATTTGAAGTAATATCGCTTTTATGAACCATAAAAAAGTCTTGTAACAATTAGTTACTACAAAATGAATTTGCCTTTCTTCAGAAAATTGTCAAGTATCTGACATTTATTTCTAGAGTCCATCTCTGACGACAGGAGGGGAAGTAGATATTACAGAACGTGATGGAGGAAACAGGAGTCCTGTAGGCGCAAGAGTGATTGGTGGTCTGCCAATTGCCCAGTACGAGGGTTCTCCTCGGCGTTACGGGCCCAGGCAGTCGTCCGTGTCTCGCCATGGAACACATTCAGTCAGCTTGCCGAGTGCACAGAGCTTGCTCAATTCTCCCTCTGTGTATCCACCTAGGCCTGGCTTCCCACAGAGGATCCTCACATCACAGCAGCAACAGGCATCATCTCAACAGCCGCAGCAGCAACAGTCACCACAACAGCATCAGCAAGATGAACAAGAGGTAAGAATGCGTCTATTGTTCAGCAGCATAATGCTGTTCATTTTCATAAAAAGGTGTTGTATGGAACTTCTTAATTAAATACTCAATCAATTACCAGTGACATATGTAGGATTAACTGCTTCAAGTGGGGAGGGGTGGTTGTTGTAGCCAAGTCTTTTTTTTAATGATTTATTTGTACCGCTTGGTTACAAGGACACACTGTATTAACTCGGTGCAAAAAGTGATTGCAAATTGCTGTGTGTTTCCAGCTTCTAAGTGTTTCAGTAGACTACTGCCTTTCCATTTGTTTGCAACTGAGATCACAGTATTCGGAGAATATAGATTACTAATACACACTTCTCTCCCCCATACCCCACTAACTACAGTATGTATTCTGCAGTTGATGTTATTCTGACTTTTTAATATTTGTTCCTCAGGAATGATAGAGCTCATGGGGTTGAGTGAAATTAAAGATAGTTTTCTTATTGGCAAATTTCCATTATTCCTGGCTAACATCTTGTAGTTGAATTTCAGTGTCGCTCGTACAACCAGCCATTAGTTCATAACTAATTTGTTTAGTCATGTACAGATCATTTTACTGTAATATAAATATGCCTGAATTATACTAATAAAACACAATTAAAAGATAACTAATGAGCAGGCATATTATTACCTACTGGTCTGTTTAATTCCAAGCCTCATGTACATTATTTATTCACATCCCGTCATGAATCACTGCACACATTGCACTTGCTGCTCACACTACACATCAAGTCGGGATATACTCAGGTAGTTGAATTAGAATTCTTAATTCCGTGTGTGTGTGTGTGTGTGTGTGTGTGTGTGTGTGTGTGTGTGTGTGTATATATTGTGTGTATATATATTGGCCTTTACAAATGTCTGCTTGTGTCTGTGTATGTGTGGATGGATATGTGTGTGTGTGCAAGTGTATACCTGTCCTTTTTTCCCCCCTAAGGTAAGTCTTTCCGCTCCCGGGATTGGAATGACTCCTTACCCTCTCCCTTAAAACCCAATCCTTTTGTCTTTCCTTCTCCTTCCCTCTTTCCTGACGAGGCAACCATAGGTTGCGAAAGCTAGAATTTTGTGTGTATGTTTGTGTTTGTGTGTGTGTCTATCGACCTGCCAGCGCTTTTGTTTGGTAAGTTTCATCATCTTTCTTTTTATATATATATATATATATATATATCAATATAATGGAAGGAAACATTCCACGTGGGAAAAATTATATATAAAAACAAAGATGAGGTGACTTACCGAACAAAAACGCTGGCAGGTCGATAGACACACAAACAAACACAAACATACACACAAAATTCAAGCTTTCGCAAAAAATTGTTGCCTCATCAGGAAAGAGGGAAGGAGAGGGGAAGACGAAAGGAAGTGGGTTTTAAGGAGTCATTCCAATCCCGGGAGCGGAAAGACTTACCTTAGGGGGAAAAAAAGGACAGGTATACACTCGCACACACGCACATATCCATCCACACATACAGACACAAGCAGACATATTTAAAGACAAAGAGTTTGGGCAGAGATGTCAGTCGAGGCAGAAGTGTAGAGGCAAAGAAGTTGTTGAAAGACAGGTGAGGTATGAGTGGCGGCAACTTGAAATTAGCGGAGATTGAGGCCTGGCGGATGACGAGAAGAGAGGATGTACTGAAGGGCAAGTTCCCATCTCCGGAGTTCGGATAGGTTGGTGTTGGTGGGAAGTATCCAGATAACCCGGACGGTGTAACACTGTGCCAAGATGTGCTGGCCGTGCACCAAGGCATGTTTAGCCACAGGGTGATCCTCATTACCAACAAACACTGTCTGCCTGTGTCCATTCATGCGAATGGACAGTTTGTTGCTGGTCATTCCCACATAGAATGCGTCACAGTGTAGGCAGGTCAGTTGGTAAATCACGTGGGTGCTTTCACACGTGGCTCTGCCTTTGATCGTGTACACCTTCCGGGTTACAGGACTGGAGTAGGTGGTGGTGGGAGGGTGCATGGGACAGGTTTTGCATCGGGGGCGGTTACAAGGATAGGAGCCAGAGGGTAGGGAAGGTGGTTTGGGGATTTCATAGGGATGAACTAACAGGTTACGAAGGTTAGGTGGACGGCGGAATGACACTCTTGGCGGAGTGGGGAGGATTTCATGAAGGATGGATCTCATTTCAGGGCAGGATTTGAGGAAGTCGTATCCCTGCTGGAGAGCCACATTCAGAGTCTGGTCCAGTCCCAGAAAGTATCCTGTCACAAGTGGGGCACTTTTGTGGTTCTTCTGTGGGGGATTCTGGGTTTGAGGGGACGAGGAAGTGGCTCTGGTTATTTGCTTCTGTACCAGGTCGGGAGGGTAGTTGCGGGATGCGAAAGCTGTTTTCAGGTTGTTGGTGTAATGATTCAGGGATTCCGGACTGGAGCAGATTCGTTTGCCACGAAGACCTAGGCTGTAGGGAAGGGACCGTTTGATGTGGAATGGGTGGCAGCTGTCATAATGGAGGTACTGTTGCTTGTTGGTGGGTTTGATGTGGACGGACGTGTGAAGTTGGCCATTGGACAGGTGGAGGTCAACGTCAAGGAAAGTGGCATGCGATTTGGAGTAGGACCAGGTGAAACTGATGGAACCAAAGGAGTTGAGGTTGGAGAGGAAATTCTGGAGTTCTTCTTCACTGTGAGTCCAGATCATGAAGATGTCATCAATAAATCTGTACCAAACTTTGGGTTGGCAGACTTGGGTAACCAAGAAGGCTTCCTCTAAGCGACCCATGAATAGGTTGGCGTACGAGGGGGCCATCCTGGTACCCATGGCTGTTCCCTTTAATTGTTGGTATGTCTGGCCTTCAAAAGTGAAGAAGTTGTGGGTCAGGATGAAGCT
Source organism: Schistocerca piceifrons (assembly GCF_021461385.2). Classification (NCBI taxonomy): domain Eukaryota; kingdom Metazoa; phylum Arthropoda; class Insecta; order Orthoptera; family Acrididae; genus Schistocerca; species Schistocerca piceifrons. The sequence goes on along the minus strand of NC_060142.1, from coordinate 280,535,325 downwards.
GGCTAAGGTGATGAGGAAAGAGGTTTTAGGTAGGGTGGCAGGTGATCGGCGTGAAAGGAAATGCTCCATCGCAGCGAGGCCCTGGACATGCGGAATATTTGTGTATAAGGACGTGGCATCAATGGTTACAAGGATGGTTTCCGGGGGTAACAGATTGGGTAAGGATTCCAGGCGTTCAAGGAAGTGGTTGGTGTCCTTGATGAAGGATGGGAGACTGCATGTAATGGGTTGAAGGTGTTGATCTACGTAGGCAGAGATACGTTCTGTGGGGGCTTGGTAACCAGCTACAATGGGGCGGCCGGGATGATTGGGTTTGTGGATTTTAGGAAGAAGGTAGAAGGTAGGGGTGCGGGGTGTCGGTGGGGTCAGGAGGTTGATGGAGTCAGGTGAAAGGTTTTGCAGGGGGCCTAAGGTTCTGAGGATTCCTTGAAGCTCCGCCTGGACATCGGGAATGGGGTTACCTTGGCAAACTTTGTATGTGGTGTTGTCTGAAAGCTGACGCAGTCCCTCAGCCACATACTCCCGACGATCAAGTACCACGGTCGTGGAACCCTTGTCCGCCGGAAGAATGACGATGGATCGGTCAGCCTTCAGATCACGGATAGCCTGGGCTTCAGCAGTGGTGATGTTGGGTGTAGGATTAAGGTTTTTTAAGAAGGATTGAGATGCAAGGCTGGAAGTCAGAAATTCCCTCTTTCCTGATGAGGCAACAATTTGTTGCGAAAGCTTGAATTTTGTGTGTATGTTTGTGTTTGTTTGTGTGTCTATCGACCTGCCAGCGTTTTTGTTCGGTAAGTCACCTCATCTTTGTATATATATATATATATATATATATATATATATATATATATATATATATATGAATATAATAGAGGGAAACATGTCTGCGTGTGTCTGTGTATGTGTGGATGGATATGTGTGTGTGTGTGTGTGTGCGAGTGTATACCTGTCCTTTTTTCCCCCTAAGGTAAGTCTTTCCGCTCCCGGGATTGGAATGACTCCTTACCCTCTCCCTTAAAACCCATATCCTTTTGTCTTTCCTTCTCCTTCCCTCTTTCCTGACGAGGCAACCATTGGTTGCGAAAGCTAGAATTTTGTGTGTATGTTTGTGTTTGTTAGTGTGTCTATCGACCTGCCAGCGCTTTTGTTTGGTAAGTTTCATCATCGCTGACAAAGGCCTTAATGCCCGAATGCTGTAATTGTGTAAATCATTTTGTTCTGCCCATCATGACTCAGCGTCTGCGCTATATGGTGAGTAGCAACTTTCCTTCTCTAATATTTTTACATCCCGTCCTGGCTTTTCCATTGATTAATTCTTGAAACAGGTTTTGTATTGAGCCCTATTATTCATATGTCCATTTCTTTCAGTTTGAATATATTGTGCTTGCTTTCCTTAAGAATTTGATCGAAAAGATAAGAAATAACCTTTGTGATGCATTTATGATTTTGGATACATTCCTGATTGATGACTAATTGAACATATTGCTTTTATAAGCCTGTTTGTTGACATTTGCTACACATAATCAGGAAAAGTTCAGTTATACATTTTGCACAGTGTGATCTTAAAGGCTTTACTGGATTCTAAAGACAAAAGTATTTCCATCAGCTTCTTCTAGATGCATATCATGCTTACAGACTGAGTAGGAAAGCTGAGAAATAGTGAGATGTGAGAAGTGTTTAACACTCAGTGCTTGGTGAGATGGGTGATACTGCAGTATAGGCACGGCTGTGAAGTATCACACATAGCAGTCAAGGACAAAAGGTTAAGAATCAATTTTTCTTCAAATGAACTGTAGAAATACTAGCATAATGTTAGTAGCACTTCATAAACTGTACTTGAATACTTACAAAACTTTACGGTTCTCTCTCTCTCTCTCTCTCTCTCTCTCTCTCTCTCTTTCTTTCCTCCTCCCTCCTCCCCTCCCCACACACACCCCTTCTCTCACATTCCCCCCCTCTTCCCTCCCTTGCCTGTCTGCTCCCCTTCAATTCCTCTCCTGTGTTTTTGCAAAGTCATGTAGAAATGCATTTCACAAATCTGATCAGTCACAGTTTACAATTGTATAGTCTGCTGAACTAGTATTTGCGAAAATAAAAATATTGTATTCAATAAGTGGATAAGCAAGGCACTTACGCCAAGTTTCTGCTGAATATATAGTAATTTTTCCTCTTTGGTTTTCAGACAGAAACTGGCAGTAGTGGAGGAGATGGTACAGGGACAGGAGCCTTCGACTACTTGTACGAGTTTTCTGAAACACGGAAAGTACTGGAGGAGTTCTTTAAGTGTCCACCAGAAAATTCTGTGAATCACACACAACAGCAGCAGCAGGCTGCATCAGACAGTTTCAGAGAGCTGGAGTACGAGTTGAGACGGCAGGCGGCAGGCAGCGCTTATGTAGGGCAGAGATTGGCCAAGGAGAGGCCCGACCAAGAGGACAGCCCACGCAGACCGATGGGTGGCGGCAGTGGCGGTGGCCTCCTCGTAAGCTGATAAATTGCATTGATAAATTGCATGTATAGTGGGATAACTGGCAGGGGAGTTGCAGAACTTACGGCTCATCGAAGTTACGTAGCAACTTATATTATGCTTGCAGTGGAAACTTGTGGGTTGTAGTGCTTTTAATTAGTGAGACACTTGTGATTTTATGTAAATACTTGATTATGATTTAATTTTCTTACAGGAACATTATGCGTATTATGCAGAGTGGCGTGCTGCAATTACTGTGCCAACTAGTGTGAAAAATTGTACATATTTTTGGCACATTTCAGTGTCTTCGAAACACTTTTTTCGTGTTATATTCCAATTTCCAAATTTTTCTGACACAGGGTGGCAGTATCCCCATTTTCTGCTGAACCAATGGAAGAAGTAAATTACTCTTGAAACTATAGATAATTTTTCATGTACATATACATAATGAGGCATGTGTTTTAAATTTTTAAAAACAATTTTATGATTACATGAAGGCCTTCACATCAGTCTGCTTACCAATTTCTGAACTCCATACTCATAAAAATTTGCCACTTGGTTTGCCAACTGCTGCTAGATGACTTTTTACACCATCATTGTCATAGCACGGTCCACCAAAATATTTTTTTCAAGTACAGGTAGTCACTTGTTCTAACATCTGTTTTCTCAAGTGATTTGGCGTCAGCTATTTACACCAGGTCTTCAGTGGTGAAAGTTGATTGCCCATTTTGTACTTTAATAATAAACATTAGTATCACAATGATTTAATGCTGTAGCCACTTTTCTTACCGTTTCATTGCTCATATTTTTTTCTCCATAAACTTAACTAATTTGCAGATGAATTTTGACTGCTGTCATGCCTTCTGCATATGGAGAATGAATTATCACCACCTTTTTGACATTTAGTGGAATTTTCAAATTAACTGACACAATTAAATAAGCACAAACAAATGTAAACAGGGTTCAGTTCTTTTCGACAATCGTGTCTGTGAGTAGCCAATAGATGCAGATTCTCAGCGGAGACGGCAGACGGTGAGACTGCAGTGGCAATATTTAAAAACTTTATTTACTTAAAAAAAATACACCTTGTCTATAATTTGAGCAAAATGAAAATATACCTATTTTCAGGTCAAGAAAAAGAAATCTTCAAGCACCAACATTGTGTGACTATATTGAAGTTATTAATGGCATTCAAAATCCAAACAAATAAGGCCCAAGCATTTTAATTAACTATGTTTGTGGCATTGTGGTTAGCATCATTGGTTGATATGCTGCGGGTTGCCAGTTGAGACCCAACCACCTGAAATTGTTACTTAGTATTTATAGTTTCTGGAACATTATTGAAGTGTCTCAGATTTATAATGTTTGTATATTCGGGAACATTCTGTGTTTGCATAGATAGCTGCCCACTCTGGCCAGGAGTTCAGTTACGTTCTGATTGTAGGTTGGTGTAATTGATAAAGTTGCTTTATTGTAAATGATATACTTCACTGATGACTCTGCCTTCAGATTTGGTCTTGATTGTGGTTTCGACATGTCATTGTTTGGTGGAGATGCCAGATACTTCGGAACATCTGCACCATGTTGGCTTCAGTTAGCCAACAAAAAATCTGTTGCCTGTGTGGACAGTAAGTGGAGTAAAAGCAATATGTCAGTCCAAAGATCCGTATATTCAGGAGACAGATGTATTTGAAAACATCAGTAAGTCAGCTGCGTATCAGGTATGCATCAGTGTTTTCTCGAGACACTGGTCAGGACGCTACAAAATGGCTGGAAGAAGTAGACCACTTTGCCAATAGAACTGGGATGACAAGGTGTGTTTGGCAAATGTGTAAAAGTTCAATAGCTGGGATAAATTCCAAACCCATCTGAAGAAAATGTTCGGCAACATTCAGTACCAAATCCACCTGGTGGAAGAACAGTTCAAGAACAGGGTCCAAAGTCACAGGGAAATGACATGGTGATATATATAGAATGTTTTTGTACTATGTCACATTGTATCAAATTGTAAATACGAACATGACAGAAATCAGCAAAATCTCATACTTAATGAAAGGAGTCTCAGAAGACATGAACCAAAGTCTTCTGGTAAAGGATGTTGCATTGACAGAGGAATTTATCAAGTGGTACCAGCAAATCGAGGGAATGCAACAGAGACGAGTTGAATGAAAGACATGTGACACATAGCCACAATGAACTTGCCTCTCTCACATGCCGAGTAGAGGAAAGAGATACAACAGTATGTGGCAGCAAATAATGTTGAAGTAAGTACACTAGTAATAGCAACCATAAATGTTGACCCCATATGTCAGAATGTAGTAGAGAAGTCAAAGGGTAGGTGTATTGATCATTGGAACCAATCTCCTCGAACATGCCATGAAGAATGGACTCAATCAGCTCGTACCTACACTTTCAGAATGCTGCATTCAGTAGCACAACATGAAAGCAGTTCGTTTCTTCCTTAGCAAAACTTCTCCAGCTGAATGTTGTAGAAGTGTGTCACTATGTATTTTTGCTGTAGCATCCCTGTTCGTTTGGTATGCTATTTGTTGAAATTAAAAATTAACTGGAAGAAACCAACTGATGATGATGGAACATTACCAGTTTCAGTGGTAATACCACACTTTGAATCATCAAAGGGAAAATATGTAAAGTCAGTCATTTTCTCTCCACATTCGCCACAAATCTTCTGCTGAATCACTAGAAAAAGGCACATTTTTCACATTTTTCGCCGTCCTCTTTGCTAGAATTGTTTAGAAATGAACCTGTTTCATCAAAATCACTCTCACTATCATTGTCACTTAGAGATTCCTCTAAAAACTGTGCTCCCTGCCGCCGTTGGATAAGCAGCTGAGCAGCAAGTCGTATACTCCTAGCTCACTCATTTGTTACATAGTTTAATTCTTAATTTCTTTGCGTGTTTTTGGTACTTGCATTGTTTAATTCATAAATTTCGGGCGTATTATAGTATTTGAGAGTGTAGCATCGCGTTTTAGTACCTGAGTAGTGTAATTTCGCTTAGTCTCCTTCCGCCGCCGAGCAGTGTCAGCAGTGCGCAAGTAGCAGCATTACTGCATTTACTAGGCAATCTTGTATTTTAATAACCGTTTAAATTTTGTTGATTTGTTTGCGCTCTCTGTAGATTAGTTCAGACGTTCTTTGCAAAACAGTTTTTAGCATGGATAGGGACTGCAACTGCTGTGTTCGGATGCAGGCTGAGTTGGCATCCCTTCGCTCCCAGCTTCAGGCAGTGTTGGCTTCGGTCACACAGCTTGAGGCTGTTGCCAATGGGCATCACTGTGGGGGTCCGGATGGGGGTTTGTCGGGGACGGCCAGCTCGTCCCACGCATCCCCTGATCGGACTACGACTGTGGTTGCGTGGGATACTGCCCGCATTGAGGCTGATCCCTCACCTGTGGTAGAGTGGGAGGTCGTCTCAAGGTGTGGCAGGGGGCGAAAGACATTCCGGAGGGCTGAACGGAAAGCCTCTCCAGTTTGTCTGACGAACCGGTTTCAGGCTCTGTCTCAGGCTGATACTGATCTTCGGCCTGACATGGCTGCTTGTCCTGTTCCAGAGGTTGCCCCTCAGTCTGCAAGATCCGGGCAGTTGCAGAGGGTGGGCTTACTGGTAGTTGGGAGCTCCAACGTCAGGCGCGTAATGGGGCCCCTTAGGGAAATGGCAGCAAGAGAGGGGAAGAAAACCAATGTGCACTCCGTGTGCATACCGGGGGGAGTCATTCCAGATGTGGAAAGGGTCCTTCCGGATGCCATGAAGGGTACAGGGTGCACCCATCTGCAGGTGGTCGCTCATGTTGGCACCAATGATGTGTGTCGCTATGGATCGGAGGAAATCCTCTCTGGCTTCCGGCGGCTATCTGATTTGGTGAAGACTGCCAGTCTCGCTAGCGGGATGAAAGCAGAGCTCACCACTGCCAGTCTCGCTAGCGGGATGAAAGCAGAGCTCACCATCTGCAGCATCGTCGACAGGACTGACTGCGGACCTTTGGTACAGAGCCGAGTGGAGGGTCTGAATCAGAGGCTGAGACGGTTCTGCGACCGTGTGGGCTGCAGATTCCTCGACTTGCGCCATAGGGTGGTGGGGTTTCGGGTTCCACTGGATAGGTCAGGAGTCCACTACACGCAACATGCGGCTACACGGGTAGCAGGGTTTGTGTGGCGTGGGCTGGGCGGTTTTTTAGGTTAGATGGCCTTGGGCAAGTACAGAAAGGGCAACAGCCTCAACGGGTGCGGGGCAAAGTCAGGACATGCGGGGACCAAGCAGCAATCGGTATTGTAATTGTAAACTGTCGAAGCTGCGTTGGTAAAGTACCGGAACTTCAAGCGCTGATAGAAAGCACCGAAGCTGAAATCGTTATAGGTACAGAAAGCTGGCTTAAGCCAGAGATAAATTCTGCCGAAATTTTTACAAAGGTACAGACAGTGTTTAGAAAGGATAGATTGCATGCAACCGGTGGTGGAGTGTTCGTCGCTGTTATTAGTAGTTTGTCCTGTAGTGAAGTAGAAGTGGATAGTTCCTGTGAATTATTATGGGTGGAGGTTACACTAAACAACCGAACTAGGTTAATAATTGGCTCCTTTTACCGACCTCCCGACTCAGCAGCATTAGTGGCAGAACAACTGAGAGAAAATTTGGAATACATTTCACATAAATTTTCTCAGCATGTTATAGTCTTAGGTGGAGATTTCAATTTACCAGATATAGACTGGGACACTCAGATGTTTAGGACGGGTGGTAGGGACAGAGCATCGAGTGACATTATACTGAGTGCACTATCCGAAAATTACCTCGAGCAATTAAACAGAAAACCGACTCGTGGAGATAACATCTTGGACCTACTGATAACAAACAGACCTGAACTTTTCGACTCTGTATGTACAGAACAGGGAATCAGTGATCATAAGACCGTTGCAGCATCCCTGAATATGGAAGTTAATAGGAATATAAAAAAAAAGGAGGAAGGTTTATCTGTTTAGCAAGAGTAATAGAAGGCAGATTTCAGACTACCTAACAGATCAAAACGAAAATTTCTGTTCCGACACTGACAATGTTGAGTGTTTATAGAAAAAGTTCAAGGCAATCGTAAAATGCGTTTTAGACAGGTAGGTGTCGAGTAAAACTGTGAGGGACGGGAAAAACCCACCGTGGTACAACAACAAAGTTAGGAAACTACTGCGAAAGCAAAGAGAGCTCCACTCCAAGTTTAAACGCAGCCAAAACCTCTCAGACAAACAGAAGCTAAACAATGTCAAAGTTAGCGTAAGGAGGGCTATGCGTGAAGCGTTCATTGAATTCGAAAGTGAAATTCTATGTACCGACTTGACAGAAAATCCTAGGAAGTTCTGGTCTTACGTTAAATCAGTAAGTGGCTCGAAACAGCATATCCAGACACTACGGGATGATGATGGCATTGAAACAGAGGATGACACGCGTAAAGCTGAAATACTAAACACCTTTTTCCAAAGCTGTTTCACAGAGGAAGACCGCACTGCAGTTCCTTCTCTAAATCCTCGCACAAACGAAAAAATGGCTGACATCGAAATAAGTGTCCAAGGAATAGAAAAGCAACTGGAATCACTCAATAGAGGAAAGTCCACTGGACCTGACGGGATACCAATTAGATTCTACACAGAGTACGCGAAAGAACTTGCCCCCCTTCCAACAGCCGTGTACCGCAAGTCTCTAGAGGAACGGAGGGTTCCAAATGATTGGAAAAGAGCACAGATAGTCCCAGTCTTCAAGAAGGGTCGTCGAGCAGATGTGCAAAACTATAGACCTATATCTCTTACGTCGATCTCTTGTAGAATTTTAGAACATGTTTTTTGCTCGCGTATCATGTCATTTCTGGAAACCCAGAATCTACTATGTAGGAATCAACATGGATTCCGGAAACAGCGATCGTGTGAGACCCAACTCGCTTTATTTGTTCATGAGACCCAGAAAATATTAGATACAGGCTCCCAGGTAGATGCTATTTTTCTTGACTTCCGGAAGGCGTTCGATACAGTTCCGCACTGTCACCTGATAAACAAAGTAAGAGCCTACGGAATATCAGACCAGCTGTGTGGCTGGATTGAAGAGTTTTTAGCAAACAGAACACAGCATGTTGTTATCAATGGAGAGACGTCTACAGACGTTAAAGTAACCTCTGGCGTGCCACAGGGGAGTGTTATGGGACCATTGCTTTTCACAATATATATAAATGACTTAGTATATAGTGTCAGAAGTTCCATGCGGCTTTTCGCGGATGATGCTGTAGTATACAGAGAAGTTGCAGCATTAGAAAATTGTAGCGAAATGCAGGAAGATCTGCAGCGGATAGGCACTTGGTGCAGGGAGTGGCAACTGACCCTTAACATAGACAAATGTAATGTATTGCGAATACATAGAAAGAAGGATCCTTTATTGTATGATTATATGATAGCGGAACAAACACTGGTAGCAGTTACTTCTGTAAAATATCTGGGAGTATGCGTGCGGAACGATTTGAAGTGGAATGATCATATAAAATTAATTGTTGGTAAGGCGGGTACCAGGTTGAGATTCATTGGGAGAGTGCTTAGAAAATGTAGTCCATCAACAAAGGAGGTGGCTTACAAAACACTCGTTCGACCTATACTTGAGTATTGCTCATCAGTGTGGGATCCGTACCAGATCGGTCTGACGGAGGAGATAGAGAAGATCCAAAGAAGAGCGGCGCGTTTCGTCACAGGGTTATTTGGTAACCGTGATAGCGTTACGGAGATGTTTAATAAACTCAAGTGGCAGATTCTGCAAGAGAGGCGCTCTGCATCGCGGTGTAGCTTGCTCGCCAGGTTTCGAGAGGGTGCGTTTCTGGATGAGGTATTGAATATATTGCTTCCCCCTACTTATATCTCCCGAGGAGATCACGAATGTAAAATTAGAGAGATTAGAGCGCGCACGGAGGCTTTCAGACAGTCGTTCTTCCCGCGAACCATACGCGACTGGAACAGGAAAGGGAGGTAATGACAGTGGCACGTAAAGTGCCCTGCGCCACACACCGTTGGGTGGCTTGCGGAGTATCAATGTAGATGTAGATGTAAAACATCTTCCTCAGAAAAAACTGAACATGAGGAATTAGCCACTATGCACACAAACTTAAACGTAATAATTCCAAAAGTCCTTTCAGCACAACAACAACAGTTTGATACTGAGTTAACACAGGTTCCCCTAGAGGCATCACTAAGCACCATTGATGTGTAGTACTGTCAGAATCGAGAACTGAGCATGTGAGAGCCGCAAAAAATCATGTCAAATGAGGCTCAAAATAGGAGCGGAAAACAAAATTCACAATCTCGAGTGCCACTTGATGTTGGAGTGGAAAGGGTTAGAGGACAGAGAACAACGCAGTGACATGTTTTCACTCTGGTTGCCCTGGGCACATTGTATGCTACTGCATAGAGAGAAGGCAAGTGTTGGACAACCATTATATTACTAGATGCGCCAATCACTGTACCCCTGGATGAGGTCGCTGGAGGTCACTCTCCAGCATGCTGCATCCATTACAGGTTGCCGTACAAAGGTACTTGCTGCTTATCTAGACTCTAAATTCAGGAAAACTAAATCAGGTGACCATCTATGGAGGTGAGGCAACCATGGATGAAAATGGTCAATGGACAACAGTCACCAACATGTCTGAAATCTCATTGACATTGTCATCAATGGCTAACCCATCCAGGCACTAGTTGATTCAGGAGCTTATTTTTTTCTTATGTCAAATGCTTATTGTTGTCGGGTAAAGATGATTGTTCCGTGATACAAAAGCTATTGTGCTGAAGGAAACAAGGGGGAGGTACATCCTGCTGACAGGAAGATGTGTCGCAAAAGCAACTATCAGTGACAGAATGCAGCCTTTAGAATCTGTCATGTTAGCAGAATGCAGTCATATTGTTATTCTTGGATGGAACTGCTTGCAAGCACCACAGGCAGTTGTAGACTGTGGAAGATCGGATGCCCAGTTAAACTTTGACGCTTGCCTGTTTGCAAGAAGCTACTCAGGTTCTCAAAACTGCCATGCAGTTCTTATACAAAAGTCTGGCCAGAAATAGTACAGAGGTTTTCACCAAACCTTAAAGAATTATATTTCAATGAGTGGCAAGTGCTATTCCAGTGCAACTGCCATGCATTAATTACATACTGAGCATCACTCACTAATACTAACACTGTATGTTACTCCCTTCATCTCTCTCTAGCAATCATCGCCAGTTCTTTTGAGCAACAGATACACTCCCCTCTTGCTTTGTTTCATGGTTGTATATATAATCTAAGTTGGATATAGGTTCAATGAATTTAAACTTTTTGTCTAGAGTTGTCACTGTCATTGTGCCTTATTTCCTGGAAACCATGCAACAATCCGTACAGTGGGTGAATCAGCTGTAAAGAAGGTGAAGATGGTCCTGCTGTATAGATGATCCCATCATCTGGATAAGTTATGGCAATGATTATTTGGTATGTGAAGGGTATCATTAACAGACTTCTTGGAGAAAGGAATGTCGAATACTCGACAATACCCCAATGAGAAATTAGATTGCTTCAAGTGGAAATAGAAGGAAATGTAGCCCCATTTGGTGAAGAACAATGTGCTTCATTGCCACAACATTGTGCCAACGCATTCATCTGGAGTTGCCACATCAAAACTGCATGAATTGTGTTATGCATTGATGCTGTGCCACTGTTTCAAGTGACTTTGCACTTTCTTACTTCTTGTTCTCAAAAGCGAAGAAATGGCTTATAGACTAAAGATTCTGCTTCAGGGAGGTCTTTGTCAAGACTGGAGAATCTTAACAATGTAGAAAAAGACAGATTACTACTTATCGTAAAGAGGACACATCAAGTTACAGACAGGCATGATTAAAAGGCACTCACATGTAGCTTTCAGCCACAGCCTTCGTCAGGACACACACACACACACACACACACACACACACACACACACACACACACTCTCACACTCATACGACTGCCAACTCTAGCATTTTGGGCATCCCGCTGTGTCTGAAAGCTATATGCGAGTCTCTCTTAATTGTGCCTGTCTGCAACTTGACGTGTCTTTTTTTACAGTAGGTAGCAATCCGTCCTTTCCTACATTGTTTATATTCCTACCTGGAGTTTCCATTGTTTGACAGGAGAATTTTATTGAGCCTGACACTTTGTATATGTAGAGAAGTTAAAAAAGAAGCCAGGAGATTAGGAAAAATGTAATTCTTAAAAGTATACTACTTTGCAAAAAATGTTTTTGTCCCACCTAACACAAGTAATCACTGAACTGCCCTTCCAATATTACAATAATTTATTACTCTCTGAAAAATACTTCTGTGCACATAAAAGTCAATGCATAAGCTGTATGTGTCTGAGAAAGTTTTGCTATATAATTAGCTTTGTAATATGTTTGAAAGTATCTCACTGAATATTTATTTCTCCAAGTATCGGTAATTGAGATAATTTCAGAAAATTCTCTCCAATATGGAGTATGGCAATTCAAAAACAAAACCATTTTCATTCTGCAGGGCAGTCAGGCAGATCTTTCTGCAGCGGGTTCGGGTTCAACTGAAGACCTTGGAGACACAGAGGTTGGACTGCAGGTTGGCCATAGCCGGAACTTCACACTTTCTCCAGAGACTACGGATTGTGATTCGAACTGTGGTGATCTCGACAGTGAACTATCACTTACTCCAGCACCAGAAACCATTGTAGGACAAGGATTGGACAGCAGTGGAGAAGGACCATGTTCCAGTATCCCTCTTCCGAGGCCTGCAATGCCTGTATTAGAGGATGGGCTGTCATCTGGTCATGCCTCTGATGCTGACAGTGGTACTGGTCCAGGTGGAAGGCATGGGCCATCACCGTCACCATCTGGAAGGTTGCTACCAGGTCTGTAACTAACGCAGAAAAGCTTATGGTGGTCTAAACGTCCATGTCAACACCCATGTTCCCTATTGCTGCTTGTTGCTTACTGATTTGGATGTTAATACCCATTAGATTACATGATATTTCTTATTAGTGTGTGTCAACAATCCACTAATCATCTGAGAGAGAAAATAGTGAAACAGACGTAGAACATTGGTCTTTCAGAATGTCACAGCACATATTATGCGGCTCTATTTTTCTAAATACAGATGTTGAATACCAACAGTACATAGTCATTCTGTCACATTTCATTCCTGGAATGAACAGCTAGTTTTTTGCAGCCAATGTTTTTGAACATACTAAGCAGATACCTAGTTTGAAAGTAATTATACTCATTGTTACATGTACCACTGCTCTCTATATCAGCGAGAAAATAGGTCCTCTGCTCTTTTTCATGGAACTCAAGGATATTGACTTGTCTAGCACCTGGACTTCAGATTGTTGCAATTGCAAGAAAACTTGAAACAAGATTTAGTAGAAAATCCGTAAGTGCTGACATTTATTCATTCTGGATGACTCCTGATATGTTACTAAATTGTAACTCTCCAGGGCTGTTTTGACTCGTCTGAATTATTTAAACTATTGTGCATTTATGAAATTACTTCATCCTTAATGTTTAAATTGCTGTATTCAGTTTCTTTGATCGGTTATTATTTTGAACATTCAATAAAAAATTTCTGTTGTGAGTCATATGAACCATCTAAATCTTCCACTACTGACAACGGAATGCACAATTCAGTGCAAGAACTGAGAGAAATATCACAAAAAGACCTAAGTGACAACCAGCTGAAAAATCCAAAATGCACAAGCTTGACATATTTAATGTACAGTAGTGTTCCTGACACCTGTACTGCAATGTGTTAAAAGTTCCATTATTAATGAAAAGAGAGTCTGAGGAAAATTCACAAAGTAAAAACCGTTTAACTTTAATAAATTCAAGAGACATAATTTAGTAATAAAAATGTGTCACTTACAAAATAGAAGGCTAATTTGTTTCTCTACGTAATAATCTCCTTTGTTCAACCATTTTCCTTATGTGTCCGTGATGTTTAATATTTCTGTGTAGTAGTTGACTGCTGCCAGTGTGTTAAGTCAGCTGTTCACTGTTCTTCTCAGCATTGTTCCAAAATGTTTTCCACCGAGGGCCTCCTTAAGCATCATGAAAAGATGAAAATTGCTTGGAGAAAAGTCGGGATTGTTGGTGGGTGATCAGTATTTTTCATTCCAAATTGAGCCAGCAATTGTCTGGTTTCAATAGCAGTGTGAGGTTGGGCATTATTGCGAAGAAAGAAAGAATTCTGAAAGAAACAATATTATGAAAGAGAAAGTTGTACTCGCCATATAGCGGAGATGCTGTGTTGCAGGTAGGCACAACAAAGACTGTCATAAATAAATCTTCTGGCCATTTGGCCATTGAGGCCTTCGGCAACAATAGATGTGTGTAGACACACACACACACACACACACACACACACACACACACACACACACACATTATTGCTTGCTGTAGTCTTCTGAGGGTATCACAATGTTGCTCTGCCTTGATTGTAGTGCTATTTGGCATGAAAACCACCAAAAGAACAACGTTTCAGTTCCAAAAAAAAAAAAAAAAAAAAAAAAAAACACATCACTTTGAGTTTCTGTCTAAGCAGTCTTCTTCTCTTGTTAAGTTATCACTGTGTTCTGCGTGATGAATGATCGTGCCACTCAGTGATCGACTCTTGGTCTTGCTCAGGAACCCACCTTGCACAAATTTTGCTAAATGTTCAGACACTATTTCACCTAGAGGAGAAAGACAACTATTTCAGGAAGCATGGTGTAACTCTTTCAGAATTGTGCATATGTCTTGGACTGTTTTGTTCTTCACTTGCATTTTCAAATCACCTGTGATGAATGGTAACATTGAAGTCGACTTCAGTCACACTCATTTGTTCATCGATTGTTGATCATTAAACACCACTTTATCACATTACTTTTATTAGTAACTGTATTACGAGTAAATGGTAATTTTCTGCAAGTTTCAACTTCTGAACATTGATAAATTGAAATTGTAGCACCTCTGACCTCACAGTAGTTGCGGCTGTATCACACAGTTCATTTTAAACACGATAACGTTGGAAGCTGAAGAAGTGAATTAAAATTTGTGCTGCTGCCGGAACTCAAACCCGTGTCACCTTGCTTACTAGGCAGATAGGCTGATCATTACACCACAACAGCATTATGATAACATAGCTGCACAAACTACCCACTTGTTTCAACTGACTCTCCTACAGCAGTGAGACAAGAAGTCGAGGAAGCCTTTTGGCTTCAGGTAAAAGCCTGATATTGAACTGTGCAGTGGGATTATGCTCTAGATGATTACTTTCTGGATTACACTTTTAGATTTGTCTTACGAATATCCTTTAATTATGTGACTGTATGGTATGTAAGCACTCAAATGATATGATGGTTACAGACATGGCCATGTACTTTCACTTTCCAATATTAACAACATTTTGTTTCATCCAGTTTAAAAGCAGCTCAAATAACTGGCAAACACATTAACTTAATTAATTAAATTAATTAATTCTCTCTATTTTTGCAGATGGATTAGAATTGTCAGATACTACATGAACTTAAAGGGATTAATGTGATACTGTTGTGGCAGGTTCTGCAGTGGCTACTGCTATTACCTCACCACAGATGCAGGCTACACCTCCACCACCTGCACCTCAGCCACACCGCTCAATTGCAGTTCCGGGGGACGCTACATCTGCGTCAACGAGCACTGGCTCTGCATCTGGTAGCTCTGGTGGGTCGGCCACTTCTGCATCGTCAGTAGAAGCGGCAATCAGGGATATCAGGCTCGCCTTGCAGCGCACTAAAACGTTGACACCACCTGATCCTGTACCTGACGGACCTGATAGATCGCCTAGTCCTGTCTGGGTGCCACGGTCTCGGTCAGTTCTGTCAATAGTTTCTTAATTTGTTAAGTTTTGTTGCATTTCTTGTCACTGTCAGTTATTTAACTGCAGATAATATATGAGAAATTACCGCACACAGCCATATCTAATAGCAAGTATATTTGTAAATGTAGGTTGCAAACGCAGTGTTCCAAGACCTCACATAATTATGTAAACATAAATTTAACAAAGAACGTGTTTCTGATACTGGAGAAAATTACTACAGAGAAAGTGTTCGATAATAGATGAAACTGTAGAATAAATAAATAACAACAGAAGTTAGAAGTTGCTCAGAATTGTTACCGTAATAGCTGTATATAAAATGAACTATAATAATGTAAATATAGGAATAACAAATAAACATTGTTGACATCTGTAGAATGAAATAAAGTAACAGATGCATACTCTGTTTGAAAGCATTAATTCTGAATATATTTACACACACCAATTTACAATGTTAGTGGTGCAATTCCATCCAGTTCTCCATCACTGCATTTCAAATTGGTGTCAGAACAGGTGCCGTCACTGTCATCATCAAGAGAAATCATTAACATTCATATTCATTTATAATTATGTCTGTAATATATGCTTCTCTAAAAAAAACCATCAATGTAGTCTAATTTCTTTCTCCATGAGGTGATGTCTACATAGCAAGTCCTTCACATAATAGTGTTATGGAAAAAAAAAATACTAATTTAAATGTAAGTTTTAAAGTTACTCCAAACCAATGTGTGGTGCATTGCAAAGGGTACTTCCCATTACACCAATTATTAGGATTTCTTGCTCTTCCATTCATGTATGGAGCACAGGAAGAATAATAGTTTGAATGCTACTGTGTTGGAGTAATTGTTCTAATCTTGTCCTCAAGATACCTATGTGAGCGATACATTAGGGGTTGTAGTATATTCCTAAGGTAGTCATTTAAAGCTGGTTCTTGAAACTTTGTGAATAGACTTTCTCGTGGTAGTTTGTCTGTCTTCAAGAATCCTCCAGTTCAGTTCCTTCGGTATCTCTGTGACACTCTCACATGGATTAAAGAAACCTGTGACCATTCATGCTGCCCTTCTGTGTAAACACTCAATATCCTTTGTTAGTCCTATCTGGTACGGGTCCCACACACTTGAGCAATATTCTAGGACAAGTCCCTCGAGTGATTTGAAAGCAATCTCCTTTGTCGACTGATTGCACTTCACTGGTATTCTACCAATAAACCAAAGTCTACCACCTGCTTTACCCAAGATTGAATCTATGAGATCATTCCATTTCATGTCCCTAAAAAGTGATACACCCAGGTATTAGTATGAGTTGGCCAATTCCAACAGTGACTCATTGGTATTATAGTCACAGGATCCTTAATTCGAGCAGTTAGTTCATGAGCCCACACAATTCGTAAACGGTTTTGAAAACAAGCTTGACCTCTTGGCAACAAATAATCCTGAGTTAATAACGGGCCTCAAAACGGATACAGGGGTTAGTGAACACAGATTGTCATAGCGACAAAGCTTCCAAAAATAAACGGAAAATATACCTATTCAAAAAAGGAGATAAAAATTCACTTGACACCTTCCTGAGAGACAATCTCCACTCCTTCCAAATTAATAATATAAGTGTAGACCACATGTGGCTTGAATTCAAAGAAATAGTATCAGCAGCAATTGAGAGATTTATACCAAATAAATTAACAAATGATGGGGCTGATCCTCCTTGGTACATAAAACGGGTTAGAAGACTGTTGCAGAGGCAATGAAACAAACATGCCAAATTTAAATAGACGCAAAATCCCCAAGATGGCAATCTTTTACAGAGGCTCTAAATTTAATGCGCACTTCAATGCAAGATGCTTGTAACAGTTTCTACAACGAAACTTTGTCTCGAAACCTGGCAGAACACCCAGAGAGATTCTGGTCGTATGTGAAGTATGTTAGCGGCAAGAAGCAATCAGTGCCTTCTCTGCATGATAGCAATGGAGATACTATCGATGGCAGTGCTGCCAAAGCAGTTACTAAACACAGCCTTGTGAAATGCCTTCACAAAAGACGACTAAGTTAATACTCCAGAACTCAAATCGAGAACAGCTGCCAACATGAGTAATGCAGAAGTAAATATCCTCGGAGTAGTGAAGCAACTTAAATCACTTAATAAAAGCAAGTCTCCTGGCCCAGACTGTATACCAATTAGGTTCCTTTAGGAGGTGCTGATGCATTAGCTCCATACTTAACAATCATATACAACCGTTCGCTCAACAAAAGATCCGTACCCAAAGACTGGAAAGTTGCACAGATCACACCAATATTCGAGAAAGGTAGTAAGAGTAATCCACTAAATTACAAGCCCATATCATTAACGTCGATGTGCAGCAGGATTTTGGAACATACATTGTGTTCAAACATTATGAATTACCCCGAAGAAAACTGTCTATTGACACACAGTCGACATGGGTTTAGAAAACATTGTTCCTGTGAAACACAACTATCTCCTTATTCACATGAAGTGTTGAGTGCTATTGACAAGGGATTTCAGATCGATTCCATATTTCTGGATTTCTGGAAGGCTTTTGACACGGTACCACACAAGCGGCTCATAGTGAAATTGCGTGCTTATGGAATATCGTGTTAGTTATGTGACTGGATTTGTGATTTCCTGTCAGAGAGGTCACAGTTCGTAGTAATTGATGGAAAGTCATCTAGTAAAACAGATGTGATTTCTGGCCCTTTGCTGTTCCTTATCTATATTAACAATTTGGGAGACAACCTGAGCAGCCGTATTAGGTTGTTTGCAGATGACGCTGTTATTTATCAACTAATAAAGTCATCAGAAGATCAAAAAAAATTGCAAAATGATTTAGGGAAGATATCTGAATGGTGCAAAAATTGGCAGTTGACCCTAAATAATGAAAAGTGTGAGGTCATCCACAAGAGTGCTAAAAGGAATTCATTAAACTTAGGTTACACAATAAATCGGTCTAATCTAAAAACTGTAACTTCAACTAAATACCTAGGTATTACAATTGCGAACAACTTAAATTGGAAGGAACACACAGAAAATGTGGGGAAGGCTAACCAAAGACTGCGTTTTAATGGCAGGACACTTCGAAAATGTAACAGAGCTACTAAGGAGACTTCCCACACTAAACTTGTCTGTCCTCTTTTAGAATTCTGCTGCACGGTGTGGGATCCTTACCAGATAGAACTGACAGAGTACATAGAAAAAGTTCAAAGACGGTCAGCACATTTTGTATTATAGGGGAGAGAGTGTCGCAGAAATGATACGGGATTTGGGCTGGACATCATTAAAAGAATCTTCGCACGAAATTCCAATCACCAACTTCCTCGTCCGAATGCATAAATATTTTTTTGACACCGGCCTACATAGGGAGAAACTATCACCATGATAAAATAAGGGAAATCAGAGCTCGTACGGAAAGATATAGATGTTCATTCTTTCCGCATGCTATAAGAGATTGGAATAATAGAGAAATGTGAAGGTGATTTGATGAACCCTCTTCCAGGCACTTAAATGTAATTTGCAGAGTATCCATGTAGATGTATCTTTTTTCCTTTTGTGGAATGCAGAATTTTACATTTATGGTCATTTAGAGCAATTTGCCTATGTCTACACCATGTTGAAATCTTACCAAGATCTGAATGAATATTTATGCAACCTCTCTCAGATAGTACTTCAGTATAGATAACTGCATCATCTGCAAAAAGCCTGATTTTACTAGTAATATTGTCTGCAAGGTCATTAATATAAAATGTGAACAGCAAGGGTTCCAACAGACTTCCCAGGGACACACCCGAAATCACTTCATCTGATGATTACTCTCCATCCAAGATAAAATGCTGTGTCCTTGTCGAAAAGTCCTCAGTTCACTCAAAAATTTCATGTGATAGCCCATATAATCATACTTTTGACAATAAGTATAGGTGTGGTACTGAGTCAAATGCTTTTCAGAAATAAATAAATACTGCATCTACCTGGTTGCTTTGATCTAGGGCTGTCAGTATGTCATGTGAGAAAAGTGCGTGTTGGGTTTCACATGATCGATGTTTTCTAAATCGTGCTGGTTGGCATTGAGGAGGTCATAATGTTAAAGATACCTCATTATGTCGGAGTTCAGAATATGTTCTAAGATTCTACAACAAATCTATGTCAAGGATATTGGACAGTAGTTTTGTGGATCACTTCTACTAACCTTCTTGTAGATGGGTGTGACCTGTGCCTTATTCCAAGAACTGTGCACGGTTTTTCATTTGAGGGAGCAAATTCAGTATAGAATCTGACAGGGATTCCATCAGACCATGGAGCTTTATTCAATTTTAACGATTTCAGCTTTCTCTCAATGTCACTGACACTAGTGCCTATTTCATTCCTCTTTTCAGTGGTAAGAGAATTAAATTGGGGCAATTCTCCTGGGCTCTCCTTTGTAAAGGAACTTTTAAAAATGGAGTTAAGCATTTCAGCTTTTTCTTTGCTACTCTTAATTTCAGTTCCTGACTGATTCACTAGGGACTGGACAATAACTTTAGTGTCACTAACAGCCTTTACAGACAGAGCAGATTTTCTGTCCTCTCCACAGCGCCTGTGTTCCACATGGTTTGCTTCAGTATGAAGCAAGCCTTGAAATAGAACCCCTTGCTGTAGTATAGTTCTTTCACCAACTCCTAGAATTTTTAGGTACGCTCTAAAACTGTATTAGCAGGAGTTGATGGACGCCCATGTACAGAAAAAAAAAATCTGTTGCCTTGCTCATAAAACTAACGCGTCCTTCATAGCAGTTCTGAAGCCTGACCCCTCAACAGCACTCAGATTGTCACTTTGCAAATGATGTCCTTTTAGTGGTCTTTTTTAATGAACAAAAACTGTAGTCAAAGCAGTAACACCAAAAATTACGTACTTTCTTTTTATTTTTTCATGTTCAGAGCTGTCAATTTTTTGGCGCAATACAGGGCTTGCTTAGCCAAAGATCGTGAAAGTCAAATCAAACACAACTCTATAGAAGCAGATAGTCACACACTAATACATTGTTTGTGTAGAAGTCGGTTACAAGGTAGTGACAACTTCAGAGCCAGCTTGTCTTGCTGTGCTGTAATCGGTTCAAAAGATGACAATGCCTTGCATTCCTTCAAAAATGGTTCTGAGCACTATGGGACTTAACATCTGTGGTCATCAGTCCCCTAGAACTTAGAACTACTTAAACCTAACTAACCTAAAGACATCACATACATCCATGCCCGAGGCAGGATTCGAACCTGCAACCGTAGCGGTCATGCGGTTCCAGACTGAAGCGCCTAGAACCGCACAGCCACACCGGCCAGCCTGCACTCCTTCCCACCAGTTTAAAGGCATTTGTACAGTAACCTAGAAGTGACATGTTTCAGCAGCCTAGGTATAATCTTGTATATCATCACAGGTAGACAGAATGGCTGACCATGATTTACCTCCAGGAGACAAAATTTCAAATACTGTTGTTACACACGTGTAACATAGAAAGATGGTAATTAGCTTTTGGAATTGTTAGTTCCTTCCTCACACAGAGAAGAATGATAGGTTGGGAACGATTGCAAAGGAGAGCTCGTAACTCGGTCCTAGACTGAGAGGAGAATGACATTTAAAGTATGAAAAACAAAACTTGGCTTTGGGCTCTCAGTTCCTTCAAGAAGGAAAGAGTGATTGATTGGGGAAGGTTGGAAAGGAGAGCAGGGCACTCAACCCTAGACTGAGAGGAGGAGCAGGAGGAGGAGGAGGAGATGTGTGGAATAGCTGATCTGTAAGTACTAATTGATACCATGTAGAATATGAGATTGGAGTATCTGCTATATCTGCCCAGTTTACCATATATCACCCACCAGCCAATGGTATTCATTTCTTTGGTTCACTGAAAAAAGTGTCGAAATGAAGTTCTTTATAATCCAGCACATGGGCCTGAAACCACAACAGTAGGTGCTCTCTTTTGCATGGTAACAACAAAGAAAACAAAATATGAAGTGAAGTGTTTAGGCTCTGACAAGCTGCCAAAACAAAAGTATGTCACACTAAGTGATTTTGTTGTGGCGTAATGTAATTATGTTGCTTCTACTCACAATGAGAACACAAAACATTATCAGGTTTTCTGTTCCAACCATAATTGCACTTAGCAGATGGTTTTTGCAGTGGTAAGAATTAACGAAATGGGACATGATACCTGTTTGTTCTGGATTATAAATTGGTTGATGTAAAATGTATCCTGTAGAAATTTATCTGGAACCAATACAAAACACTTTACTAAATTTGCAATAAGGTTCACAGTCATGATAAATTTCTTGAAAGAAAATTAGTTTTCTGGCAGCATATAAAAAACAGACAATACAGGAAACTAATTTCTTTCAAGGCCCTATTAAATGTTCTTTGTAAGGAATCTGTTGGTCCTTTGCTCCAAAATGGTTGAATTGGACCACAGACTGTTTTTAAAACATTGATATTTCATCATGTGTTCCGTTGTGTTCACAGCGGATGTATTGTATCTGCTGATAACACAAGTGTACTGATTGAGGGTAAGATCCTTACCTTACCAGACACAGCTCATATGACAGCTGAACAGTCCTATAAAAGATTCACAGCTAGCAGTTTGCCTCGCAAAGACTCATATAAGGCAATGTCAAACAAGCAAACATGACTAGTTGGCACTAGGAGGAGACATTAATGACCTTACAATAAACAAGACACCCTGCGTAAAATTCCTTAGTGTCCATCTGCATGACAAGCAGATTCATAGATAAACTAATCAAGAAACACAGTTCAGCATGTTTTGCGCTTAGAATAATCTCTTATGTTCAGCTGAAGTCAAGAGCAATGGTTATTTGTGGATATTTCCTCTCCCTGTTGTTTTATGGTGTCATGTACCGGGGCAGGACGTCTAAAGAAAATAAAGTGTTTAAACACAGCATAAGTGAATAGTACAAATAGTTTGTAAAGTAGATAACCATATGTCTTGCAGAAGCCTTTGGAAAGATCCTAGAAATTCTTACTCACTTAACAATACATTTACTCCTTACTGTTTCTTGTTGAGGATAATGAAAATTAGTTTCACTTGATGTGTGATTTGCACTATTAAATTTCTAGAAAGAAAGATAATTTTCATGTAAACTTTGCCTCATTGTCTAATGTTCACAGTGGAATTTTTTACTTTGGTGCTCCCATCGAATTTAATACAAGAAATTTGAGTACTACCAGTTACCGGAAAACTGAAAACATATTTTATTAGCCACTCCTCCTCCAAATTATCTGATTATCTAGGTTAAAGGATTCCTGTTAGCTTCATGGTTAATAGCAGGGTTATATTAAACTACCAATAGAAGATGAACTCAGCTATCTCATATAATGAGAAAGCAGCGACTTCCATTCCCATCCTTCCTTAACCCGAGCTTGTGTTCTGTCTCTAGTGGTCTTGACATTAGCGGAATGTTAATACTAATCTTCCTTTTTCACAAACAGAGTTAAGTAGGGTAACAAAGGTTTATTGTTACTAGAATGTACAGATTACACTTACAGAAGTTGCCTGTCTTTCGTTAATGTGTATCTTGACTAGTTCAGGGTTCCAGAAGGTTCTTTATGATGGTATGTGTGCAACAAGGTGGGTGAGTAGGTTGGACGGATGAACAGTGTGACTGGCACCTTTTTGAATGCTCTGAACTGAGGAGAACATTGTATGATAAGTTAATTTTTCTTACAAACTAGTTAGTAGTGCAATAGTCATACTCTGCTTTGAATGTGGTGGGGGCACATTTCAAAATGTGACATTATTTTAAATTATCTGTACATCTAATTGTGAATGAAATAAACCTTAAAAATACTGATTGACTCTTCATCACAGGCATCTGTTTACTTGAATTGTATGTAGTGAGACTTGAACGAATATTGGAACTTTTCCTGTCAGCAGGAATGGCAATGGCACATCAGACCGCTTGCGTGGAGCTGACGAGCCTGATGGCGATGGGGCTGAGGAGGGAGATGGTAGGTGACTACGGATGTTTCTACACAATTTGGCCTCCTTTCAGGTGGCAGCTTACAGAATAGAGTGAGTGAGTGAGTGAGTGTGTGTGTGTGTGTGTGTGTGTGTGTGTGTGTTCTCTATGTTAGCCAGTGCACACATACACATCCTCTTGTATGTGCTATGAGTAGCAAAAAGCTCCTATTTACAATGGAGATTTGATTAACTAGACTACTGTAATTGTTATTGTAAGTCATTCGGATAATTAAAAATAAAGATAATCGATTGTATGAAGAAAAGCAATTTTTGTATTACTACCTCTAGAAAGATATATTTCCAGGGTTAATAAGTAATATTAGGTTTTTATTCAAACCCAACACCAATAAATTAAAACTCAGTAAAACCAAGAAAAATCAATGTTTTTACACACTAGCATATTTTTTAAAAATAACTAAAATGCCCCAACCTTAATCATGAAATAGCCAATAAAAATCAAACTATGAAAACTCCAGGTAGGAATATCAACAATGTAGAAAAAGACAAATTGCTACTTACCATAAAGAAGACACATCAAGTTGCAGACAGGCACAATTAAAAGGCACTTACATACAGCTTTCAGGCACAGCCTTCATCAGTAACGCGCGCGCGCGCACACACACACACACACACACACACACACACACACACACACACAAAAGCAAGGAAGCACACTTCACGAACACACAACCGCCAACTCCAGCAGCTCGAGCCAGAATGCAACATCATGTGGGGTGCAAGCAGCAGTCTGGAGGGGGCAGGGAAGGGGAAGGGGAAGGGGAAGGGGTGTTGTGCGGGAGGGTCGAGTGACGAACATTGTCTGGTGAAGTGTACAGGGGCTAGGATGGCAACAGGCATGAGGAGGTTGTGGAGCAGGGAGACGGGGAACAAAGGAGCTAAAGAGGAGAGGAGTGGGGGAAAGATGGATTAATGCATTGGCAGAGGACTGAAAGTAAACAGTGTGGCAGGTGACATGGTGAGAGAGGGGTACAAACTGGTGGGTAGAGAATATGGGAACAGTGTATTACCGTAAGTTGAGGCCAGGATAATTATGGGAGCAGAGAATGTGTTTTAAGGATAATCCCATCTGTGCAGTTCAAAAAAGCTGGCGGTGGAGGGAAGGACCAGATGGCTGGGACAGTGAAGCAGCCATTGAAATCAAGTGTGTTTTGTTCAGCTGCACATTGTTCCACAGGTTGGTCTACTTTGCTGTTTGCCACAGTTTGGCAGTGGCCATTCATCCTGGTGGACAGCTGGTTGGTAGTCGCACCAATATAAAAACCAGTGCAGTGATTGCAACAGAGTTGGTAAATGACACGGCTGCTTTCACAGGTAGCCTGGCCCCTGATGGGGTGGAATAAACATGTGACAGGACTGGAATAGGAAGTACTGGGTGGGTGGATTTGGCTAGGTTTTGCACCTGGGTGTTCCACAAGGATATGGTCATTGTGACAGCTGGTTGGGATTGGGAGTGGCATAGAGATAGACTAGGATGTTCTGGTGGTTGTGTGGGAGACGGAGTACTACTTTAGGAGAGGTGGGAAGTACCTCGGGTGTGATGTCCCTCATTTCAGGGCATGATTATAGGTAATCAAAGTCCTGGCGAAGGATGTGGTTCAGTTGTTCTAGCCCGGGGTGGTACTAGCTGATGAAGGGGACACTCCTTTGTGGCTGATTCTTGAGGTTGGTTGGAGGATTGGAGGTGTGGGGGAAATGGCACAGGAGATCAGTTTGCGAACTCTGTGGGGGGGACAATGCTGTCTGTGAAGACCCTGGTGAGACCTTCAGCATACTGAGCAAGGGAGTTTTTGTCATTGTAGATATGTCATCCCCACGTGGTCAGGCTGTATGGAAGGGATTTTTCAGTGTGAAATGGATGACAGCTGTCAAAATGCAGGTACTGTTGCTGGTTAGTGGGTGTAATTCCATGGTTTAGGCAGCATTTGAGAAACAGGCTGTTGGATTAGGTTTTAGCCAGGGAAACAGATACTTTCCTGAATTGCTGCAGAAAGATGGAGTAAGGGTCCATTGTGGATTGTCCATTGTGCAGGAATGATGTAAAGGAAATGGGAATGATGCAGAAATGGGCAAAATAGTTGTCGTGGTTGTGAGAGTAGTTGGATAAGTGAACAGATGCATAAAGATGCTTAAAAAATACATAAAGACAAGCAGAAACCCACAGAGATACATAAGCATACACAAAAATATGTGAAATCCTATGAAACCGCATAAAAATAAATACAAATACATTAAAACGTACAGAAACGTTGATGACCATTAACAAAAGTCGCATAGGACAGGCACTGTAGTTTAATTTTGTTCAAAATATTTCATGATTTTCATTTGAAATAACAGTTTTTTTCTCTCTTCATTGCTGCTACATCAGGAATTCATTTTATCTGTAGTAATCTCAAGGTATCACATTTTTTTCCTTTTGAAAGCTGTTTACAGAGCTTGAAACACTTCCACATGAGATGGTCCTGCATCACTTTCTGAATCTACATTTCCTTCTGTTTCATCTACCTGCAGTTCCTGCCATTCATTTTTCTACATTATGTTTTCAACAATTTTATCATCTAACATGTTCTGGAAGCTTGATCATTACTGTCACAAGTGAGCCACTCTCTCATATTATTTGCATCATGTTCCTTTCATATTTGTGTGTTTTTCATTAGCTCATTTATATCCTCCAAAACAGAATCATCTGTTTCGCTAATTGAATTTTCATGCTCCCATTTTAGTATCCATTCCAAGCTTGATTCAAAGTCTTCCTCTCAGTCAAATCCCATGTAACAATGCTCCTTTAAACTCATTTGCTTGAAAATTGACAAAACTACTTCCGCTTTGTCTTTGATAGATAACAGTCTACATAAAAGTTGTTTTCTATAAAGTCGTGTTATGTTTCAAAAACATTTTGATCTTTTGGTTGTATCAAGGATGTCACATTAGAATGCAAAATTTTACTGTAAATTTAAGATTTTCTCTGTTGAACAGTTCAGTCGAATGATGCCTTGATGCATCATCCAGTAAAAGTAGGACTTTTCCTTGTGTACCAGTTTCAATTTGATTTTTTGATTTTTGTTTTTTATTTTATTTTTTTATTTCACAGAGAACAATGTTGCCCTAGCTCTCAATGAAAATTTCAGTGTTCATCTGTGTGTTTGGTTAGTTTTTGCAAATTAAGGAAAGTCTGATATTTTTGAAGCATCTGAGGTTTCTAGATGTTCCAATGAGGAGCAGTGTATGGGTCGTGGTAGTATTCGCTCAAACTAATATTGGTACTCAGTCTTTTCTAGTTGTATAACCTAGAACTGAACACTCCTGCTGAGAAGTTAAATATTTTTACGTAACGATTTCCAGTTTTTTCCGGTTTCAGCAGCATTGCA
Organism: Schistocerca piceifrons; assembly: GCF_021461385.2. Taxonomy (NCBI): domain Eukaryota; kingdom Metazoa; phylum Arthropoda; class Insecta; order Orthoptera; family Acrididae; genus Schistocerca; species Schistocerca piceifrons. Next base: position 280,508,579 of record NC_060142.1, on the reverse strand, counting down.
AACAAAGTACAAGTCAGTCATTTTAATCCAATTATTTTCTAAAATCAGCGTTAAAAGCATTTGCTACAGCTCCATCAGCCGACATTGATTCACATTGTATTTCCAATTCATGAATTCCTCGACTAGATTTAAATCTGGTACAACAGTGTGTTACTTACCACTGTTGCTGTTCTTATAAAAACCAACAATACCAAGCTTCTTCCAAAAGTTCATTTTTTGGTTTCTTCATCACTTTTTTAGATTTACTCCTGTCTTCACTATAACTAAGTAGCAATTAATTTATTTTATTTATTTATTTATCCATCCACATCCAATGTAAATTTTATGGATGTTGTCAATATGTAAATACATAAAATACAGATACAGAGATACATAAACGTACACAATTGCACACATAAATAGATAATTACAGTTATTATCTTACTGAGTTACTCTTTCGGAGATGGTATTTCACTGTTCTATTGAATATATTGTTAAATGCCTCTTAATTGCAGTAATTAATCATTAGCACAATTGTCAACAATATTTACCAATCGTTTTTCATAATCCTTTACAGTATAAAAACACTTTAACAAATTTTATTCCGGAAGGCATGTATTTCACTTTTGTCTTCGATCTCATGTGGTAGTTCATTGTATAGTTTAATTCCATTATATAGCATGCTGTTTTGGGTTTATGTTTTGTTTTTACTGTGGAGATGTAGGTGGTGGCTGTATCTGGTTCCATGTTCATATGGAGACCTGTTTTTTGGGTACTGATAAATGTCTCTTTTTTTTTTTAATGTGCATCACTGTTTGCAACATGTACTGAAGAGGGGCAGCAGCCTTTTCAGTAGTTGCAGGGGCAACAGTCTGGATGATTGACTGATCTGGCCTTGTAACACTAACCAAAATGGCCTTGCTGTTCTGGTACTGCGAACGGCTGAAAGCAAGGAAAACTACAGCTGTAACTTTTCCTGAGGGCATGCAGATTTACTGTATGGTTAAATGATGATGGCGTCCTCTTGAATAAAATATTCCGGTGGTAAAATAGTCCCCCATTCAGATCTCCGGGCGGGGACTACTCAAGAGGACATCGTTATCAGGAGAAAGAAAACTGGCGTTCTGCAGATCGCAGCGTGGAATGTCAGATCCCTTAATTGGGCAGGTAGGCTAGAAAATTTAAAAAGGGAAATGGATAGGTTAAAGTTATAGTGGGAATTAGTGAAGTTCAGTGGCAGGAGGAACAAGACTTTTGGTCAGGTGAATACAGGGTTATAAATACAAAATCAAATAGGGGTAATGCAGGAGTAGGTTTAATAATGAATAAAACAAAAATAGGAGTGTGGGTAAGCTACTACGAACAGCATAGTGAATGCATTATTGTAGCCAAGATAGACACGAAGCCCACGCCTACTACAGTAGTACAAGTTTATATGCCAACTAGCTCTGCAGATGATGAAGAAATTGATGAAATGTATGATGAGATAAAAGAAATTATTCAGGTAGTGAAGGGAGATGAAAATTTAATAGTCATGGGTGACTGGAATTCGTCAGTAGGAAAAGGGAGAGAAGGAAACATAGTAGGTGATTGTGGATTGGGGGTAAGAAATGAAAGAGGAAGCCACCTGGTAGAACTTTGCACAGAGCATAACTTAATCATAGTTAGCACTCGGTACAAGAATCATAAAAGGAGGTTGTATACATGGAAGAATCCTGGAGATACTAAAAGGTATCATATAGATTATATAATGGTAAGACAGAGATTTAGGAACCAGGTTTTAAATTGTAAGATATTTCCAGGGGCAGATGTGGACTCTGACCACAATCTGTTGATTATGAACTGTAGATTAAAACTGAAGAAACTGCAGAAAGGTGGGAATTTAAGGAGATGGGACCTGGATAAACTGAAAGAACCAGAGGTTGTACAGGGTTTAAGGGAGAGCATAAGGGAACAATTGACAGGAATGGGGGAACGAAATACAGTAGAAGAAGAATGGGTAGGTTTGAGGGACGAAATAGTGAAGGCAGCAGAGGATCAAATAGGTAAAAAGAAGAGGGCTAGTAGAAACCCTTGGGTAACAGAAGAAATATTGAATTTAATTGGTGAAAAATGAGATCGACAGGAAGTGCAAAATGGCTAAGCAGGCATAGGACAAATGTAAGGATGTAGAGGCTTATCTCACTAGGGGTAAGATACGTACTGCCTACAGGAAAATTAGAGAGACCTTTGGAGAAAAGAGAGCCACTTGTATGAATATCAAGAGCTCAGATGGAAACCCAGTTCTATGCAAAGAAGGGAAAGCAGAAAGTTGGAAGGAGTATATGGAGGGTCTATACAAGGGCGATGTACTTGAGTACAACATAATGGAAATGGAAGAGGATGTAGATGAAGATGAAATGGGAGATACAATACTGTGTGAAGAGTTTGACAGAGCACTGAAAGACCTGAGTCGAAACAAGGAGCCGGGAGTAGACAAAATTCCATTAGAACTACTGACAGCCTTGGGAGAGGCAGTCCTGACAAAACTCTACCATCTGGTGAGCAAGATGTATGAGACAGGCGAAATACCCTCGGACTTCAAGAAGAATATAATAATTCCAATACCAAAGAATGCATGTGTTGACAGATATGAAAATTACGGAACTATCAGTTTAATAAGTCACAGCTGCAAAATACTAACGCGAATTCTTTACAGACGAATGGAAAAACTGATAGAAGCCGACCTCGGGGAACATCAGTTTGGTTTCCGTAGAAATGTTGGAACATGTGAGGCAATACTGACCCTACGACTTGTCTTAGAAAATAGATTAAGGAAAGGCATACATACATTTCTAGCATTTGTAGACTTAGAGAAAACTTTTGACAATGTTGATTGGAATACTCTCTTTCAAATTCTGAAGGTGTCAGGGGTAAAATACAGGGAGCGAAAGGCTATTTACAATTTGTACAGAAAGCAGATGGCAGTTATTAGAGTCTAGGGGTATGAAAGGGAAGCAGTTGTTGGAAAGGGAGTAAGACAGGGTTGTAGCCTCTCCCCGATGTTATTCAATCTGTATATTGAGCAAGCAGTAAAGGAAACAAAAGAAAAATTCGGAGTAGGTATTAAAATTCATGGAGAAGAAGTAAAAACTTTGAGTTTCGCCGATGACATTGTAATCCTGTCAGAGACAGCAAAGGACTTGGAAGAGCAGTTGAACGGAATGGACAGTGTCTTGAAAGGAGGATATAAGATGAACATCAACAAAACCAAAACGAGGATAATGGAATGTAGTCAAATTAAATCGGGTGATGCTGAGGAATTAGATTAGGAAATGAGACACTTAAAGTAGTAAAGGAGTTTTGCTATTTGGGGAGAAAAACAACTGATGATGGTCGAAGTAGAGAGGATATAAAATGTAGACTGGGAATGGCAAGGAAAGCGTTTCTGAAGAAGAAACATCTGTTAACATCGAGTATTGATTTAAGTGTCAGGAAGTCGTTTCTGAAGGTATTTGTATGGAGTGTAGCCATGTATGGAAGTGAAACGTGGACGATAAATAGTTTAGACAAGAAGAGAATAGGAGCTTTCGAAATGTGGTGCTACAGAAGAATGCTGAAGATTAGGTGGGTAGATCACATAACTAATGAGGAAGTATTGAATAGAATTGGGGAGAACAGGAGTTTGTGGCACAACTTGACAAGAAGAAGGGACTGGTTGGTAGGACATGTTCTGAGGCATCAGGGGATCACAAATTTAACATTGGAGGGCAGCGTGGAAGTTAAAAATCGAAGAGGAAGACCAAGAGATGAGTACACTAAGCAGATTCAGAAGGATGTAGGTTGCAGTAGGTACTGGGAGATGAAGAAGCTTGCACAGGATAGAGTAGCATGGAGAGCTGCATCAAACCAGTCTCAGGACTGAAGACGACGACGACGACAATGACAACAACAACAACTCACAATGAACAGTAGAGTCCCAAAGATTTAAACAACTCGTGCAACGAGGTCTCATGCAACTTTTTGTTATAATTTGTACAGGTACATGAGCTACCACACAAAGAATTTATTACTCTCAGTGTATAGCATGCTGAAGCTATTAGTTCCCCGAGGGCAGTAACATAATGAATCCATTTTAGATGTGCATCAACATGCATCCCTAGGAATTTTGTGATACACATCCTATGAGCTGTGCTTGTGTGGAAACCAAAGTTGTTGTTGTTGTTGTTGTTGTTGTTATTGTTGTTGTGGTTTGTTTTAACAGAAATATAAACAGTGACGATAAATTTCTAAACTAGTTTTGGATGTCAGATGAAGCACATTTTTCATCTCTCAGTTTTCATCTCACAGGTTATGTGAATAAACAGAACTACCGTTACTGGGCCAACACAAATCCTAATGACTTTCATGCGCCCCCTTTACACGCTAGTAAAGTGACAGTATGGTGTGGTGTTTCATCACATGGGATTATCGGGCCCTATTTTTTTGCAAATGAAGAGGGAAACACAATAACTGTCTATGCCAATCATTATATGGAGGTTTTTACAACTTTCATTATACCTGCATTGAACAACTTTCCAAACGTTAAAGAAGCCTGGTTTCACCAGGACAGAGTGATATCAGACACTGCATGGCAACCGATGGCATATGTGGGAGAAGTGTTTGGCAGCCGTGTGATCTCATGATTCGGTAACATTCCCTGGCATCCTAGATCACCAGATTTATCCGTTCGTGATTTTTTTCTTGTGGGTTACCTCAAGAGCAAAGTCTACACGACTCGACCAAGAACTGTGGATGAGCTAAAACAGAGAATTCGTGATGCAATTCACAGTATCCCAACTGAGATGTTGCAGCGGTGAATGAGGAATCTCGACAACAGATTTCATGAATGTATTCATACAGGAGGATGCCATCTAAAGGATGTAATTTTGAAAAAAATGATAAATGCCATCAATATTTTGTAAATGGTGAAGTTGTAAGGTTTCAGTTACTGTGAATGCAATTTCTTTCCTTCGTCACTTCTAGTTTTGTTGGATTGTGGAAATGTTCCTGTTTTTTGTGTCATTCTGTATAGCAGGGATAATATTGGGCCAAGCACACTTCCTTGGGGACTCCAATATTAATGTATTCTGGGTCAGAAAGGTATTTTATATTATGAATGGAGTTTGTTTGAGATACCTCTACCTACTGCACTCTGTGTTTTTAAGTATGAATGAAACCATTTATTCGCTGCCCCTCTTATACCTAGAGCTTTCAGTTTATTTAACATAAATGTGTGGGCTCTAAATCATATGTTTTGCTGAAGTCAAGGAAGGTGCCCGATATATGGTCTCCTGTATCTAGCGCTTCCAGAACAACATTTTTAAAATGAGCTATAACTGAGTGTGTACTTTTATCAGGCCTGAACCCAAGCTCTTCTTTACACAGAAACTGTACTTTGTTAGAAACCCCACATGTCTAATTTTCGTGATGGTTTCCATTGCTTTTGAAAATAATGATGGTAAAGAGAAAGGCCTGTATTTGTCTATATTGTCAGGGTCTCCTTTCTTATGTAGGGGCAGGACCTTCACATGCTTTAGTGACTCTGGGAAGCAATCTGTGGTGAATGATTCATTTATGATGTGCACTAAAAGGTCTTTGATACTGTCTATACAGTCTTTAAGCAAGCACACAGGCTCTTCATCTATACCTGCTAAGGTTTTACTTTTTAGTTGCTGAACGACATAGCTTATTCCTTCTGAAGTGGTGGGTTGCAGCATCAACATGTTTTTGACATATTTCAATGTTTTTACACGCTGTATTTTGTCAGGTTTGTGTTTTAGCTTGTAGCTATGTTGCTGAAATATTAATTTACAAAGTTTGCCATTTTTTTTTCATATATTGTGGTATCATTATACTATAATTTGTTTGGTCTTTCTTCTTCTAGTTGTCTCCCGTTTGGTAACATTCGAAACTGCTTTTGTTTTATGCCTTTTCTGTAATTTTATCACTTCGAGACATCTTTACTGCTACTAAAACTCTTCTGTATATGTTTCTGTATGTTTGGTAGTATTTTTGAAATGAAAAGTCATTTTGGTTGTCTTCTATGCTGCTGAGGTGTTTGAGTGGTATAGAGGATTTCTTTATTGCATTAGTCACCAAGTTACTTTTGTTTTGTGTTTTAGTGACTCGTAGTATTTTTAGGAATACTTCTTTGATTCTGAATTTAAATTTTGATAGAAACTTTGAAAACTTCCTATCTGTACTAGTCTCCATGTACGCCACTTCTCATGTTTCATTGTTCATTTGCATGGTAAATTCAACCCTTGTCAGCTTTGAGCAGACCACTCTATATGTTTTTAGTTCTGTTTCCTGCAGGTGTGTTTAGTTTTAACAGCTGACTGGAATGGTCTGAATGGCCCAGATCACATACAACAACATTACAATTTTCTTTCTACAAATCAGTTAGTTTATGGTCAATGATTAATACTGAATGCTTAGTTACCCTTGCAGCTATGTTAATCAGTGGTGATATTCTGTAGCATACATAATGTTCAAAAATGTGTGCAGAACCCATCTGGGTTCAATGTCTTGATATTTAAATCTCCACAGATTAGAATTTTATCCTTAGCATTAGTAACCATGTCCAATACTTGTATTAGTTTTGCTGAGAATGTATCTATTTACCACTGGGACAATGGTAAATACATAGTACAGTTAGTCTTTTGGTCTTTGAAACATATGTGGCTTTCTTATCTCTTTAGCTGAAATTTCTACATGTTTTTATTCACTTACTGAAATAATGACATATTTATATTTATACATAATCCCTTTCTTTACCTATATACATGATCCACCACTTTTCATAGTGGTTCTCCTATAATGTCATGCTAGATTATATGAGAATAGAGCTAAATGTGTAATTTTAGATGCCCTACACCGATGTTCTGTTATGCAAACAAGTGAGCTACCAGTAGTCTGCAGTTCCACTTCTAGCGGTTGCACTTTATTTCTTATGGACTGGATATTTTGTTGGAGCACTTGTTACCTTGGAACCTTCTCATTTTTCTTGTCTTTCTCAACAATAATTTGGCTGATGAGGAACTACTATTTTCATCTCATTCACTTCACTATTCACTGTCCACTGTTGTTTTTGCTGACTCCTCACATTTTTTCTTTTTTTTGTGCATATTTTGGTGCTCCTGCTGTGGTTCCATTGCTTCTAATTTTTTGAGGTGTTTTTGTTGTTCCTATTATTTGGTCTGGTGGTGGTGTTGCGGCTGTTTTTTTTTTTTTTTTTTTTTTCCCCCGTTGGTTATATGGTAGCCAAGTATTCATTACCCAAACCGTTCAGTTGTAGTGTGTGGTGTTTGTGGAATCTGCGTGCCGTACTACTCATGTCAATACATTACACATTTTTAAAATTTCTGCAGGTTTGAACAAAAACAGTCCATCTTAAGTTTCCAGAATGAGATTTTCACTCTGCAGCGGAGTGTGCGCTGATATGAAACTTCCTGGCAGATTAAAACTGTGTGCCCGAGCGAGACTCGAACTCGGGACCTTTGCCTTTCGCGGGCAAGTGCTCTAACATCTGAGCTACCAAAGCACGACTCACGCCCGGTACTCACAGCTTTACTTCTGCCAGTATCCCCCAGGCTGTGGTTAAGCCATGTCTCCGCAGTATTCTTTCATTCAGGAGTGCTAGTTCTGCAAGGTTCGCTGGAGAGCTTCTGTAAAGTTTGGAAGGTAGGAGACGAGATACTGGCAGAAGTAAAGCTGTGAGGACCGGGCGTGTGTCGTGCTTCGGTAGCTCAGATGGTAGAGCACTTGCCCGCGAAAGGCAAAGGTGCCGAGTTCACGTCTCGCTCGGGCACACAGTTTTAATCTGCCAGGAAGTTTCAATCTTAAGTTTATAACAAATTATATACAATATACAATAATAGAGCCAGTCCTGACAAAACTCTACCATCTGGTGAGCAAGATGTATGAGACAGGTGAAATACCCTCAGACTTCAAGAAGAATATAATAATTCCAATACCAAAGAAAGCAGGTGTTGACAGATGTGAAAATTACCGAACTATTAGTTTAATAAGTCACAGCTGCAAAATACTAACGCAAATTCCTTACAGACAAATGGAAAAACTGGTAGAAGCCGACCTCGGCGAGGATCAGTTTGGATTCCGCAGAAATGTTTGAACACGTGAGGCAATACTGGCCCTACAACTTATCCTAGAAAATAGATTAAGGAAAGGCAAACATACATTTCTAGCATTTGTAGACTTAGAGAAAGCTTTTGACAATGTTGACTGGAATACTCTCTCTCAAATTCTGAAGGTGGCAGGGGTAAAATACAGGGAGCGAAAGGCTATTTACAATTTGTACAGAAACCAGATGGCAGTTATAAGAGTCGAGGGACATGAAAGGGAAGCAGTGGTTGGGAAGGGAGCGAGACAGGGTTGTAGCCTCTCCCACATGCTATTCAATCTGTATATTGAGCAAGCAGTGAAGGAAACAAAAGAAAAGTTGGGAGTAGGTATTAAAATCCATGGAGAAGAAATAAAAACTTTGGTAGGACATGTTCTGAGGCATCAAGGGATCACAAATTTAGCGTTGGAGGGCAGCGTGGAGGGTAAAAATCGTAGAGGGAGAACAAGAGATGAATACACTAAGCAGATTCAGAAGGATGTAGGTTGCAGCAAGTACTGGGAGATGAAGAAGTTTGCACAGGATAGAGTAGCATGGAGAGCTACATCAAACCAGTCTCAGGACTGAAGACGACGACAACAACAACAACAACAACAACAACAACAACAACAACAACAACAACATATACAATATGTGGGCAGTGAAATATAATCTCACAAATAATAATAATAATAATAATGAGATCCTCCTTTTGCTTCCATACAGTGGTTCTCTAAAATAACTGTGTTTGAATGAGAATAGAGTCAATGTGGAAGTTGCGATGAATGAAAGGGAGTGTGTGTTTCAGTACTATGTTGATTAATTCCCAGTTGAAGAGAAATATTGATGACCTTGTAGCGCACTTGATGATGATGATTATGATGTCAATAATATGTTTTTCAAATTGTTCCTGCCCAGAGCAAACAGTGGAGCAGTCTGTTATATTGAAATATATCTTCAATCTTCGTATAAAACGATCTGCTTCATTAGATGCTGTCTCCATGAAACCAATTGTATGCTCCACTTTAGACATGATAGTCTTACTGTGTAAACTTAAAAATGGTTTATTACAACTGCCATAGGCATATTTTGTGTAAGTATCATACTTCAGGGATCCAAAGTATCACAATTTAATACCTTTTCATTACCTTCCTGAAGCATGAAAAGCCATCATTGTCATTAATCCATTTGTTTCGTAACTAAAACTGTGCACAACCCAGAGGTTGATTTGAATACTGCAGTGCTTTACTAGGCATGGCGCTATTGAAAGAAGTGCGCACAGGATTTCTTTTAACCTTTGAGCTGACTCGAATAGCCAGTTGCAGAGGGGACCTACGGTTTAAAGTGGTTGTGAACTGTGGTGCAACTTGGCTTTAAAGCACAATAACAGAAACAATTTCAACATATTTCAACATATTCTCACACTTGTAGTTAGCGAGAGTCTTTGTCTAGAACATGAATTTGCATCAAAATTGTTCATGAATTTTTCAGCAATTTCAGTTATTCGAAAAGACGTTAATGTTTTGACTTTTATGGCGTCCTTTGGTTTTAATTTGATAATTTATTAAGAGCATCTTCAATGACAAATTCTAGAATTTTTTGAAAGATCTGTTGATACTTCCAGGATCTTTGCATCAACTGGTGTTGCTCCCGTTTACACACAAAAAATTTCATGTGTCTGTTTGCAGTAGGCTGAAAATAAGATATGTGGTCTGAGTGACATTCCACGCTGTTGCTCCCATCTTCTTGTTTGGAATTGGTTCAGTCATTAGTCATGCTAGTGCTGAAAATATATCAGTGTCTGTGTATTATTCTGAGTATTTATACACTAGCCATCCAAGTGGCACTTACCCACCAAACCACGAGTGATCAAACTGGCCTACTGATGGATTCATGTTGTTGGTTTGGTGAGAGGGCTTGATTGATTCACCAACAGATTTAGGTAAGGGAGCGTGTGCCCTGTAAAGTAAAATGATGATGATTATTGGTTATTTTAATGCTCTATCTGTGTCTTAGCCAAAATCTTAAGTTATAAACTTTTTTGGCACAGAATTGCTGGCCAGTACTTAACTTACCCACTTGGGCAGCTAAGTGTGCTAAAGAGATGGAAAGGCAAGCTGACCCCCATTCGAATCCGTCCAGTGGATTAACGATGTGGGCTGGGTACCAGTCAGCCTAGACATGGTTTTTAGGCGGTTTCCTACATCCCACTGAGCGAATACTGGGCTGATGCCCACACCCTGCCTCAGATACTTATTACACAAACAGTTTAAACTTTCTCACATTTGTGTGTAGAATTTACTCTAGACAAAGGCAGGTGGGGTACACTGATTCCACCTTGGAGGGTGAAAGGGATACTGATTATCTCTCTCTCTCTCTCTCTCTCTCTCTCTCTCTCTCTCTCTCTCTCTCTCTCTCTCTCGCACACGCTCTCTCTCCTAGCTTTCAGAACTATGCTTTCCTTTTCGGGAAGGCAGTGGGAGGCGAGAGGTGTAGGTTGCGTTGCGGGAGTCTGGAAAGGGGGGATATGTCACTCAGACCCCAGGATAAGAGGGCCCCACATGCTGTGAAGATTGCAAATGTATTGCAATGGAATGGGATTGCCGAACTGTGGCAGGAGAATGAATGGAAATAAAATCTGTAAGGTCTTTGCCATGTGACCTCATTCAGATGGGAGCCATGTTGTTTCATACACCTAAGTTTGGTTCCTATTTGTACCAATAATGGAAACTACTACAGCAGTGAGAAATGAGTGATATTGAAAACTAAAAGGAATTAATTTGGCCAATAGAATGCCATGTTCCATGTATGACATGACCTGTATTTTAGCACCAATGCTGCAACTGTTGTACCTTATTTTCATGTTACTCACTAATAGACTTTTTTCTTATTGTGGTTTATTATGCAGTGCTGCAAAATTCATTATTACATTTCATTGAAATGCTTTTCAATCTTTGAAATGCAACAGAATGGTTACTGTTCACTGGTCCTTTAATATTAGCATAGAGTAGTTTCCCAAATGATCTTGTTAATATTTTTGATACGTAACATTAACTGGTCATTGAAAGGTACTAAACTTTTTTTCTCTAAATTCCAGAAGAGGCTGACACAGATTTGGAGACAGACAGGCTGTTGGGCCAACAGAGGACCGATGATCATGGTTTTTTTGATGATGGAACAGTAAGTTCATGCAGTTGAAAATTCATCCATAAATCATGTACTCAATTATATTAGGCATGAACTCTTAATACAGTGAAAGAAACATTTCAAAAGTGAATTAATTCATACACACAGCCATGTTAACACAGACATTTTAGCTGACGTGGTTTACACGTTGTGTACAAAGATCCTTTCTTTCTTTTATATATACCTTGTGTACTTTTAATTAAACTAAATGTTCCAAATGTTGATTGATTGTTGGCGTGTTGATGCATTTCTGAATAGGAACTGGCAGATTCCCTAACAAAACAAAAAAAGCCAGTGCAATTGCTGCGCACATCACATGAATCTCATCACAAAATGTATCCAAGTTACATGGTTTATGATAGTACAGTTCCTTGTTTACTGTGCCCCATAGGAAGAGAATTGAGAGGTGAAATAGCTCCATAGTGTGCAGGAAACATGTTTAGTCCCGTGTGTGCTATCTAGTGGTCCACTACATTTTGATGCACATATGTTTGCAGATCCTATTAATAGTGTGGTGGCATGTCATGTTGTTGATAAAAAACCTATAGTTACAGTATAAAACACAAATGAAAAGGAAAATGAATCAGAAGCAGTGTTTGGTGCTTCTGTAGTTACAGTATCTTCAAAACTGAAGAGCCCAACATGTCCCATAAGAGAGAAACAGCACCACACCCCATGTGTGGATCTAATTAAACTGAAAATGGTCCATTAAGTTTCTCTTTCAATTTTCTCTTGAGCAAAAAGTGACTTCTTGCAGACACAAAGACATTTCTGGAGCTTAGCAGAGCTGTAATTTGTATGGTTGTTGTCATTCTCTCTTGTAATGAGAGTTCACCCCACAACCATTTTACAGAGATTGTGGTTGCTCACGTAAAAGTTGGTTGCACATGTGCTTATCTACCTCATCCCTTCTGACAGGTAGTGTTCAGGTGTCGTGTGTGATTTGACACTGTTTGAGTACTACAGGGAAATCCTGGCACTAGCCATAGTTGTGTAGCATCAAAAGAAAACACTGTATGATGCACCACACACTGTGTAGGCTGTTACTACGCAAGGCCCAACAGCGAGATAATTTGGATACCTTGGGCTGGTAGGGTTCTGTAGTTTGGGTGTGGGTTATGATTTCTGGATCAATGAAATGCATAGTTTCTTGCCCTTATATTTCAAAAAATTAATATCGCTAAATGTGCCTAAGAAATTAATCTTAAAGCTTATTTATGTTAGTTATTTGAATGTTCTATGGATCACAATTATAGTCTGTTCATACAGATATGCACATGGGCTCCAAAGTCCATCGACTTCTGCCTGCTCGTGTTTCGTATCCGGTCACTGGCAGCATTTACAATCTAATACAGAATCTTGCATATGTAGCCATCCTGAAGTGATTCTTGAATTGTGTTCTTTTTATTGCAACAATGTAAGCTTTCCAACTGGCTCTTTCTCATTTCAAGTTGTCTAGGAGAACTGAAGCAGAACTAGGCGCACCTAGCACCACCATTCAGTATGAAACTATCAGTTTTGATTTCACAAATTTTGTAAGCTTTTGTTATGCCCCTGTTTCAGTGTTTACATTCATAGATGCACAGTATATGGCAGTTGACAGATGATACGGCAGCCAGTACATGGCACTTTCAGTGCTGCTCAGAGCATAAACTGATGTGAATGCAGATGGCTGTGAATGAACCATATGACCTTTCACTGTTTTGCAATTGCAGTACATCATCTCAGTGGAGAATATGGCAACATGCTCCCCATTTACATGGTTTTTTAGGTTTTAAAACTTCTTTAGCTTGCATCCAGTAATTTATACTTGACTATGTTCAGCATCTCTCTTTCTTCCCCCTTTCCCCCCTCCCCCACCCCTGCTACTACTAACATTCAGATATCCTTCTGTCAAGCAGGAGTTAAAAGGCGATAAGATTTCAGTTGGAGTTTGAAGTTAATTTCATTATCCACTACCACTGACACTGTGCCACACTGTCCATACGACATTACTTGTCCCACTTGGAACATAAGTTAGCGTGTAGCACTCCTGATTCGAGTTATGTTGATATATTCAAATTACATCTACATCTACATGGCTACTTGGCACACTAAAGTGCCTCGCAGACGGTTCATCGAACCACCATCACAATAAGTCTCTGTTATCCCACTCACGAACAGCATGTAAAGCAATGAACACTTATCTTTCCATGTGAGCTCTGAATTCCCTTATTTTATTATGATGGTCATTTCTCCCTGTATAAATATTTTTGCATTGGTGATGGAAATCTCGTGAGAAGATCCCGTTGCAATGAGGAACACATGTGTGTTAATTATGTCCACCCCAAATCCTGTATCGTGTCCACTATACTCTTTCCTGTATTTCTCAATAATACAACACATGCTGACCCCCTTTTAACTTTCTCATTGCGCTCTATTAATCCTATCTGGTAAGGATCCCAAACCGCACAGCAGTTCTCCAAAAGAGGAATGAAAAGTGTAGTGTAGGCGGTCTCTTTAGTAGAACTCTTACATCTTCTAAAAGTTGTACCAAAAAATGTAGTCTTTGGTTTGCCTTCCTCACAATATTTTCTGTGTGTTCTTTCCAATTTAAGTTTCTTGTAATTGTAATTCCTAGGATTTAGTTAAATTTTTGACCTTTAGACTTGATAGCTTTATCGTGTAACTTAAGTTTAGCAGATTTCTTTTAGCAGTCATGTGGATGACCTCACATTTTTCTTTATGTAGGTTCAATTGCCAATTATCACACCATACAGATATCTTGTCTAAATCATTTTGCAGTTGGTTTTAATCTTCTGATGACTTTACTAGATTATAAATGATAGCATCATCAACAGACAGCCTAAGACAGCTGCTCAGATTGTCTCATAAATCATTCGTATAGATAAGGAACAGCAGAGGGCCTATAACACTACCTTGGGGAATACCAGAAATCACTTTTGTTTAACTTGATTACCTTCCGTCAATTATTACGAAATGTGGCCTCTGATAGGACATCACAAGTCCAGTTGCATAACTGAAACCGTATTTCATAGCATGCAGTTTGATTACAAACCACTTTCTAGGGTGGTGTCGACATCTTTCGGAAATCTAGAAATACAGAATCAGTGTGAAATCCCCTGTCAATAGGATTCAGTACTTCAAGAAAGTAGAGAGCTAATTGTGTTTCACAAGAACAGTGTTTTCTAAATCTATGTTGACTATGTGTCAACAGACTGTTCTCTTTGAGGTAATTCATGATGTTCAGACATGCAATATGTTCCAAAATATTCTTCCACATCAATGTTAATGATACAAATCGGTAATTTAGTGGATTATTCCCATTGCCTGTATTGAATATTCGTGTGACCTGTGGAACTTGCCAGTCTTTGGGTATGAATCTTTCATAGAGTGAGCGGTTGTATATTATTGTTATGTGTGTAGCTATTACATTAGCACACTCTCAAAGGAATCTAATTCGCGTACAGACTGGACCGGAAGACTTGCGAGTATATCTCCTTCTAAGTTACTCATGTTGGCAGCTGTTCTTGATTTGAATTCTATAATATTTACATCATTGTCTTTGGTGATGGAATAGTGGAAGGTTCTTTTAAGTAACTCTGCTTTAGCAGCACAGTTATCAATAGTATTTCCATTGCTATTGTGCAAAGGAAGCATTGATTGTGTCTTGTGCTAGCATACTTTACATACAACCTGAACCTCCATGGATTTCCTGCCACGTTTCAAGAGAAAGTTTCACTGTGGAAACTATTATAAGCATCTCACATTGAAGTCTGCACTATATTTTGAGCTTCTGTAAAAGATTTGGGGATTTTGTGTTCATTAATTTTTTCTTATTTCACATAATACTTCATAAATTTTGTGCCTTCTGAAACTTGATATTCTCAAAATGTAACCTGATACTTTTGTAGCCCCACTCTTTCAGTTACAGTACTGTACTTTGCGTTACTAAAATGATAAGAGGAGATGCAGGTTTAGTAAATTTCTCACACACCATCATGTGGTGCATGGTGGAGAGTACCTTGTACCATTGCTAGTCAGTCTCATTCCTATATCATTTGCAAATGAAAGGAGGGAAATACAGCTGTCTCTATTCTTCTGTACAAGACTTGATTTCTCTCCATTCCCTCGTGGTCCTTACGTGAGACGTATGTTGAGGTAGTAGAGCCATTCTGCAGTCTGTCACAAATGCTGAGTCTCTAAACTTCATTAGTAGAGTTCCACGAAAAACAGACCTTCTTTCCTCCAGGAATTCCCATTTGAGTTCATAGAGAGTTCCTGTAATAATAGTGTGTTGATCAAACCTACCACTAATAAATTGAATACCTGGCTTCTGAATTGCTTCAGTGTCTTCCTTTAATGTGACCCGATGAGAATCCCAGATACTTGTGCTGCTTTTAAACCGTGTTGTGAATGCATAAATTTAGCAGCGTCCAACATAAATATTTAAATATGTCTACAGTTCTAAATTGTCATTCAATTACTGCATTACCTGGCTAGAATAAAACATGAGCATGAATGTGAACTAAATTGAAACGACGACCAATTTCATATGTTGTCTGTAAAGAAGTGTATATGTTTAAAATTATTCAATTAGGTTTGTTGACTACTTTTATACAAACTTGGTTCACTCTTGAATATCACTTCACTTTTATAACACGGGGACACACAACACTGGAATTGGCGAATTTTACTGAAAAGATTTCTGAGCTTTAACTGGGAAAGTATTATGCTCCAACACCAGCAAAGAATGGTAGAAGTTAAAACAGTTTCTCATAGCATAGATTTTGATATACAATCAAATTACTTTTACGTGAATTCTTTTTACAATGGCAAATATACTTGTCTGAATTATTTGGCAATTTAAACTCGCCTTGTAAAGCTTTCATGAAATGGCAGCAGATAAATGAACATTGGTGTATCACAGAATCGATCTGTTCCGGTTACATGAAAACAACTGACTGAATTTGATTTGAAAAAAAAAAAAAATTTCTCAGCATTAAATAATTGTTCTCAGCATTTTCAATCTGAAATAAAACTATTTAACTCTTGCCAATAAAATCATATAAATATATTACTGCTAATGGTGGTGTTGCAGCTCGTCCGCAATGAAGCAAAGATAGAATGCAGAGGATCAAAATTAGTAATATTCTTACAGAAAATGTGAGATAAACTTGAATAACATTATTCTCTATTTTTCTCCAATAGTTTACAATAAGTAGTTCACGTAATAGTAATAGTACTAGACCTTAACATAGGCAGCAGATTAAAGTGCGTCTTGCTAGCATCAAGGCTACTCGAACAAGAAGAAAAAAAATCAGTGATGATGATGATTGTTCTTATAATTAGAAGATATCATTGTTTTCAGTCTCTTTTCTGTGGCTTGTGATGATACCGTTACACTCTCTCTGCTCTAGCAAAACCAAACTGTTTCTCTGACAACACACTTGTCTCTCGCAATATCACATATTAAAGAAATAATAGTAAAAAATAATAATAATAATAATAATAATGTTTTTATCGGCAAATAGGGGTGCAGATGCTATATACTTCAGCAGTACTCAGGAGCTGGTTACACAAGTATTCTGCATTCAGTTTCCTTTATACATGATCTACACTTTCCTAGAATTCTCCCAATAAACTGAAGTCTATAATTTACCTTCTCAGCAACTGATTCTACATGCTCGTTCCATTTCCTGTTTCTGTGCAATGTTATGCCTGGATAGTTCATTGATGCAGTTTTGTGAAGCACACACCAGCTGATACTGTATTTGAACATTGTATGATTTTTTTTTTTTTTTTTTTTTTTTTTTTTGTTCACACTCAACTGCAGTAACTTAAATTTTTTCGCATTTTTAAGCATGTTACCATTCATCACACCAAGTAGAAATTCTGTCAGTCACCATGTATTCTTGTACAGTCACTCAATGATGACCTTTTTTATGTATATATAGAACAGGTGTAGTCCTGTCACCCTTCATTGGGGGCACTCCTGGCTATGCTGTTGGCTCTGATGAAGACTCACCATCCAAGACGACAAACTGGGTTCTGCTGTTTCCAAAATCTTCGAGCCACTTGCATATCTGAGAACCTGTTCTGTATGCTTGTAGCTTTAACAGTCTGCAGTCTGGCACTATGTCAGATGCTTTCTTTCACCCATCAGCTATGGTTAACAGGATACTGTGCAAGAAAAGGTAAAGTTCAGTGTTACATGAACATTACTTTCAAATCCCTGTTGATAGAAGCTTTTCTCTGTGTCAAGGGAATCGTGAAAAGGTTGTGCCTAACAAATAGGCCACACTGGATAACTAAAAGTGTTTCTTCAGAATACGTGCTCTCAGTTACAGTTTTAGGCCACTGCTATTTAAGGGCTTAGTGAAAGATCTGTCCTTACCAAACCAGGATGCACAAGCATGGATAGATTACGTGGACAGTGCAATATTATAGAGATACAATAATCATAGCAGGTGTTCCCAAATTAAAATGCGTTATAATGTTAGTAGACTTTCAGAAAGCCTTAGACAGAGTAAACCATTATTACTTATTTTAAACAATGAAAGCAATGGGTTTCCCACAAAATTGTGCCAATTTAATAGTTAGAATGTTAAGCTAAAGCTCACCCAGAATCCTAATAAAGTCAACCAACTAGAACATTTAATTGCAATAGCTCGGTAAGGCAAGGCTGTCCAGTGTTGATGCCCTTGTTTGTCATCACATTAGAAATCTGCTAGCCACTATGCAATAACAGCTAAGAGGATTAAATATGAATGTTCAGACTGTTTTACATACGTAGGGTATATGCTGATGATTTGAGTCTCATGGTTTAGAATGCCAGTGATGTACAGAAGGCTTTGCAAATCAATGGCAAATACGAACTGGCATCAAAATCAGATATTATGAATATTGAATGCAGAATATCAATGTGAAACCCAGGAAAACTAATACCAATGTGAAATAAAAAATATATGTTATTAAATGCAGATCCAATATAAATTGCACCATCCCTTCCACCAAGGTGCAAGTGCATGGCATGAGAACTTGAAAACAGGCAAACATGTATAATGTTTCAAAAATCATCTATGTGATGCAAGAGACACCCATTCCTTAAGACATGGCTATCAGAAATATTTCTAGATTTCTGGAAAGTATTTGTCACGGTGCACCATTGCAGGCTGTTAACGAAGGTACGGGCATATGGAATAAGTTTAGATTTGAAAGCGACTTATTAAGTAATCTACATCTACATCTACATCTACATTGATACTCCGCAAGCCACCCAACGGTGTGTGGCGGAGGGCACTTTACGTGCCACTGTCATTACCTCCCTTTCCTGTTCCAGTTGCGTATGGTTTGCGGGAAGAACGACTGTCTGAAAGCCTCCGTGCGCGCTCTAATCTCTCTAATTTTACATTCATGATATCCTCGGGAGGTATAAGTAGGGGGAAGCAATATATTCAATACCTCATCCAGAAACGCACCCTCTCGAAACCTGGCGAGCAAGTTACACCGTGATGCAGAGCGCCTCTCTTGCAGAGTCTGCCACTTGAGTTTATTAAACATCTCCGTAACGCTATCACGGTTACCAAATAACCCGGTAACGAAACGCGCCGCTCTTCTTTGGATCTTCTCTATCTCTTCCATCAACCCGACCTGGTACGGATCCCACAATGATGAGCAATACTCAAGTATAGGTCGAACGAGTGTTTTGTAAGCCACCTCCTTTGTTGATGGACTACATTTTCTAAGCACTCTCCCAATGAATCTCAACCTGGTACCCGCCTTACCAACAATTAATTTTATATGATCATTCCACTTCAAATCGTTCCGCACGCATACTCCCAGATATTTTACAGAAGTAACTGCTACCAGTGTTTGTTCCGCTATCATATAATCATACAATAAAGGATCCTTCTTTCTATGTATTCGCAATACATTACATTTGTCTATGTTAAGGGTCAGTTGCCACTCCCTGCACCAAGTGCCTATCCGCTGCAGATCTTCCTGCATTTCGCTACAATTTTCTAATGCTGCAACTTCTCTGCATACTACAGCATCATCCGCGAAAAGCCGCATGGAACTTCTGACACTATATACTAAGTCATTTATATATATTGTGAAAAGCAATGGTCCCATAACACTCCCCTGTGGCACGCCAGAGGTTACTTTAACGTCTGTAGACGTCTCTCCATTGATAACAACATGCTGTGTTCTGTTTGCTAAAAACTCTTCAATCCAGCCACACATCTGATCTGATATTCCGTAGGCTCTTACTTTGTTTATCAGGCGACAGTGCGGAACTGTATCGAACGCCTTCCGGAAATCAAGAAAAATAGCATCTACCTGGGAGCCTGTATCTAATATTTTCTGGGTCTCATGAACAAATAATGCGAGTTGGGTCTCACACGATCGCTGTTTCCGGAATCCATGTTGATTCCTACATAGTAGATTCTGGGTTTCCAGAAATGACATGATACGCGAGCAAAAAACATGATCTAAAATTCTACAAGAGATCGACGTAAGAGATATAGGTCTATAGTTTTGCGCATCTGCTCGACGACCCTTCTTGAAGACTGGGACTATCTGTGCTCTTTTCCAATCATTTGGAACCCTCCGTTCCTCTAGAGACTTGCGGTACACGGCTATTAGAAGGGGGGCAAGTTCTTTCGCGTACTCTGTGTAGAATCGAATTGGTATCCCGTCAGGTCCAGTGGACTTTCCTCTATTGAGTAATAACTAACTCAGTATGTTATCCTCGATGGTGAGAGTTCATCAGAGTCAAGGGGTTTCATCAGGAGTGCCCCAGGGAAGCGTGATAAGACCACTGTTGTTATCTATATACATAAATGATTTGGCTAACAGGATGGGCAGCAATCTGCAGTTTTTTGCTGATGATGCTGTGGCGTATGGTAAGGCGTCGAAGTTGAGTGACTGTAGGAAGATACATGAAGACTTGGACAAAATGTGCAGTTGGTGTGACGAATGGTAGTTAGCCCTAAATTTGGAAAAATGTAAGTTAATGTGGATAAGTAGGGAGATCTCACCTGTAATGTTACATAACTGTATTACTAGGTCCTGCTAGACACAGTCAAGTCATTTAAATATCTGGAGATAACATTGCAAAGCGATGTGAGGTGGAACGCGCTTGTGAGAACTGTTGTAGGGAAGGTGAATGTTCGATTTTTGTTTGTTGGGAGAATTTTAGGAAAGAGTTGTTCACCTGTAAAGGACACTGGAGAACCAGATCGAATTGAAGGAAGACATCAAAGCACTTCCGAGGCAGGCTGCTAGATTTGTTACTGGTAGGTTCGAACAACACACAAGTGTTATGGTGGTGCTTTGGAAACTCAAATGGGAATCCCGGTAGGGAAGGTGACCTTCTTTTCGTGAAAGCTATTCAGAAAATTTAGAGAAGGTGACTGCCGGATGATTCTACTGCCGGCAACATACATTGCACTTCAGGACCATGAAGATAAGATACGAGAAATTAGGACTCGTGTGGAGACATACAGACAGTCGTTTTTCCCTCGCTCTATTTGCGGGTGGAACAGGAAAGGAAATGAAAAGTAGTGGTACAGGTACCCTCCGCTACGCACTGTACGGTGGCTTGCGAAGATCTATGTAGCAGGTGTAGGTGCAGATGTCGGCCTTAGGTTGATCCATAAGATGCTGAAACATCTTCTAAGTTTAACTTGACACTCTAACTCTTCTTGCAAAAGACAGTGGAATAAATCTTGTAGGTGGTGGTATAAAGTCCAAAGCTTTATATGTATGTACATTGTGTAAGCTGTGGAAGTGGTCATCCAACAGCCTAACAGCTCACTTGCACAGTGAATCTGTTCTGGTCCACCTAAAATTGTGCAATGTGTCCCAAATGGATTTCAGCCATTATACCATTATACCATTGCCATTCTGTTTTTCACCAGATAATCCCTCATCAAGAAGATGGTGTGGCTGGGCGTCTTGTCCTGTTGGAGAGTTCAAGAATTGGCTATGTGTAGTCTGGCGTCTGTGACTTTAGTTTCCGAGTCTTCTGAACAATTCCCCATAAAAGACAACATTAACAGTCTGTTCAGCAAGTTCAAATTCATGGTCGATCATATCATTAGTAGAATGAGATTTTCACTCTGCAGCGGAGTGTGCGCTGATACGAAACTTCTTCACAGATTAAAACTGTGTGCTGGACCGAGACTCTCACTCGGGACCTTTGCCTTCTGCGGGCAAGTGCTCTACCATCTGAGCTACCCAAGCATGACTCACGCCCCATCCTCACAGCTTCAGTTCTGCCTGTATTTTTAAGACCAGGTTTGAACACACTTTCTTGATGTACAGTTGTTAAGTTACAATCCTGTTGATCATGGCTTTGGATATATCAGAGTCTGGGTGCTGTCAGACAGATGCATATTCCACAGTCTGTGTTCAAAAGTTCACGCACCCAAGTCACACTGTCTTCATGTTTCAACGTCGAAGGGCATCCAGAGCAAATTTCGTCGTCGACTTCATCCCCAACTTTCAAAAATGCTTATATGCCACCAAAACAACAGATGTTTTGACAGACATTTGTTTCCAGATGTTTCAATTACTGGAAATATTTCAGCAGTTAACTTGCCAAGTTCACGTAGGGAGAAGTACTGACACTCTGGTTAGCTCGACAGAAACAGATTGGTTGTGTTAGGAAGTTAATGTCACCTACTAACTAGCATGGGTGGTGTGCTCCAACCATTACAGGCGTCAGAACAGAACTGTTGATGACATTACTTTCCGGATAAAACTTTTTTGAAGTAAGGGTATTTCATTCATATAGAGCAAAGTAAGACACCTGTAAGATTAGAACAGGACACAGTTTAACAAATAAAATGTTTCCAGTACTGAGGCACCTTAATAAAGCAGAATATGACCTGCATCCAAGAAGTTCTGCCCCATATCATCTTGTTATAAATGATGAAATTGTACAAGTGTAAGGTCCTAGATCTTCCTTAAAGTCATAGTGCATGCTACTACTTACAAGATTCAGTTGTTGTGTGTGTCAAGTGTGTAAATTTCTGTGGAATCAGGGAAATGGATTACTCTTGTGACGGTGAGGTTTCCAGCAGACTGACAAGTCCAAGGCTGCCATAAGTTTTTTGCTGAGTCTTAATAGTGTTGCTTTATTAGGTGCACCTCACAGTATAAAAATTCCATACGTTATGTTAAAATACTACTACTTGCATTTCCACATTCAGTAATATTGTTGTGCCAAGTACTTTTTCTCCTGCAACCATAAGATCCATGACAGACATGCTTCATTGTCTGATAGATTTTTTCTCCTCAACATTTTTTCATTGTGTGCAAATGCTCTGTTGATTAATTTCCTAGCCATGTACATCGTACTGAAATTACAGAGTCCAGTTTTTCTGGGTGTCAGGAATTTAGGTTTTCACATTGCGTGTTCGCCTTTAGTGTATGACTAGCTTCAGGAGGAATGGTAAAGAGAACGGAACAGGAAGAGAAGCCAGAGACAACAGATTGTATTAAAGGACATTAAAATTGTGAACCTGATGACACAATAAAACAGTATCTTAAACACAATTTGAGAGGGAGGGGGAATATTTGTGTTTTTACAATTCACTGGAGCCACAAAGATTAGGTAATTCGTATGAAAGAGCGTTGTTTTCCGCAAAACTGGGAACAGGATGGAAGCAAGTATTGGTGTATGCATTGTAAACATTATTGACCCACTTCTTTTTATCTCACCGAGTGTACAAAAGAGATACGTAAGTGGAAGTATTGTGTACTATTAAACTAGAAGTTAACATTAGTTATGATTTAGTAAGATGTTGAAACAATGGCTTTCGTGCAGACAATTTTTGCGTCCATCATTGTGCATTAAAATGCTTCTTCTTCTTCTTCTTCCTTTTTTTTTTAATACAGAATTTGACATGTGTGGAATACAGCTGCAACAATGCAATGCTCTGGAACTGTTTTTACAGACATGGCGGGGTGCAAAGTCTCGCACGGTGGGTGCGGGTAACAAAACGGCACCGAGCAGAACAACAGTGGCACCTCCGGTAGCGGCAGTGTCTCCACCGTCCCCGGGAGAGTCTTCCAGTTCCACAGTCACACCAGCAGGAGCTACCAGAGGAGACACACAGGCTACCACTACGTCCAGAAGCAGAAAGGTCTATTGTTCTCTGATAAAAGTGACATCGTTTTTTATCAGGCATCTTTGGTCTTTTTTTGGGTTTATGGGTAATATAAGTTATTTTAATGGAGTATTTTAAGATGACTATTCAGCATAAAAGGTTTTCTCCCCATTCTAGAGGAAAACTGTATGATTTTTGTCTCCATTTGGGTGTTTTATAAGTAGCAGTAAATAACAATACCAAACGTAAGTAAAGTTTTTCCAACTTCAGTTTAAACCATTATATATCTGTGTGTGTGTGTGTGTGTGTGTGTGTGTGTGTGTGTGTGTGTGTGTAGAAGTTAGGAGGGGGCAATCATTTTCATTTGGTTATGTATCTTGGAAATAAAGTATTTGGGTCAGCAGCAGTTAACATGAGCTATGACAATGAGACAAAAACACCACCAATTTTGAAACAGTGCTTATAATGTGTAGCAGGTAAAACTTCTTTCAGAAGTAGTGTCAACTTTAGATTTTCCATTCACCTTCATTAATGCTTCCATGAAAGCTCATTGTTATTGTTATTGTTATTATCATTATTATTATTATTATTATTATTATTATTATTTATGTTGTGCAATAGATGCATTATTGTAAAGATAGTAGTTGAAAGTCATTGATGGAATCTAAATAACGGGAGGAGTTAAGATAATAACTCACCACACATTTGATGAGTGATTCGTTGTGTTATGTTAGTTCTGTATAGCTTTCCTCACTTGTTTTTGTTGTGCTCATCAGCCCCAAGATGTGTTTGATGCTGCCATCCACATCAGTATATCTTGTGTAAGGTGTTTCATATCTCCATAGCTACTGCACCCTATATCACTTCGAATCTGCGTACAGCATTTGAGCCTCGGCCTTGCTCTAAGATTATGCCACAATTAACTATTCCTAGATGCGTGGGACTGTGTATCAACTTATCCCTTATCTCAGTGAAATTGACCCCGAAAATCTTCTCTGCCCTATGTGATTTGGTATTCTGCATTAGTTACTTGATCTACTTGTTGTTCAATTTCTGGTGTTCTTCTGTGGCACCAAATTTCAAAAGCTTCTGTTCTTTTCTTGTTTGTACTGTTTCGCTACCATATCAAGCTACACTCCAGACAAATACTTTCATGGAAGACTTTGTAAACCCTCAAATTTACATTTAATGTCAACATTTCTTTCTTTCTCTGAAAAACCCTTCTTGCTATTGCCAGTTTACATTAAATATCCAAGCTACTTCTACCCTCATCATTTATTTTGTTGCCCAAATAGCAAAACTCATTTCCTACTTCGTTTCATTTCGTAAGCTGTTTCCCCCAGCATAAATGATTTGAGTAGACTCCATTACCCTTGTTCTTTTGTTGATGTTCATCATATAACTTTCTTTGTAAGAAGCTGCCCACTCTATTCAATAGATCCTTCAAAGTTATTTGCCATCTCTGGCAGAATTGCAGTGTCATCAGCAGAGACTTAAAAAGTTTTTATTTCTTCTCCCTGAAATCTAATTTTCTTTCCAAATTTTTCCTTGGTTCCCTTTATTGCTCACTCATTGTTCAGGTAGAATACAATAAAGTGGGAGAATGTAATCCTGTCTCATTGTCTCTTCAATTACTCCTTCCCTTTCCCATCATCAGATTCCTCTAGCCACAACCTGGTATTTGTACAGCTTGGGGGTAGTGTTTCCTTTATTTTATCACAGACAGTGCCAGAAATTCCCAGTCAGCATTAGCAAAAGCATGAAATGCTATAAAACTATAGTGTAAGATCAGTTGCGGAGACAGTATTGCTTCATGTGTTCTTACATTTCGGTGGAACCCAAACTGATCTTTCCCCATGTTGGCTTCTACCATTCATTCTATCCCACTGTAGTTAATTCATGATAATATATACGAGCACGACAAATGATGCATTTGTTATATGCACACCTTACAGTAAATGCCTTCATTAGTATTGAAATTATTATGTTCTAACTTCATACTGTACTGATGATTGTGACTGAAGATAGCATTCTTAATTTTTCATAATACAACAACCGAGAGTGAGTGGGCCCAGTGTGGTGTAGAGGTAGTGGAGTGGCAGGTTATGGAAGTGGCAGTGGTGGCTGGGGGTAGCTAAGAAAACTCTACTGCAAGATAAAATATACTTTATTTCATCTTGAGTGACACCTCAGAGTGCTGCAGTGCCCCCGGATATGCCTCCTGTAGCTGCATGGTCCACTGGTGTCACTGATGATATGAGAAGTCACACCAGTGGAATGGCCATTTAACATCTGTGTCCTGCTTTGCTGGCACTGTTTATCCCATTCAGCAGCATGTGCCAGAGTTGGTGCTAGGTGGCCCTGAGTGAGCAGTGCCAATGACACTTACATCCTCTGAATTCTCATAGACGTTCACTACCGGGTTTGGAGCCACCCTGGTGCTGAAGGATAGTGGTAGTACCACCGCCTGCCTGTGACTTTGACGTGCAAGGCAGAAGTTCGGTGCTGCCTCGGAGCCTGGGGGATGGCTTGTCCATTGTGTGAGTCAAAATCAGTGAGTGCGGACTTATAACAGTGAGCTGGTGGGGTGGAGCTGGCTTCCCAGATTGGTGTCTGCTGCTGGCTGGTCTGTAGCATGGTGGAGGCTTGGGTAGACCAGATGCCACAGAGGGTGCTGCCAGAATGTGCATAACCGTGCTAGAATCAGAGGGTGTTTATAGTGGTTAATAGCACACTTGTAGTGCCGATACATTGCTTCCAGGCATGTTCAGAACAAGCACCCTATGTCTCCTTGGTATGGAGCAGGACGGCTTCTAATGGCCCGGCCTTTCTGCAGTGTCATGATGATTGTGCAGCTTGGCCCGGCCACATTGAGATGTACAAACAGCCTCACTTATAAAATTACGTATCAGCACCTCTGTGCATGCCTGCTTGCCTCACAGACAGCTGCAGTGGAACTGCTTTTAATTCAGTAACACCCAAAATTTAGTTACGGCATTTCATAACTCCCCTCTTTGGGAAGATCCAGACCTCAGGTCTGAACCTGTGATGAGTGTGCAACAGAAGTTTCACATACAGCTTCATGACATACATTACTTACTGTTTTCCTCTTACATTAAACAACAAAGCTCTGAAGGTGGGACACATTTCATCTACAGTGCCCAGCCCAATGCCTTGTTCATCCATCCTTGTGCTGTTACATAAAACATCTGTTCTTGTTCGAGCTGTCTTTTAAATGTAACCCCCCCCCCCCCAAAAAAAAAAAAAAACACACATTAAACAACTATTTACATAAATATCCCCTCATCATGCTCTTATGATGTCTTGTACTGTAAGCAACAATGCTTGTCTCATTGCTACTCGAGGTTCCTTGTTTTTTTTTTTTTTTTAATTGCAGTTGATTAGATATGTAGCCTTTTGCATTCCTTATACCTTCCCATGTACAAATGGTTAACCAGTCCAGTAGTATCTGAGAGTACTGGAAGATCACATTGATGAGTGGCACTCTGCTTAAGATAGACAAAGTCTGTGCAAAACCGAGTCAACAAACACGGTGCCTGTTGTTGTGATACATAAGATCTTGAGTGTGTGCTGCTGCTGCTGCTCTTGATAGTGCTTTACATACAAAAGCATTTGCTCCACCGAAACACATACTTCTTGCAAGTGTATTAGCTGGTTTAAGGATTGGATGAGCTTAATATACAACACTTCATACAGGTAGGTCAGATTTCTCACTGGAAGGATCACTAGTGGCGTCTCCACCCAGTACAACTGAGGGCTGTGTAGAGTTCAGCTTGTTTTCCCGTGTAACAGAGCCTGACAGGTGAAAGGTCTTCCCTGTTACGTCACAGTCTGTCCTATTAATAATTATTCCACTCCCTTACAGCTCCACACATTTAGCTCCCACAAGCTTACCATGCTTGTAGCAGTTTGCTTCTACAGCTTTGCTAGTGTTTAATCTGTAAACCCAGTGCAAACCAGCTTGCTGACAATAGGGTCTCAGCTCCAGGATGTCATGGACAAACCTGACCTGCTTTACACAAGAACAATTGCACCTCCAAAGTTCTGGGGCCCGTATGCACCACTCAGGTTTGTATAACTTCTGTGTCCCTCTTCAAAGTATTTACTGTCGTCTTTACTGTGAGTGTTATCCCCATTGCCCACCTTCGTAATACCCATGTGCTGTTCAATACCACAAGTTGCAAAATGGTTAACTGTGTAGTGTGCCATTCCATAGTGGCCTTATTCCTCCACACTGCCTCACTCTCCTTTTTGTACCATTTAATTCCCAGAAATCACTGACATCTGCAGTCCTCAGAACCGTAGTGAGTAACATACCCTCTGTATCTAACCAACCCCACTTACATCATGGTACCTTGCATGGCACTACTTCCACTATACGTTTCATTTGTCCTTGCAGTCCCTCATACAGCTGGTGCAACTTAATGTACTGACTCCTCATTTCCATTGGTATGTCTTTTCCTTCAATTCCCTCTGTAATTCCAGAAATACAGATTCTAAACATCTCACCTCATATGAATTTCCCAAGTGTTTAGGGTGAGCTTCAGTGCTCAAAGATGGCTTGTGAGTGCTACTTACTCTTGCCTTGTAAAACGTAGTCTGGGTTCCCATGGTAGTACCCGAAATGCCTCCACTCCTCCTGAAGTAGTGCAAAACTGGCAATATAAGGACTCTTCCCATCATTCCTTCAACCCATGGCAGTTGGGAACAGGGAACTCCCATCATTCCCCTCCCTTCCTCCCCTATGAAAGGTCTGCCATCTAGTAGACACATAAAAGGAAACTCAACCCCAAAATACATTGCTTACACATAAATGAATTTCGAAGTATAACACTACATATAATGTGAAAAAAACTCTTTTCTCCTATCGACACCTTCAACTGATATGCTTATACCTTGTGCTTCTAAACAACATGTACGTCGTAACAAAAATATAAAGTACTTCCTCCTATTTCCTAGGTCTTAATATATACGAAATCACCTCTACAGATTATTTTCTATAATAATTCCCTAACTCTAAAAAAGATGACATCAGTATTATTAGAAATTCCAATACTGCCTGTATCAACCTCGTATCAGCCTTGACTCTTTCACTGCTAATATGTCTTAAAAACGTAACTTCTTCCAATGCCAATGCCAAAGTTGCTAGTTGTTTCTTGGTCTGATGAAGGTCACAACTTCTCAAACCCTTTCATTATAAAGAAAGGTTTCAATGCAATTGCAGGTCATGTAAATTCTTGTTTCTGGTTACAAAATGGCACCTTGTTGTTAGAAACAGTCAGTGTCCTACAGACACAAAAATTGCTTCGAACTACACTGCTACACATCTTCCCTGTCCAGGTGGAAGCGCACCGTACATTAAACTCATTGTGTGGGGTGGTTTATACTCAATCACTCGACGGATTATCAAATGAGGACATTAAAAATTACCTGTCTGATCAGGGAGTAATGGCTGTACATCGAGTAATGAAAAGGTTTGAAAAGGAATTGGTACCGACCCTTACTCTCTTCTTGACATTTGACAGAGTTCAACTTCCATTGAACATTAAAGGGGGATATGAGATAATTTCAGTTCACCCATTATATCCCCAACCTCACGCGTTGCTTTCTGTGTCAGAGGTTTAATCTTACCAGCGTGTTGTGTTCCAATATGGCCAAATGCGTTAACCGTGGCAGGGATGCCCATGGGGGTGATTATCCACCCTTGCTGCATGAACTGCATGGGCGACCACGCGGCTTCTACTGGAGATTTTACTATTTTTAAAGATGAACAAATTATTCAGGAAATCCGAGTGAAGGAAAATGTGTCTACCTTTGCTGCTCATAAGTTATTCGCCAGTAGAAATCCCACTGTGCTCTCAGTGGGTAAATATAGCACTATCCTCATCTCTTCTCGACCTCCTAAGGAGGTGGCCACGCAGATTTGCGATCTCACCTTTAGTACCATGGTCATCGGATCAGCCAGCCCAAACATCGCCCTTTCCACCTCCCCACTATCATACGCTCACTCTAAGGCTCAACCTTCATTGGCTCCTGCCAAATCACAGCCCCCCAAATCTGATGCCCGGACTTCCAAAAAAGGGCCTACTCATAAAGATTTTTTACGTACCCAGATCTCGCAACCCTCCGCTCCTCCATCTCAGCATCCTGCTTCCAAGAAGGCTCAGAAGAAACACAGTTCCTCTCCTCCGCCACAGCGTGTCTCTTCTACAGCGCCAACCAGCGGTAGCCGCCCTCGGCTGTCTTCCGTGTCGCCGAGATACACCGCTGGTGGCCGATCAACCAGCCGATCACTGGCTGCAGGAGCTGTCCCCAAACAACCTATGGATCAGGATCTTGTGCCTCTGGCTGAATACCATTCGACGCAGGCAGCTCTCAGCAGTTGCTGAGTTGACGGCAACTGTGGTGAGATTTTTCCTCTTTTCATCCACCTTATGTCAATTATCCATTGGAATATCTGTGGAATACGCTCCATTTGGGATGAACTG
This sequence comes from Schistocerca piceifrons, assembly GCF_021461385.2. NCBI lineage: Eukaryota > Metazoa > Arthropoda > Insecta > Orthoptera > Acrididae > Schistocerca > Schistocerca piceifrons. The sequence goes on along the minus strand of NC_060142.1, from coordinate 280,478,640 downwards.
TCAATCCTCGTACGATCCTACTCCCCGGTCATCTGTCTTCAGAAAAGAAGGCTACATCCCCATGATTGCTTTGTCTTCCCTCATTTCCAATCAGTCCGGTTTGATCTCACCTCTGTTACTGGCATTCCGGCACAACAGGTAACTTATGATTCTTCTCCATGATACTTTCCCTTATCACCTGATCCATTTACAAAGTTCCTTCCAAGCTGTCACTGTATGTCTTTCCCTTTCTGGATCACCCTCTCTCTCTCTCTCTCTCTCTCTCTCTCTCTCTCTCTCTCTCTCTCTCTCTCTCTCTGTGTACCATGTACATTCCATCATCCACACCAATGGCAAGAGCCGATCTCCTTCATCTCCTTGGTCAGCTCCCACTCACCTCTATTTGCTGGTTGGGGACTTCAGTGCCTACCACCTGCTTTGAGGAACTCTGTGTCCTTGTCCCAGAGGCTCCCTCTTCAGTGACCTCTTCCACCAAGCAAATCTTGTTAGCCTCAGCACTGGGGAACCTACATTTTTGTCTGTCTCCACGTCAACCTACTCTCATTTGGACCTTTCGGCTGGTACTGTTCGGCGAGCTTGGCCCTTTGTATGGTTTGCTCATGCTAATACACACTCGAGTGACCATTTTCCCTTGTGTCCTTCGATTACAGCCATGAGTGAGTGCCATCTATTCGCTTGAGACTCTGGTAGTTTTCCCAAGCCAATTGGACACATTTCTCCTCTCTAGCAACAATTTATGTCAGTCAGTTTCCTGGTATCGACAGTCAGGTCACTCATGTTACGGAAGTTATTCTTACAGCTGTGGAATGTTCAATACCATGTACCTCCACTTTGCCTCGGCACCCTCAAGTTCCTTGGTGGAATGAGGCATGCCGTGACGCAATACACATTTTCTGCGATCATCCTATGTTGGCTAACTGTTTCCGCTATAAGCAGTTACGTGCACAATGCTGTCGCATCATACGCAATAGGAGCAAGGTAAGCTGGAACTTCTTTACCAGCTCCTTTAATGCCTTTACTCCCTCAACAGTTGTTAGGAGTCAAATCCGATGGCTATCTGGCATGTCCAGTTACTCCTGATATCTGGGCTAACTGTAATGCGGGATACCTTAGTCTCTGGGCTAACTGTCATGCAGGATACCTTAGTGGACCTAGTTGTAATCTCTAACTAATTGAGTTGACACTTGCTGAGATATGAACCTCTTCTGATTACTGACCAACCTTTCTCCCAAAGAAACGGGTAGTGGAAGAGTGACCTCTTCTTTTCCCTCTCAAAATCTCGAAAGCTATAATGCCATTTCTTCTATGTGGGAGCTCTGACATGCACTCTCCTCCTCGCACTCTTCTGCTCCAGCACAGAATGATATCCATGTCCAAATGTTGCTACATCTATCATACCCTAGTCTGTGATATATTCTTCTCCTTTATAACTGACTTTGGGTCAGCAGTACCTTTCCCAGAAGATAGCGGGAAGCTATCATCATTCCTGTTGTGAAACATGGAAAGGATAAACATCTTCCCTCCAACTATTGCCCAATCTCTCTCAAAAGTATTGTTTGTGGAGCGTATGGTAAATTGCTGTTTAGCCTGGTGGCTGGAGTCCTGAAATCTTTTAACCACTGCCCAATATGATTTCCAAAAGCTTTGTTCCGCAGTTGACCACCTTGTTGCTCTCTCCAATTATATCATGAACAACTTTCGCAGGAAGTGCCAAACGGTAGCACTATTTTTTGATCTGGAGAGGGCATACGATACCTGTTGCAGGACAGGCATCTTCCGCACACTGTTCTCTAGGGGCTTTTGAGGTCGGCTACCCCTTTTCTTCTGCAAATTTATGACAGAGAACACATTTAAGTGCGGGTGAACACTACTGTATACCGTACCTTTTCCCGAGAAAATGGAGTGCCCCAGGGTTCCATGCTAAGTATTATATCGTTTGCCTTCGCCATAAATCCAGTTATGGATTTTCTCCTGCCCAATGTCTCGGGCTCCCTCTTTGTCAAAGTTATCAACGGACCAGCCATCTTGAACATCATCTTCAAGGATGTGTCAATCGCCTCCACTCCTTTAGCATTGAAACCGGCTCCCAATTTTCTCCCAGTAAGTCCGTCTGTGTAGATTTTGACAGAAAACTGTGCTGGTCTTCCGACATTTAATATCTTTCAGCTCGCTGTGTACGATCCCTAAACACCCTTCGTGTTCTGAGTGGTACTTCTTTGGGTGCCGACAGTGGTCCTCCTCCTATATTGCGCCTTAGTGTGGACTAAGGAAGCACATTTTATTCCTCTGCATGGCAGTCTATTCTTTGCCGTCTAGACTCTGTCCACCACTGCAGATTGAGTTTAGTGTCTGGAGCTTTTTACACCAGCCCCGTGGAGAGCCTTTACGCTGAGACTGCTGAACCTCTGCTGTCCAATCGGCCAGCTGTCCTTCTGAGATGTTATGCAAGTCATATGTCTTCCACGCCTGCTCATCCGACCCATATCCTCTTTTTCGACAACTCCTTGGATTTAGGGTATGCAGGCCGCCCTTCCTCTATGCTACCACCAGGAGCCGTCTTCTGTCAACTGCTACATTTCCTTTCCTTCCAATTTCCTAAAACTTTCTTGACAAATGGTGGTACGGCACCACCTTGGCTTTTCCCAGGGTCTGCCTTCTCCATGACCTTTGTCAGCTTCCCAAGGATAGTAACACCCCCCCTCCCCCCATCCCCCATCCCCTATAGCTCGACCTCCAGTCCCTTCTCGACCTCCAGTCTCTCTATCCTGTCCATCCTATGCTCCGCTTGGGGGACATCTCTATGGCTTTCCTCTGGATCCCAGCGCGTGTTGGTATCCGCAGAAATGAGGCAGCTGATATAGCAGCAAAGGCTGCCGCCTCTCTTCCTCAGCCCACTGTTCGCATGGTTCCCAGAGCATTTTATGTCGTAATGTTGCTCTTTTATGGCTCATACGTTGGTCTGCAGTACCCGATAATAAATTATGAGACCTAAAACCTCTTCCCTGTGCTGGGACCTCTTCCTCCCGGCCTCGTCATCGGGAGGAGGTAATTTTAACTAGACTCCGGGTTTGGCACTGTCTTTTTAGCTGTTGACATCTTTTAAGTGGCAATCTTCCACTGCTTTCTCCTTACTGCTCTCAAACGTGGACAGTGAGAGACCTTTTACTTGAGTGTCCCTATTTTAATCCGCTGTGTGCCGGTTTACAGCTATTGCCTGATATATCTTCCCTTTTAGCAGATGACACGCACTCAGCTGATCGTGTCCTTGAGTTTATCAGTGTTAGTGAAATGACATCAGTCATTTGAAGCTCTTTTTGGGGAAAACAATGCCCCTCCAATAGCAGTTTTCTAAGATTTCCTTCCATTTTTAGATTCCCTCCGTAAGTTTCACTCCCATTGCTGCTGATTTTAATTTCGGTTTTTTACCCTTCATTAAGTTACGGAATGGGTACTTATGACTGCAGCCGTTTTGCACCCTAAAACCCTAATTAATAATAATAATAATAATAATAATAATAATAATAATAATAATAATTCTTACCAATGCATAGTGACCTTTTTCTGTGCAGGAAGTTAAATTCACAGATCATAATCTTCTAAAAACATTTTTTTTATAAATATTGTATATGTTTTGCCATATCCTGTGCAAAAACAGTATCATCGAAGGTACCATGCACTGGCGAGGTTTCAGTCCCTTCAGCAGTCTGTCAAGCTAATGCTGAAGCATTGTCGGAACATTTTTAACCCAAACACATCTTACGATAATGAAAATGACCCCAGGGAACAGATAGCTCTGTGTTCGGACAGTCCTCTCCATTTCCAGTATATCCATAGTGTAAGATGCTCTAACTTCCTATGTAGTACAGTTTTATTGGCAGTTTACACACTGCCCTGGTGCACACTGATTGACTTCCTACCCACTTCATCCAAGACTTAAAAGTTACCTACCAACATTTCTTTGGTGATCTGTACTCCCATCAGTGCCAAAATTTTCTAAGTTCACGGACAGTACTTTCCTGTCCAGTTCCTCCCATACACATACAAAGCTTCTCGTTACAAAGCAACATGATGTGTCTGATACATCATTTCCTCCAGTGGTTCTGCCAAGTACAATGCATTAACAGGCCATTCGAGTCCCAAATTTACCCAGACCAACTTCCCAGTACCTTGCAGCACAACAAGATATGAATTAATCATTTGTGTTGTCGACAACAGTTAAAGTGGTTCACCCTTAAGATTGATGTACCTTGCTTCCGTATGTCAGTGGTGACTATCTCCCTTTAGCTAAAACGTTGTCCCTCTAAGTTCAGCTGTACATTACCTAAGGTCAATTTTTCCTGGCTGTGTTATCAGTAAGTCTAATCCTAAGATCATGCAGTTCAGGGCACTACTGCTAAGCATTGCTTAAAATGTCGCATCCCCACCTGAAAATCTACCATTCCTGAACACAAAAGACTTGACACCACAATCTCCAGCTCATTGTAAATTATAGCATATAGGGTTTAATCACCTGATCCATGAGGTCTATACTTGCAAACATCATATGCTCCCCTGTCTCCAGTAATAACATGTGCCTTTTACCCTTCACTATTGCCATTGTACTATATTCCACCTATGCGTCTGTATCAGTTGCATCAAAATTTATCGGGAACATCATGTGGCAGAACTGGGGTTTCCTTTTGCATTTAACACCAACTTAATCGTCCTCTTTCCCTTAGAACTTTCTATAGTTATGACGGTGGTGATCAAGCCCAACACAGCTACCACACTGAGATTGACATTATTGCCTCTGCACGTCCTGCCCTTGCATATCTGTAACACCTCACATTAGCAGAGGATACTCTCTCATCCCCCAATTCCTGTTAATGCAATAATTTCTTCGAACTCTGTGGCTTAACTGACCACAGAGTGTACATCCTTTGGGGTACCCATTCTCACTCTTCTAGATATATCAGGCAGCAAGCCCTTCTAACATGCATCCAATGCCCTCTGCTCTGCTTCATTGAGTGTGACTATGTTAGCCTCGTCACTTTCCTCCAGTTCATATGTCTGCATAATCACTTTTTATGTTGTGTCCACAACATTTTCTACTGATGTATTACACTTCTTTGACAGATTACCCACTGCTGGCAGAAAACAGTCACGCTGTTTTCTTCCTTCTTCCTTGTACCTTTGTAGCAAGCCTTTTTCAATTCATCAAATGTCTGCATGCCTCTGAGTCCCTCCCACACATTTGACAAATGTCTCTGCTTCCCCTACTAACCGTAAGTTTGTCACCAGTAATAATTGAGCCCATGACTGTCCTCCAGTATTACCTGCTAACTGCAGGTCAAAAAAAAAAATTCATTATGTCATTAATTAGCTTTCTGGAGAAGGGTTTGATCAAACTGGCTGTGGGTGGGTCTAGTAAATGAGTAGGTTGCTCGGCTAATCCCAATTCTTCCTTCATAGCTACAAGGCTGGTAAACAAGTCAGTGTTATCTGCTTTCAGTTGCACCGTTTCAATCCCCAAATTTGAACTGCCTCCTGATTAGTGACGATTTGTGTTTGAGACCCCGCCATTGTGTAGCCTTACTCACCAGTACACACTAAGGAACACAAAATATATTCACAACAGGACGTATGACAAAATACACACATACATCTGAAGTCCTATCATCCATCTCGACTTTATGTGCTGACTAGCCATATACCTGTACCGACGATAATTTACAGAAATTACTGGTATGACTATATACAAGATGCAGAATGCCCTGTCAAGTTACACTGACCGCGTCCCACAGGTTGTAAATAATACTTGTTTGTATTACCACAGATTTGCGAAAGATCAGCCATTTCCTCTGTATTGACAGCAATAGATAGATTCATACCGCATAAGTTAATAAGATATGGGTCTGATCCACCATGGTACACAAAACACGTCAGAACACTGTTGCAGAAGCAATGAAAAAAGAATGCCAAATTCAGAAGAACGCAAAATCCCCAAGACTGGTTAAGTTTCACGGGAGCTCGAAATTTAGTGCGGACGTCAATGCAAGATGCTTTTAATAGTTTCCACAATGAAATATTGACTCAAAATATGCTAGAAAACCCAAAGAGATTCTGGTCATATGTGAAGTACACCAGTGGCAAAAAAAAAAAAAACAACAACCCAGTCAATACCGTCACTGCGCGATAGTGTTGGAAATGTTACAGATGATGGTGCCACAAAAGCTGAGTTACTAAATACAGTTTTCCGCAATTCCTTCACGAAAGAAGACGAAGTAATTATTCCAGAATTCGAAACCAGAACAGCTGTTAGCATGAGTGACATAAAAGTAGATATCTTAGGTGTTGTGAAACAACTCAAATCGCTTAAGAAAGGCAAGTCTTCCGGTCCAGGTGGTTTACCAATCAGGTTCCTTTCAGAGTATGCAGACACAATAGCGCATTTCTTAGCAATCATATACAACCGCTCACTTGATGGAAGGCCTGTTCCTAAAGACTGGAAAGTAGCACAGGTTACACCAATATTCAAGAAAGGAAATGGGAGTAACTCATTGAATTACAAACCCATATAACTGACATCAATTTGCAGTAGGATTTTGGAGCACATACTGTACTCGAACATTATGAGTCACCTTGAAGAAAATGACTTATTGGTACATAACCAACACGGATTCAGAAAATATTGTTCTTGTGCAACACAATTAGCTCTTTATTCGCGTGAAGTAATAAGTGCTGTCGACAAGAGATCTCAGATCAATTCCATATTACTACATTTCCAGAAGGCTTTTGATACCGTTCCTCGCAAGCAACTATTAATCAAATTACATGCATATGGAGTATTGTCTCAGTTGTGTGACTGGATTCGTGATTTCCTCTCAGAGAGGTCACAGTTCGAAGTGATAGACGGTAAATCATCGAGTAGAACAGAAGTGATATCTGGCGCTCTACAGGGTAGTGTCGTAGGCCCTCTACTGTTCCTGATTTACATAAATGATCTAGGTGATAATCTGAGCAGCCCCCTTCAGTTGTTTGCAGATGACACTGTAATTTACTGTCTAATAAAATCATCAGACGATCAATTCCAATTATAAATGATCTAGAGAGAATTTCTGTATGGTGTGAAATGTGGCAATTGGCATTAAGCAGAGTAAAGTGTGAGGTCATCCACATGGGTACTAAAAGAAATCAGATAAATTTTGGGTACACGATAAATCACACAAATCTAAGGGCTGTCAATACGACTAAATACTTAGGAATTACAATTACGAACAACTTAAAATGGAAAGACCACAAAGATAATATTCTGGGGTAGGAGAGACAGATCGCGCTTTGTTGGCAGAACAATTAGAAGATATGACAAACCCACTAAAGAGACAGACCACATTACACTTGTCCGTCCTCTGCTGGAATATTGCTGCATGGTGTGTGATCCTTACCAGGTAGGATTTACGGAGGACGTCGAAAAAGTGCAAAGAAGGGCTGCTTGTTTCATGTTATTGCGCAATAGAGGTGAGAGTGTCACTGATATGATATGCCAGTTGGGGTGGCAGTCACTGAAACAAAGGCGGTTTTCTTTGCGGAGAGATCTATTTACGAAATTTCAATCACCAACTTTATCTGCCGAATGTGAAAATATTTTGGTGACACCCACCTACGTAGGGAGAAATGAGCATCGTAATAAAATAAGAGAAATCAGAGCTCGAACAGAAAGATTTTGGTATTCTTTTTTCCCACGCGCCGTTTGAGAGTGGAATGGTAGAGTAGTAGTATTAAAGTGCCAGGCTCTTAAGTGTGAATTGCAGAGTAACCATGTAGATGTAGATGTAGTTGTCTATACAAACAGAACTCTCAAATCCTTGTCCATCGCTCACTTAGACTCCATGCCCTCTACACACAAAACAGGGCAAACAACCACAAAAACAAATAGTCTGTTCACTCACCGAGCTGAAACTTCCTGGCAGATTAAAACTGTGCGCCGGATCGAGACTCGAACTCGGGACCATTGCCTTTCGGGGGCAAGTGCTCTACCAACTGAGCTACCCAAGCACAATTCACACCCTGTCCTCACAGCTTTAGTTCTGCCAGTACCTCGTCTCCAACTTTCCAAACTTTACAGAAGCTCTCCTGCGGACCTTGTAGAACTAACACTCCAGGCTGTGGCTAAGCCATGTCTCCGCAGTATCCTTTCTTTCAGGAGTGGTAGTTCTGCAAGGTTCGCAGGAGAGCTTCTGTAAAGTTTGGAAAGTAGGAGACAAGGTACTGGCAGAACTAAAGCTGTGAGGACAGGGCGTGAGTCGTGCTTGGGTAGCTCAGTTGGTAGAGCATTTGCCCGCGAAAGGCAAAGGTCCCGAGTTCGAGTCTCGGTCCGTCACAGAGTTTTAATCTGCCAGGAAGTTTCATATCAGCGCACACTCTGCTGCAGAGTGAAAATCTCATTCTGGCACTCACCAAGCTGTTCGAAGAAACTGCATGCTGTAGTCGTGAAGCTGTGCGAAGGTCGACTGTGCTGGCACCAGCTGCCAGACGAGGCCCATAAGTACTTCAGACACCATTCTGTTGTGACTAGGGGTGAATGAGGCCATTGTGGTTTAGAGGTGGAGTAGTGGTGGTTTACGGCGGTGTTGGTGCTGGCGGCCAACTGTAACTAGGAAAACTCCACTGACGTGCTGTTTAAGGCTTTCACGACGACATAACTAACTGAAAGAGATTGACAGGCACTGTGTTGGATGGTACAGTCTGAACTGCACAATATTTCCATGAAGCAGCTGCTCATCATTTTCAGATGCTACGGTAGCTTGGTGCTGAGGGCACTAGTTTATGCGCTGGTTTGCTACGAAAGCACAGGCCGAGTGGCAGAGCTATAAGGTCATAACAGAAGACGTCAACATCAAGATCAAGAGCCTCCTGTTGGAGATATGGGCCAGGGACTCTGCATATGTAGCACAGGAAAGCCTGGTCACAAGCCACAATCCCTAGTGTAAGCACATGTTCAAGGTGTCTGTGTAGAGCTTCAATGACCTGGCTTTGATCTTTTTACCTGCAGCTGATGATACCTTAGTGCCACCATTGTTGGTTCCCATGCATTACCAATTTGAAATCCCATACCTCTGGTGGATTCACTAAAAGCTAAGCTGAAAGAGGACATTTTACACCATTTTTGAACATTTGCTTATCTCCATTCATTTTTTATTTAATGACCATTACTTTGGCAAACTGGTGGTGTTCCTATGGGTAGCCTTTTGTCTCCCAAAGTAGTTAAGCTTTTTATGGAAGGTTTTGAGGACAAAGCACTTTAGTCAAGAGTTTGAAACCTAATGCTTTTGGAGATATGTGGACCATATCTGTGTTAAGGCCACATGGGACAGCAATGCTTCCTTCTTTTTTTAAAAAGACCAAACTCCTTCCATTCGAAACTCTGCTTCACTATGGAAATAGAGACACTGTTTCTGGGTGTTGTGGCTCATAGAAAAGAAGATAGTTCCTTGGCTCATGGCATGTTTTGTACACTTACACAAACACTGACCTGTATCTATGAACTATCAGCTATGGGCTGTCACCACCCCTCCCAATGAAGTATACTACAGGCCCTTGTTAATAGAGGTAAAGCTATCTCAAATCTAGTAAGCTCATCAGCTGAGTTTAGCCATTCAGCTCTGTGTTTGTCTGAAGCATGTATTCCAATAAGGAGATTTGCAGGACACACACTAAACCTAAAGAGTATCCAGAAGGAACAGTGAACTCCACAAGCATGCTTTTTATACCTGCTGTTGGTGGTGTGTCTTAAGATCAGCAGGCTGTTCCAGAAACATCAAATAAAATGTGTCTTCTGCCCTCTGGTGCGAGTCCAAATAATGCTGCACTCTATTAAAGATGACCAAACTCTAACGCGACTAGGAACAAATAAAATCCTGTGCCAGTGTGGGTAATCTTACATTGGCCAGACATGCTATACTGCTGAAGACAGATACAATGAACATAGACGTCATACCAGATTGCCAGATTGGGTTGGCAAAATTAAAAATAAATAAATAAATAAATAAATAAATAAATTTGCTGTTGCTGAACACACACTCAATACACAGAGAACAAGATCCTTTTGTCCACCTTCCATACTGCGATTCAATGATTTAAAAAAGCAGCCGACATACATATAGCCCACAACCTAATTAACAGAGAGACAGACTTTCAACTTCACGAAACATGGGAACAGGCATTGGCGGTGCTAAGGCATTATTGGCTGCAGATAAATGAATGCAATGAGTTGACACAGATTAGGAATCAAAGCCAGGACGTTTAAGCCCAGTGCCAATGCCTTTCCCCCACATGTATGCTGTGGTCTGCGGCATGCACATTCGAAGTCCACAGCCTGTTTCTATGGCGGGTGGCTCTAGATATGAATGTCCTCTATAATGATGTTATAAACCCCACCCCAGTGGAGCCTGTGCTTTTCTAGTAACCTAGAACATAAACTGGCGAGCCACAGCATCTAGTGACAGTCACACCTGAAGATGACTAGCAGCTGCACGATGGAAATATTCTGTAGTTTAGACAGTACCATCTGATGCAATGGCTGCGAACCTTTCAAGCAGACTGAAGGATGTTTCGACTGGGTCAGATGAAGACAGGTCACAACAGCCGAATTCCGGACAGAGGTAGGCACATTGGCACCATTAATTGTTGAGACAGATTACTGGAAACTGGGTTGAGATCTCAAATTGCCATATGATGTTTATTGCTAACATCATACCACAGACAACCAAATAGTAGCATGGGGGTAGAACTAGACTTAACTGGGACACTGTGTGGCATTTTGTAGTATTCAGCAATTAGTCCTTTTTCTGCTTATCACAGTCAGATCAACACCGAGGTGATCATAGATGACCTGGTGTAAGGTAACTGGAATCAGTAATTCTCAAAAGTCTTACCTCTCCATCTCCTACAATTACGGTGTGGAGCGCTAACTGATATGACAACAGGACTAAGATGGTAATTGCTGAAGGGAGGCTGAATGTCTGTCAGTATGTGGCAAGAATGATAAGCCCTCATCATATCCTTCACAACCCAGTTACCAAACAGGATATTCTGAAAGAATAATGCAAGACCCTGTGCAGCAGTTCGCACCACAAATACCTGAGGGATGTACAGGTCTTTGAATGGCCGGCCAAGCCCCCTGATCTGGCACACAGAGAGCATATTTGTGATGCAATGAGAAGACATACTTTCATACTAGCCTTTAGCCAACAATGTTCATGAATTGACATACATATTTCAGGACTGGCAAGAAACTCCACAGGATGACATATGGATATTGTTTGCTTGCACGCTACAACCAATGTAAAAGTGTATTTGTGACCTGGGGGTCGAACGTGATAATGATGGATCTCAGTTATGAAGGAATGAAAGTTCAATCATTTAATACTATTTCTCCTCAAACTGGTATAAATATTGAACTGGTGCTTCATGGTGTAAAACTTTAGATTTCCATTAGTGTTCCAATAACAGAGTCAACATGGAGTTCGCGTGTCTTTCCATAATGTGTGTCATATTCTCAGTGAGACTGAGGTCTCATGGCAATTCACAACACTGTGAAAAATATAAAGAATTTTCCACACTTCCTCTGCACTAATATAATGCATGTTGTTGTGGAATTTGCAGTTTCAGCAAAATTTTTACTTGCCCTTTAGATGGTAATGTATCTACAACTTTTTATACGTACCTTCAGCCTATTGTCACACACAAAAGACAGTCCTGAATGGCACTGCCTTTTCAACAATGAGTACTTTCATGGTTAACAGGATGAATGACCACAATGCTTTGGGAAAAATTCAGAAAAAAATGTAATTCATTCCAGAGAATGCAGATGTGCATACATTTTGATGCTATCTTATTGCACCACTGTCAATAAATTTTAGGTGTTATTGAATTAAAAACAGCTCCATTGCAGATGTGTGTGAGGCAATTGGCAGGCACAGATGCACTGATATGCAGCCAAGGTGTTTGTGTGTAGCACTTTTGATTTCCATTGTTGTGTAAGATATACAATGACACTCTATTCTAGGTGCTCAGTCTTCTCTTTTGCTATATATTTTATGCAAGTGAAATACTTTTATTATTGATTGGATTAGGTTCTTTGAAAAGTTTTTAATGGATGATGGGGATGAAATCAATTAGGGTGCAGCAATACAAAATTGTCCAGATTAATGAAAATTTATGCCAGCCTGGATCTCAAACCTGGTTTCTAGTTTTCTGCAAGCAGTTGCCTTAACTGCCATTGGCTTTGCCTCAGTGGTAACACGGGTTTCCACAAGCACTCTTAGGCTCGACTAGCACTCAGATGGTTGACCGTTCAGCTCTGCCGAGTGCTGTGGGCAAGCGGGGTGCACTTAGCCCTTATAAGGCCAATTGAAGAGCTACGTAACTGAGAAGTAGCAGTTCCGGTCACAAAAACTGACAACGGCCAGGAGAGTGGTGTGCTGACCACGTGCCTCTCCGTCCAGCGACACAGCAGTCCGTCGGTACCGTTGGGCCTCCAGAAGCCCTTTCGGGCAGAGTGTAGTTTAGTTTCGTGTATTTGCCCAAACTATTGAGCTACCTGAGCTCACCTCCAGGCCTGACTTAAGTTCATTGTCATTTCTGATTTCTGAGTAATAGTACCAGAAGCTCTTTCGTGGGGTTAACATGGAAGTAACATGATGAGGGAACAAATTGGATAGACAGCTTTGGCTTATATTGCCATTCAGTTGAATGAAATTCAGTGAAATGAAGTAACTGGAATCAGTGGAAATAGTTTTAAAGAAAGCAATGACAAAAATTGTGCATTGTATCCATGATATTACATCTTCAGCTTTGTGACCAGCTGTCACTGATTTCATTTCAGTGACTCTGATTCATTAAAATACATTATACAGAATAGCCAGGTGAGGAAGTAGATGAATAAAGCTCAAAATCTAACTGAAAAATTGTTTGTTGCAAAGATACGAGGTCTCTACATAGGGGGAGGAAGAGTAAAAACTACTCCAGTCTTTCAGTATTTAATCTTCAGTGCTTACTGAATACATATGAATCGATTTGGTAAGTCTGACTTCACCAAAGGTGAGTCAGATATAGGAAGTCATTTCCCTATCACTGCCAGGAACAGAGAGTGCGAGCAGCCATAGAGAGATGCGACAGGGAAATTTCTCGTGATCAAAGCAGAAAGGTGACTGGTTGAGGGTGAGTGTGCACTAAGATTGCTGCAGCATCCCTCTGTCAACACTGACACCATAAGAGTCAATGCAGGTGGTGTGGCTCATTGACACCTTCTTACCTGTTATGGCTGGGCAGGGGGATCGAAAGGTGTTCGTTCACAAAAACCAATAGCAGTAGGGTAGTGCATGTTCCATGTTTTTGAGAAATCTGTACCTTGTGTAGTATTTCTTGTGGCATGTTAAGCTACTGTCCTCCACCGATTCCGTTTCATCAGTGGCGCTATTCCAATGTACCCCATGGGATATCATAGGTGGAAAACCTTCATATTGCCTAATGGTTGAGGCGACCCGTCACGAAAAGTGTGACATATGGTTCCAAGAGCTGATGTGGCTCAAATTTTCATTAGTCAGAATAATTGCTCATGGTTGTTAGTTACCACATTGTGTAATGTGTAAGCTTTTGTCATTGGGCATGAAATGGTCTGCCTGTTTCTCAAGACCTCTTGCATGCCATATTTGGGACATAAAAGGTTCATGCTTGAAGTTAGTAAATACTTTTTTAGCAGTGTATAACACTTTAATATATCCTCACTTATAATAGTTCTGAACTTCAGCCTTGCTGTATTAAGTGATTTTTATTGTATGAAATATTATTTTCTGGCACTTATTTGTACACTGATTACTCCCAAACTTCAAAACTGTAGGAAAGTCTGTTCTTTTAAATTACATAGATTATTTTGTGAGGATAACTCGGGTTAGTGGTTCATGGGTTCTGCCCATTTTGTATTACTACAGATTCTCATTAAACATTTCAACAGATTAAAGGAAGTTCTGAGTGACATTTCTGTTTTGTGCCTGAGTAGTAAATGTAAAACTATGGATTCTTATACATTTTAATTGTTTGTTTGCAGGACAAAGAATCTAGTAAGAAGAAGAGCCGTAACAAAGAAGGTAGGTGTTTAATAATACATTCCTTAAATTTGAGGTAGCTGAGAAGGTAGTGGTGCGAGACAATTTGGAATAGAGTACTTGAAAATATGGTTTTAGAACTTATGCTGACTTGTAATTGACACATTCTCATTAATCAAACAATGGAAAATCAAGGATGGAATGTAACAATATTGTGAAAAGGGTAGTTACAACTCACCTTATAGCAGAGATGCTGCATCGCAGATAGGCACAACAGCAAGACTGACCGAAAGCTCATTTTTTGACAGTCTTTTTGTTATGCCTATCTGCAACTGAGCATCTTCGCTATACTGAGTGTAGCAACTATGCTTTTCATGGTATTGTTAGACTCTTATTAGTGGTTGTCTTAAATGCAGAATATGAAAGGAAAAACCTCCAGATATGGCATTTGTAGTGATATGGCAACTAATTAGAGTTGATATGTTTCTTGAGCAGGAGACTAAAATCCAGTGTGTGAATGTTGAATAATGAATGGGGGGAGAGGCTGTTGATGGAATGGTAAATTTGCAGGTCAATTTATATAATAAAAAATATTTACTGAATAAAGATGGGGGTCTGGTACTTAATCTCTCTCCTCTCCTTGCATATGAGTAAATATACATACTAATTTAGACATTACAACTTGGTTGGAACAGGGAATTGAATGGTAGTTTAAATCCCACTGAATTGAGTGAAAAGATTCTGTTTCTGCAGGACCGTAATTTCATGATCATTTTGTTGTGAAACTAGTCACAGGGCTGTCTACAGTAGACACATGGACAGTCAAAGTTTTGACCTGTTCAAGAACAACATCCAAGGACCTTTTTTTTCTCCTCCTCAGAGAGCACTTTACAGCAGTTAAGCTACTTACACTTCCAGGAAAAGTGAGAATAGAAAAGATTAACATTTTTGAGACTAGGTTATGCAGTGGTGAGTTCTCTGAGGTTACAAAGTAATGTATCACTTTTCAGAGGATACAACTAATCTTAAATTACAACACATGCACTCTTACCTGAGTTAGCAAATTCATCAATATCTTGTCATTTGCTTAAAGTAGTACATTCCAGTTTCTTGTGTTATATTCCATGGTACTTACTTTCTCTGATGGAACGCATTGGAAGTGGGGGAACTGAAGAGTCATAAGGAAAACTGGAATTTAAAGTCTCCTAAAAGAAAATTATTGGAGTATTTTAAGTTGAGAATTTTGAAAGCTAAAGTGGATTGGACTAAAGAAATTTTATGTTCAGGATAGCTTGCGGTGTACTGTGAAATGTAGCAACCTTCTAAATAATTACGTAATATCTGTAGCTAAGATGGCCAGTTTCATTCACTCACAGAATAATTCATGTCTTCTTGTTTCATTTCTTCTGTTAAAGACAAGTAAAAGGCACTTCTGTAACTGAACAGAACCAGTTTTTAATGTGGAAAAAGAAAAAGTGTGACAAAAGACTTAAATAAAGGTGTTATCATTTGTATTAGGCTGTATTCGGTCACAGAATATTTTATGAAACATAGTTACTAATTAAAACTTTGTCAGTAAGTTCTGTCTTTGCCCAAAAAAAGGATGGGGAGGGGGATGGGGGGGGGGGCGGTGGGTGCGCGAGATAGAGAGAATGATATATTAAATTCTTTGTAACCGACAGTTCTGCACTATGAATTTTTCAGTTCTGCAGGTATAACAAAAAATCTATGAAGAATAGATTCTCCAAAGTAAAACAAAAGCCAAATGTTGCAACAAAATTTTCAATTTTATATGGGGAAGCTGACTCATAAACAATAGCAAACACTGGCATTCAGAGTAATGTGTTCCATCCCAAACAAGAGAGAGGAAGTTATTGAAGGAAATTGGGATTTTGGCATAAAACTTGGTGTAAGTCCCAAATTATGAGAGATAATGAGCACAAATTTTTGTCTTTTAGCCGACAATACTCTGTAGGAGACATACGTACAATAAATATGTGTGATGTTTGTTGTCTGCGTCATTGTTTGAGTCTTTCTTTCTTTTGCCCTATGTAGAAGTTAATTTGGAAGCAAATGCTTCGTTCTGTATGCCCACCTGCCTCCAACTTAAAGATAGATTGGCATGTTGTTTGTAGCATATTTAAACCTCCATCTCCCTGCCCTCATCTCCATTACTATTTTTGTGAAACTTTGTAAAAATTACAAAACCCATAAACAAGCTTCTGTCTCCAAATGTAAGGGATGCCAACATACCTTTATTCGTGGTTATCTATGACAGTAGTGTCAGTACTATTGATACCCCATCTTCAGTTACAATATTGTTGTTGTTATTATTATTATTATTCTTATTATTATTATTATTATTATTTTATTTTTTTCAATTCAAAGTATTTCAGCCTTGGAACCTCATTTGTGAGGACTAGAATTTTGGGCATCAAATCTGCTCCAGTTCATCACCTAGAAGTAAATGAATGACAAAGTTGTTAGTTTTATGTGAAAGGTTTCTCAGGTAAGAGTGAATGAACAGGAGAACACACACAAAAGTAACGGAAATATTCAATTTTCAGAGTTAGTGGCTCCCTCTGGCAGAAGAGTTGAAGGGAAAGGAAGAGGGATGAAAGAAAAGTTTGGCAATTGTTAGGAAATGGGGATTGTTACCGAAAAGTCACCAAGAATGCAGGGTAACTTTCCCCATTTCCTAAAGTTCACTAGTCCATTTCCTTCATCGCTCTTCCTTGCCCTTCAGGCTTCTCTGCCAGATGAAGGAACTACTG
This sequence comes from Schistocerca piceifrons, assembly GCF_021461385.2. NCBI lineage: Eukaryota > Metazoa > Arthropoda > Insecta > Orthoptera > Acrididae > Schistocerca > Schistocerca piceifrons. Next base: position 280,461,782 of record NC_060142.1, on the reverse strand, counting down.
TGACCAGAAGCTTACACATTTCCATTTCTTTATGTGTGTTTTCTTTTGCTGCCACCACTTGGTGAGTAGATTTTTTAATCTATCCGGTTATATTTCCGAAACTAGTAAAATGATACAACTTGTCTGTATGCTACCACAAATTATGGGGGGGGGGGGGGGGGGACTGAATGATTTTATTCTATTTTGTCTGTTTACTTTTGTCTGCAGTACCTTTTCTCCCTACAAAGACAATGATAAATATCATGACCAGAACAAAAAACAGTCCACGCATTGAATTAAAGAGTCTTAAATTGGTTCAAAAGGAGTTTTATTCCTGCATTAAGCTGTTTGATGCATTCTCACCAAAAAAATTAATATTTGATTGAAAGTTCTGGTAGAATGTAAATACTTTCAGATTTGAGTTGTCAATAAGCACACAAAAAATGAAAACTCAACACTTCTGCTTTTCAGTGGGTGGTCTCGTTTAATCTAAAAGTATTTACATATTAAAGATCTTCACAAATGATTGCCCATATTCAGAACATATAATCAAAGCACACCTGATAAGGAAATCCTTTTGTACAATTGATGAATTTCTGAGACAAAATGAATATCTACATTTACATCTACATTTATACTCCGCAAGCCACCCAACGGTGTGTGGCGGAGGGCACTTACGTGCCACTGTCATTACCTCCCTTTCCTGTTCCAGTCGCATATGGTTCGCAGGAAGAACGACTGTCTGAAAGCCTCCGTGCGCACTCTAATCTCTCTAATTTTACATTCGTGATCTCCTCGGGAGGTATAAGTAGGGGAAGCAATATATTCGATACCTCATCCAAAAACGCACCCCTCTCGAAACCTGTCGAGCAAGCTACACCGCGATGCAGAGCGCCTCTCTTGCAGTCTTCCACTTGAGTTGCTAAACATCTACGTAACGCTATCACGGTTACCAAATAACCCTGTGACGAAACGCGCCGCTCTTCTTTGGATCTTCTCTATCTCCTCCGTCAACCCGATCTGGTATGGATCCCACACTGATGTAGCAATGCTCAAGTATAGGTTCGAACGAGTTGTTTTGTAAGCCACTTCCTTTGTTGATGGACTACATTTTCTAAGGACTCTCCCAATGAATCTCAACCTGGTAACCGCCTTTACAACAATTAATTTTAAATGATCATTCCACTTCAAATCGTTCCGCACACATACTCCCAGATATTTTACAGAAGTAACTGCTACCAGGGTTGTTCGCTATCATATAAATATACATAAAGGATCCTTCTTTCTATGTATTCGCAATACATTACATTTGTCTATGTTAAGGGTCAGTTGCCACTCCCTGCACCAAGTGCCTATCCGCTGCAGTTCTTCCTGCATTTCGCTACAATTTTCTAATGCTGCAACTTCTCTGTATACTACAGCATCATCCGCGAAAAGCGGCATGGAACTTCTGACACTATCTACTAAATCATTTAATATGTATTGTGAAAAGCAATGGTCCCATAACACTCCCCTGTGGCACACCAGAGGTTACTTTAATGTCTGTAGACGTCTCTCCATTGATAACAATATGCTGTGTTCTGTTTGCTAAAACTCTTCAATCCAGCCACACAGCTGGTCTGATATCCGTAGGCTCTCTACTTTGTTTATCAGGTGACAGTGCGGAACTGTATCGAACGCCTTCCGAAGTCAAGAAAAATAGCATCTACCTGGGGAGCCTGTATCTAATATTTTCTGGGTCTCATGAACAAATAAAGAGAGTTGGGTCTCACACGATTGCTGTTTCCGGAATCCATGTTGATCCCTACATAGTGGATTCTGGGTTTCCAAAAACGACATGATACTCGAGCAAAAAAACATGTTCTAAAATTCTACAAGAGATCGACGTAAGAGATATAGGTCTATAGTTTTGCGCATCTGCTCGACGACCCTTCTTGAAGACTGGGACTATCTGTGCTCTTTTCCAATCATTTGGCACCTTCCGTTCCTCTAGAGACTTGCGGTACACGGCTGTTAGAAGGGGGGGCAAATCTTTCGCGTACTCTGTGTAGAATCGAATTGGTATCCCGTCAGGTCCAGTGTACTTTCCTCTGTTGAGTGATTCCAGTTGCTTTTCTATTCCTTGTACACTTATTTCGATGTCAGCCATTTTTTCGTTTATGCGAAGATTTAGAGAAGGAACTGCAGTGCGGTCTTCCTCTGTGAAACAGCTTTGGAAAAAGGTGTTTAGTATTTCAGCTTTACGCGTGTCATCCTCTGTTTCAATGCCATCATCATCCCGGAGTGTCTGGATATGCTGTTTCGAGCCACTTACTGATTTAACGTAAGACCAGAACTCCTAGGATTTTCTGTCAAGTCGGTACATAGAATTTTACTTTCGAATTCACTGAACGCTTCACGCATAGCCCTCCTTACGCTAACTTTGACATCGTTGTAGCTTCTGTTTGTCTGAGAGGTTTTGGCTGCGTTTAAACTTGGAGTGGAGCTCTCTTTGCTTTCGCAGTAGTTTTCCCTAACTTTGTTGTTGTACCACGGTGGGTTTTTCCCGTCCCTCACAGTTTTACTCGACACGTACCTGTCTAAAACGCATTTTACGATTGCCTTGAACTTTTTCTATAAACACTCAACATTGTCAGTGTCGGAACATAAATTTTCGTTTTGATCTGTTAGGTAATCTGAAATCTGCCTTCTATTACTCTTGCTAAACAGATAAACCTTCCTCCCTTTTTTTTATATTCCTATTAACTTCCATATTCAGGGATGCTGCAACGGCCTTGTGATCACTGATTCCCTGTTCTGCACATACGGAGTCGAAAAGTTCAGGTCTGTTAGTTATCAGTAGGTCCAAGATGTTATCTCCACGAGTCGGTTTTCTGTTTAATTGCTCGAGGTAATTTTCGGATAGTCCACTCAGTATAATGCCACTCGATGCTCTGCCCTACCACCCATCCTAAACAACTGAGTGTCCCAGTCTATATCTGGTAAATTGAAATCTCCACCTAAGACTATAACATGCTGAGAAAATTTATGTGAAATGTATTCCAAATTTTCTCTCAGTTGTTCTGCCACTAATGCTGCTGAGTCGGGAGGTTGGTAAAAGGAGCCAATTACTAACCTAGCTCGGTTGTTGAGTGTAACCTCCACCCATAATAATTCACAGGAACTATCCACTTCTACTTCACTACAGGATAAACTACTACTAACAGCGACGAACACTCCACCACCGGTTGCATGCAATCTATCCTTTCTAAACACCGTCTGTACCTCTGTAAAAATTTCGGCAGAATTTATCTCTGGCTTCAGCCAGCTTTCTGTACCTATAACGATTTCAGCTTCGGTGCTTTCTATCAGCGCTTGAAGTTCCGGTACTTTACCAACGCAGCTTCGACAGTTTACAATTACAATACCGATTGCTGCTTGGTCCCCGCATGTCCTGACTTTGCCCCACACCCGTTGAGGCTGTTGCCCTTTCTGTACTTGCCCAAGGCCATCTAACCTAAAAAACCGCCCAGCCCACGCCACACCGTGTAGCCGCTTGTTGCGTGTAGTGAACTCCTGACCTATCCAGCGGAACCCGAAACCCCACCACCCTATGGCGCAAGTCGAGGAATCTGCAGCCCACACGGTCGCAGAACCGTCTCAGCCTCTGATTCAGACCCTCCACGCAGCTGTGTACCAAAGGTCCGCAGTCAGTCCTGTCGACGATGCTGCAGATGGTGAGCTCTGCTTTCATCCCGCTAGCGAGACTGGCAGTCTTCACCAAATCAGATAGCCGCCGGAAGCCAGAGAGGATTTCCTCCGATCCATAGCGACACACATCATTGGTGCCGACATGAGCGACCACCTGCAGATGGGTGCACCCTGTACCCTTCATGGCATGCGGAAGGACCCTTTCCACATCTGGAATGACTCCCCCCCGGTATGCACACGGAGTGCACATTGGTTTTCTTCCCCTCTCTTGCTGCCATATCCCTAAGGGGCCCCATTACGCACCTGACGTTGGAGCTCCCAACTACCAGTAAGCCCACCCTCTGCGACCGCCCGGATCTTGCAGACTGAGGGGGCAACCTCTGGAACAGGACAAGCACCCATGTCAGGCCGAAGATCAGTATCAGCCTGAGACAGAGCCTGAAACCGGTTCGTCAGACAAACTGGAGAGGCCTTCCGTTCAGCCCTCCGGAATGTCTTTGGCTCCCTGCCACACCTTGAGACGACCTCCCACTCTACCACAGGTGAGGGATCAGCCTCAATGCGGGCAGTATCCCACGCAACCACAGTCGTAGTCCGATCGGGGGATGCGTGGGACTAGCTGGCCATCCCCGACAAACCCCATCCGGACCCCCACAGTGATGCCCATTGGCAACAGCCTCAAGCTGTGTGACCGAAGCCAACACTGCCTGATGCTGGGAGCAAAGGGATGCCAACTCAGCTTGCATCCGAACACAGCAGTTGCAGTCCCTATCCATGCTAAAAACTGTTGTGCAAAAAACGTCTGAACTAATCTACAGATTGCGCAAACAAATCGACACAAAATTGAAACGGTTATTAAAGTACAAGATTGCCTAGTAAATGCAGTAATGCTGCTCCTTGCGCACTGCTGACACACTGCTCGGCGGTGGAAGGAGACTACGCGATTTTACACTATTCAGGTACTAAAACGCGATGCTACAACTCTCAAATACTATAATATGCCCAAAATTTATGAATTAAACAATGCAAGTACCAAAAACGCGCAAAGAAATTAAGAATTAAACTATGTAACAAATGAGTGAGCTAGGAGTATACGACTTGCTGCTGCAGCTGCTTATCCAACGGCGGCAGGGAACACGCTGCTAAACTAACATTTGTCTTAGTACTAGTTCTGAGTAATTTATGTCAGGTATTCTATTTTAAACCTGGTTATGATGCAACACTCAATAAAAATGTAAATTGCAATGTCTGTGTCGTATTTTTCTTCTTGTTCCTCCTCTTAAGTATATATAAAGTTTGAAAATAGGCCACTCTTTTAATATTCTGGTCACCATCGTAGATGTTTGAAAATCTGGTTTTTATATGCGTGTCTTTATTTATTGTAATTTTTAGCATAGCATTACTTCCTGTATATTACTCACTTTCCACAGTAAAACACAATTTCTTGTTAACTGAGTTCTTTAGTTGATCCTTTATTTGCATTGTATGTTTTATTACCGTGTGAATATCATTTGAACTCTGTACAATTTGACACATTTGATATCCTTGTGATTTACTTGCTACCTGGATATATGGAGTTTGACACAAAATAAACAAAAATAAAATATTTGCACAACAAAATAAAAAGAGATTAAATGTGTCATCTAGATTACAATTTATTTCATTAACAACTTCTGGGTTCCATCTGCCCTTTAGATGATCCTCAAGTCTAGAGCCACAAGTTGCAATTTGGCAACAGGCCTTAAGATGATCGGCAGGTCAGATGGGAACTATTAGTCATTACTGAAATAAATTGTGATCCAGATGGTGTTTTTCAAGTTATTATAAGAAATGCAATCATGGATCCTATGACATGGTGTCAGTTCTGAAAAACAATGCTGATTACATTTGTTGTTGAAATAAATCTTGAATCACAAATTGGTTCATTCGACTTGTGTAGTACAGTCATAAACATGTTTAATCGTCTAAAGAGAGAATTTTGAAGTTTTCTACAATACAGGAGACTAGTATCGTGTCGTCAAATGAAGGTAATCAGTAATAGTTGTTTGTTAATTTTGTCTTGGACAATTTTTTAGTAAAATTGACAACTGTGTCACTCATCTAAGGCTAGGCAGTAATCTGAACCAGGTTTAACACCAAAAAAATGCTGATGTAGTCCTTGGAAGTGGAATTGTGGCTCCAAAATGTGTTGGACTTAAAGAGGGAAATAAAACATAACGCCTGACTATTAGTTGCAAGTAAGAATACCTCTATAATCATAGGATTTGTGGAAAAGTTGGGATTGCAGCATATCTGAAGGCTGAGCAGTACCTTCTCATGCTTGACTGAAAATGTCAGTGTTCTGCTAAGATCATTTTAAGAAAAGTAGTTGCAGTCATTGTGAGGTGGATTGATTCATTGATGATGAGATAAATATAATTGTGACAGCGAGTTTGAACTGGGCAGAGCTGTTGATCTCCAGGAAATGCAAATACTTTTAAAGTTAAGGTCTTTTTCCAGCATTGTACCTAGACAATTCTTCTTGTTGTTTTTGTAAAAGTTAGTTACGTTTTTCTCCCTCCCTTTCTAACAGCAGAAAATAAGATATTTTCTTTCCAGGGTATTCATGGATTTATCTTTTCTACGCCATTTTTACCCGAGTACAAGATGACACCCCCCCCCCTTTTTTTTGTCATAATTGAGTGATAATCCCATATTATTACAGTAGTGTAGTAAACAATGTGCTGCACAAACAATGCAAGTGCTAGACTGTATTTTGTTTCAGAACAGAATTTTCACTTGTCGAATGAAGATTAAAGAAGTATTTACTGTAAACATTTGTTAAGTGATTTTAATTATGACTTTGTAATTAATTTTTGTTTTTGAACAACCCTTATACATTACTGAGTACTTTAACTGCAGATTATCCATGGAGTTAGATTATCCAAGGTTTTTCAGTCCCTAATTACTGCAGGTAGTTGAGAGTTTACTGTATTCTACTTTGCCATTTATTAACTGTCTATATTTCGATAATACAAGGAGAACTAAATAAAAAGAAATTGTTTACATTAATTTTTGTCTTCGCAGCTTTTTTTGTTTAGTTTGTGTATCATCTGTGATACCACTATTTTGAGTCATCATCCTAACAGAACAGCTGTGAAACTTTGAATCTTCTTTGTCACATGCAGTTTCTTGTGAATATATTGAAATTTCTGAGGTTGTGGTTGTGGAGGGACCTCAGAACGCAGCTATTTTTTTCTGAATAAGTAGCAGATTTTGCATCTGTACTTAAGAGAGAATGTTACAGTGTCTCTTGCTTCTTACACAGCTGACACGCTGCTGTCGTTCCCATCATATCTCACGATGAGAAACATTGCTGCTTAAAACGTGAAGTATACCACAAGTGTAAGATATCCACAAATTCAGATTTTCTTGAAGAAATGTGCGCTGTTTTGAGTATTTGTCAAATTTTGAAGTCAGTTCGATTGCAAGTAAAAATGGTTTCTGTCAAATTACAGTATAGGTATATGTTCATAAAAAAGCAAAACTACACAATGTAGATTCCAATGTTCGGTAGTATGGCAACATTTACTGCCTGTGCAACACCCTCCCTCCCCCACACTCGTCACAGTTCTCACGTCTCAGCCAAGCTGGTGTCACTTTCCCCTCCAACCCGTGCTGTGCTTGAGCAACAGTGAAACACATACAGCAATATCATCTAGGGTGCAGGTCATATGTAACACCAGCAACTAGCGTGTAAATAAAAGATCGCACTCATGATTCAGTCCAATTCTCGAACTTTCACTTGTCCTGCTTTCAAGTGACGTCTGTTGGTACCATCTCCCCAATGGGTTTTTCTGCCTTAATTTATTCTTGCGATAACAATTGCTGTCGGTTTAATCTGATTTTCTTTTGTTAGACATTCACTTCTAGATTAATTTCCTTTCTCATTTCATTTGAATGTCAGCCTCTTATTATAAAGTTGGTAATTTTCCAAGTAGTCTTTGACATGAACAGCAACCGAATTTCTCATTTTCAACCCACTTAGTAAATAATTACAGTTTCTCACAATCAATTAAAATAAGGACTTGGATTCAGAATCAAGTAATGAATTTTGAGGGACAACATTTTGCCTTTGAATGTTTCTTTACTTACAAACCAGCATAGATGTATGTATACAGTATCTGTAGATCTAGGAGAACTTTTATTGCAAACCTGTTGAAATGCCACGACAAAAGTTTGTAAGTTAATAGAATTTAAAGCTATTTCCTTCTGTATTTCACAAAATTGTCAGTTTTTAAGCAGAGCATTATATTGTTGTAGTGGCTGTTTCATAGTTTTTAGACTATCCCTTGCACTAGCACCACGAGTCAAATGGCACGTGGTTGTTCGAGCAAGATCGATACTGTATCGAGTGCTTCGTCCTGTTCGAACGCAACTATTGTTTGTTATGCCCTATCCTTCAGAATTCTTCAAAATAAATTTTTATGAAATCTCAGTGGACAAAGAGCTTCATCTGTAAATGTAAGATGACTCCTGTAATCATCCATTAAACACTGTAAAAACCTGGTCCTTGGCAGCAATGGTTTGATCTGCGAAGATAAGCGTTGAGCAAAAAAATTTCATTGTTGGATGCAATTTGCTTACACTCCTAATAATAACCTATTTGAGTCCTATCGATAAATAGATATGTGGGTACTATCTTGTACCGAATATAAGAGGTACCTAGCCAAATCACCTCAAAATTTTGATGTATCACCAAATTTCTGTTGCAGCAAGAATAAACACTCTCTGTTGATTAACTTTATAATTTCACTTTATTACAGATACTATGCTTTGGCCTGAGACCAGCTCTTTGTGGCTATTGCATCCACCAAAGTGCCTCTGCAGTTTCATGCAAATTATAATCGAATTGTTTTCTGTTCAGTATTTTAAAAACTGATTTAATACAGCCATTATTAATTCAGTATACTTCCATTTGTAATGTGCCTGAGAATGCTAGAGTTAATTTTAATCTTTGTTTTGTGTTGAGAATTGCTTGGCTTGATTTTCATTTTGCTCTAGCATCTTGCGTATGTGCATGCTCTCCATTGTGCATAATGTGACTTTGGTTGAAAATTCCAGATACTGCTGCAAGCTCGTATGGATTTTGCCTCCTTGAGAATATTTCAATCCTCAATGTAAACTACACACAACCCCCTCTCCCAGTTTTGTTTCCGGTTGTTATTACTGATCTTGATAAGAAACACTTGTTGAAGTGTTGTAGAACAGGTTAAATAAATGAGTCAGTATTTTTTAAAAAAATCATCTTTCATTGGTCTCTGCAGATACCATCGTTGCCATATTAAAGATGTTTTACAAGATCATTTGTGAAGACTGTTCCATCAGAGTTCTCAGTAATACGTTGCCTTGTTGTTCATTTGTTGGTGTTTTTCAATAGGTCAGTTTAGCAGACTTGAATTTTTTACAATTTGTTGTTAGGCTGTGATAATTTTCTGTAACAATCTACTCGACACACAATCATCTTCTTGGTAATATTGAAGATGCAAGTGATATAAACTCCTGAACTTGATATGCCATACACTGTTCAGCCTGTTTATGCTGCAGTGAATGGATGTGAACATAAGTGAATGAGCGTTCACATTCAGTTCGCCAGTGGTCACTACCATTTACTAGTATCTATGAAGAAGTGTTTTACACTGGATGGAACAGAAGATAACACAACAGAATGAACATTTATGTGTGCCAACCCTATGAACACTGCAGTATTACTTTTTTGGCATTACAATCATAGGTGGTACACAGGTTTCATTTCACACAATGCTAAATACAGTAGCAATGCAAAACTGATACCCAAACAAGATTTACTGCGATGAGCAACTGTTGATGACAAAACAAACAAAATGACGTAAGAAAAGGAAAATTTAGGAGTCTGAATTTTTATGAAAGTGTGAGACTTAGTGGTTTAGCAATTATCACTGAACTGTAGTTGAAGGCTTCCTTAGCCTTACTCTAAACCCTTGCATGTGTTTCAGCAGATGGTTTTTGGTGTTTCTCTCTACTGTTGATGGAGACACTAAATACTAAATAGCGATATCACAAAAAGAGCGGGTTTTCACAACAAGAGAAAGTTTCACTAGTACCTGTTTCAGATTTCGATAGCTTCTACATTTCGGTTTTTTCCTGTATCTACTGCACAGTATACAAAACAGTCAAAGATTTTGTTAAACTACTTGTAAGAATGTTTCATTAATGTAATGTAAAGGTATACAATAGACATGTTAGGTCAGTACCTTTATAAATGTGCTGCATATGAGGGTGGATCAATAAATATGCTGCAAATGCCAGAGTGCCACTTACCATTTTAAATTTCATGCCTAAATGCATCTACAAGGTTCTGCATATGTTGTATGAAAGGTAACCGATACACAGTATTCTGTGGCCCAACAGTTAATTATCTACAGTCGGACCAAGATGGCAGGTGTCCTACAAGTGTGTGCTTGACTAGAACATGAGTTTTGCGAGCTGTGGGACTGTCTGTAGAGCACATCCAAATGTGGTTAGAACTGTATTTTGTGGAAATTAGTGTTCAATTGGATACAGAAATTCAGCAAAGGACAAGAACAAGTCACAAAGGAGCAGCATCCTGGCCACCCTGGTTGCTCAGTGATGGCACATTGCTTCCCCATCTAAGGGTATTTTGCTATCTCTAGGTCTTGTAGGTTGCAACAATTTGTGGAATGAAACAAACTTGTTATATCCAGAGAGGTCACTCGTTAGATGCAAACACTACCACAAGAATTCTATGCTACATACTTTTAACACTTTGTCAGATGATGGGATAAGTGTTTTTTACATGGGAAGTATGTTGAAAAGGAAAATAAAGTTCAGGCTTGTACACGCAGATCTGATGTCTATATCTCAGTTTGCAACTTACGTATTAACTCGCTCTCGTATTTTGTGGGAGAAAAGGGTGTATGATTAAAGGAATAATGCTTTCTGTTTATTCAGTTATTACATTAAAAGTTCCTGAAATAACAGTAATACATGTGTGATGTAATTACAGCTGAATTGAACATAAGCCACAAGAATGGTTAGACATTTTATGTTTTAATGTTGCTTTCATTAACATAATACATACAGATTTGCTTCTGTTTACTTTCAAGAAAATCTGTTATCCTGTTGTTTTTAACAAAAAGAAATACAAAAGCTTGTGCCTTTTCACCCCATTCCCACCTCCCGTATGCAAGTAATGAATTTGCTTTTCTCACATACTGCATATTCAGTTTTGTTTGTCATTTTGTGTTGTGGATCATTTGGCTCCTACAGGCATCCATGACATCTTTCTTCTTCTGTTAGGAACACTACTCTCTCTCCTGCCCACACCACTGTTCACAAAACTTCAGTACAGTAATATAATTATACAGACAAAAAATAGCAGACTGTGTAGAAATGAATGCTCTCTGCACTGTTACCTAGTGATGTGGTGCAGTGGTCAGTAAACTGGACTCGCGTTTGGGAAGACAACTGTTCAAATTCTTGCCCACTCATCAAAATTTAAGTTTTCTGTGATTTAGTTCAAAATGGTTCAAATGGCTCTAAGCACTATGGGACTTAACATCTGAGGTCATCAGTCCCTTAGACTTAGAACTACTTAAACCTAACTAAGCTAAGGACATCACACTCATCCATGCCCGAGGCAGGATTCGAACCTGCGACTGTAGCAGCAGTGTAGTTCCGGTCGAAGTGCCTAGAACCGCTTGGCCACACTGGCTGGCTGTTATTTAGTCCAGCCATCAAAGGTAATTAGGAGAACAAATTCGTATAGTCATAAATTTTTGTACATTGCTGAATAAATAACATACTAAATATCCTGACTGGTGGGATGTGAGCATATGAGGGAGGGGGTAAATTAATGGTCCATTTTTAGGTTTTTCTCGACTGTCCTGAAAACTGTGTCTTTTAGCAAAAATGTTTCCTAGTGCAAAATTAAACTACATCACATTTCCTACAAAAAAAAAAAAAGGCCCTAACAGTCCCCCCCCCCCCCAAATCTAGTACAAATAATCTCCTTGTTGCAGGGGGTGGAAAAGTCACAGCTTAATAATTAATGTTTTAATAGTGTAAAATTAATGTATATTGTTGTTGAATAACGTGAGTTAAGAACACGCATTAATGGTTTGTACCTCATTTACATGCAGTAGAAATATATTAAGGGATAAATTGTGTTCTGAGGGTGTAAAAGATTGGGAAGGCGAGAACTGAGGTTAGAAATATGAGGGAAGGTAGATTGCTGCATTGTGGTCATGCTCTTCCCTCCTTCACAGTTAGGCAAAATTAAGAGCAAGGAGACCATTCCCCATTCTCTCTACTGCACTACGTCGAAAAAAGCAAGTACGGAGTGTATCACAAATTTACAATGACCTTTCTGCAGCTTAACATTGGCGATGTAGTGTCCAGACATGGCTGGGGATGTTTAGTTTCCACAAAGTGCACTAACAGTAGATGTGATACAGATATGAATTACTAATAGTACTAACAAAAGAAATGCATATTGACAGAACCTACAAGAATTTCTGTACGCTGTTCTACAGTGCTAGTGGGGAAATTGGTTCTTAGTAACCCTGTACAACAGCTGTAGCATTCTTTTGGGAAAGCTTTCCCCAACACAAGTGCTGCTCGCTTTTCAGTTTGCAGGCACAGTATACCTCCCAAGCATGTCTGGTCCAGTTCTTTCATGTAGGTCAACAAGGTAACTTCACTGAGCTTGTCTTTATATAGGGGAGTTATTTTCAGTTTATTGAGAAGTATTTATTTGCAGTTGTTAAATGACCTATTATGTAAAAAAGCTCATAATTGGAGCTGTTAACTGTCTACTACACTGAAGAACCTGCCCAAGTGTAACATGCTGTCAATATGTATTTGACATTGTCAATTTCATTGTCTCCACTATCAATTGCAGAACAACTTGAAGATGTCTAATGCATCATCCCAGCCTCAGCTGTCCCAGCATTTGAAGGTGCCCAGAGGCCTAATGTGGCTCCTTCTGTAACAGAAGTAGGTCGCCCGATGTTATGGAACTTTAGGTATTTCAGCACAAGTCAAACAATGCATTTCAGCAGATTACTGAGCTACATTTAACCACAGTCAGTCCTATTCCATCAGATACATTCACAACCACATTGCAAGATAAAATGTGAATCTGTGGTAAGTGGCTCTGCTCAGTACAGCCCACTTTACAAGTACCAGCAGATACTGAATTGAAGTAACAATTAATGGTAAGAGAAGTGCAGTAACTTTCTGGTCATTTATTAATTCACCACCAAGTGACAACAACAAAACTAGATGGCTTGACAACACACTTCAGTGGTAGCAAGGTCCACATTTGTATATCCTCAATTCTTTTGTCAGTAACACTATGTAGTTCACTTATAATATCACACCTGCAGATTGAATATTTCTCAATCATAGGAAATTACTTTATGTAAAACCTCACTTAACAGCTGCAAATAAGTACCCATTTAATAAACTGAAAATAACTCCATTATATAAACACAAGCTTAGTGAAGTTATTTTGTCTATTTACATAATAGAACTGGAAGGAAATTCTGGGGAAATAAAATGTGTTTCTAAACTCAAAAGCAAGCAAGGTTCGTTGTGGAGGTAGTTGCTTTCCCAGAAGAATTCTACATCTGCCAAACAGCACCATTAAAAATCAATTTCCCCTATAGCAGTGTAGAACAGGGTGCAGAGACTTCACCACATCTGTACATAAGCTGTCCTTGCATTTGTATTATTAGAACTTATATCTGTAATCCATGTAGTGTTAACACACTTTGTGGATAATAAACAAGCACCAGGAGTGTCTCGACATTGCATTGCCAGTGATTCATGAAGCAAGCCATGGAAGAGTTGATATAACTTCGTGAAACATCTTATACTTTGTTTTCTGTGATGTAGGAAGAATGGGAAATTGCTTTCTTCATTTTGGAGACAAAAATCTGGTAATATACCTTACCTTGTGCTTCTAACTTTCAACCCCATCTTTCCACCCTGTTGCACCCCCAGAACACAACTTGTATCGTTCTACTGTGCTTACATGTGTTAAACACCAAAAAATGTGTTATCAACCCACTTCATTTGACAATGAAAATCAATTTTATGCTCTTAAAAAATTATTTTTAGTAAATGCAACACGGAAATTGTAAGTCCTAGAAAAAAAGGAATTTTTTTTTTTTAGGAAATTTATTGTAGTTTAATTTTGTATGAGGAAAAATTTTCACTAGTGTTGTTGCCACTGTAGTGTCTTGTACTGTAGGAATCTACAAGCTCTTCCGTAATGTTAGCCTCATTGCTGGTGAAGTACAAGTCCCACTATATGATGAATGACAGATGCCAAACTGGAGTGTGAGTTGGTGCGTCACTGATCGGCCGACAGCTGAATGACTGAGATGGAGACTAAGCTCTCCAGTCAGCGGTGGCGACCTAAATACTTGTGGTCAAGAGGGCATTGGCGGTGTGCTGATTGCGAGTCTGTCTTTGGCCTCTCTCCTGATAGGCGTGCTTGATCCAGCGCCTACTATCAATCTTCTTGCTACATCTTTGACGACCGATGTGCTGGCGACAGTTTATGCCAGCATATTCTGCCACCCCCCCCCCCCCCCCCTTTCCTGAAAGGCGACATCATTGTTGTGTAGGGAGCATGCGAATGACAATGGGAGGGAGGCAGGGTGCTGGATGTTTGGACGAGCTGGGAGCCATGACTGTGGAAGACAGTGTACTCCCTACCATACCCTGCCATCTGGCTTGCGAGGCTGCCAGAGCACATTTTCAGGCTGAGGGTGTGTCCTGCAGGGATGATGGCGATGGCGGCCTAGATCCATTGGGTCTGTGAGTGGGGACAAGGCATCGTCCATCCACTCCTCATGGTGTACCCTGGTGGCACCAGCAGGCAGCTGAGAAGGTCACATGGTCCCATGAATCTGAGGAAGAAAAGCAGTAGAATCACAGGGCAAATGAAATGCACGAATTTGGTTCTGGTGGCGGCGTTGCAAACCATTGGGATTTGCAATCAAGTACATAAAAGAATCATTGCATTCTTGGATCATGTCTCTTTCCCTGCTCCCACGGTTGCCATCAACTTTGAAAGGAAAAAGATTGCAAAGTGATACTATTGGCAGCGCCAGATGTTGCGATGGGTGTAGCAAGTGGAGCAGCGTCCGATGGCAGCAGCCATTCAGAAGTTCCACTAGTGATGGTCCGTGGGATTGATAGGAGGTGAGAAAGAGTTGGTGCCTGTTCCCGTGTGTGGGTGGTGTGAAGCTTGCCACCTGTTGTTTAAAAGTGCGTACAAGTGTTCCACTTCTCTGTTGGACTGCAGATGAAATGGAGCACTTGTTAGATGACTAATTCATTTCGTCCACAAAACTGTTCAAAATAAAGTGACATGAACTGTGGTCCGTTGTGCGACACAACCTTCCATCCAAAATATGGACGACAATGCTTGAATGGTGGTATGTGATGTGGTAAAAACCATAGGCACTACAAATAGCGACTTGCTAAAAAGAGTCTACCACTATGAGCCAACAAGTGTTCCAACATGGTTCTGCAGTCTGTGCACTAGTTGCCATGGCGATTGATTCTTAGGCCAAGCTGAGAATGTCTCTAACAGAGTGGATTGGTTTTCCGCGCATGCGCAACACTGTGATGTCATTTGTTCAATGTAGGCATCCATGTCCTGCCAAGTACAGTGTAGTTGCACTAACTGTATAGTGCCAACAGCTCCCCAATGTCCTTGGTGGAGCAGTCACAACACGTCCTTTTGCAACACTTCGGAAATAAGCACATGGGATTGTCCACGGTCATTTTCAACTAGAATCGCACTCTGTTGAATTGAAAGGTTATATCGATGTGCTAAATATTGGTGCACAACTGAGTTCTGGATACTGTTCAATAAAGGAGGTCAGTGTAATGCAACAAAATCTTGAGGTCTGGGTCTGCTTCCGTGGCCTGTGCAATTTGTCTGTAGTGCAAGGGAAAAGTTTCCAGCAATTCAGAGTTTGCGCATAGATTGTGGCAACAAGGTGTGGCAGATGCATCAGAATCAGTGTCTGGTCCAATCTGAAGGTGAGATAGGGTGTCTGCATTGCCATGCTCTGCTGTAGGTCTGTACACAATTTCATATTGCTACTGTGAAAGCAACAAAATCCGATGTTGCAAATTTTGAGCAGTGCATATAGGAACTGCCATTTACGAATAAAACAGATTGACAAGGCTTGTGACTGGTCACTACATAGAACTTTCAACCATACAAATAGTGATGGAATTTGGTCACACCAGACACAATAGCGAGAGCTTCTCCTTTTCAGTTTGAGGGTAATTGCACTGAGTTTGAGTTAACAACTTTGATGCAAAAGCAATAGGTCTGTCTTGTGGCCAATTCTTTGCGAAATTACAGTGCTGACTCTGTAGGAAGAAGTGTCAACTCGCAAAACTACTAGCTTCACAGGGTATTAATGCACCAAACATCTATCATCGAGCAAAGCATTTTTGAGTTTCTGCAATGTGTCTTGACAGTCTTTAATCCACACACAAGATGCATTTTTCTTATGCATTGTAGCCGCAATCAGAGAGGCATTCGGTATGAACCTAATGTAGTATGTCATCCTGCCCAACACTGACTGCAGTTCATACACATTGCGAGGAACAGGCAGGTCACGGATTGCAGGCAAATGAGATTGGATGGGGTGCACATCCTGACTATTTATTACATGGCTTAAGGACTGTAGTTCAATTTGAAAAGAGTCACATTTTCAAGACAACATTCGAATCCTGCTTCTGACACCATTCGGAAAAGAGTATGCACATTGGAAATGTGTTCCTCTGGTGTACGACCTGAGATGACAATATCGTCAAGGTAGTTTGAACAAAATGACTCTTTTGCAGTCAGCTGTTCCAAGTAACACTGGAAAATGGCAGGTGTGGAAGCACTGCCGAAGTTCAAATGCAAATATTTGAACAGTCCTAAGTCTGTATTTACAACAAACATTTTCTGTGATTCTTCATCTAATGGAATTTGCAATTAGGCGTCATGCAAATCTATCATAGAAAAGTAACGTCCTGCATCCGGCCCGTCCATGAGTTCCTCAGGGCAAGGTAACTGGTAAGTGTCAACTACTGTCTGTGGGTTGACTGTAGACTTGGAGTCAACACAAATGTGAATGTGACCAGAAGGCTTAGGCAACAAAACTAGAGGACTTCCCCGTTGACTAGCTTCAATTGGAGCAATTACACCATTATATTGCAATTCTTTCAATTTACTGGCTACTTTGTTTCTTAAAGCAATTGGAACAGGGTGGGCCCAGAAAAACATAGGCTGAACATAATCTTTCAATATGACATGCACTACAATGTTATTAGCTTTTCCCATTCTTTCTGAAAGTAGTTAAGGAAATTATTTTGGATCAAAATCCAATACTAAAAGTACGTAGATGCTAAGTCCAAACAAATCAAAGGCATCTAAACCAACAATGTTCTCATTGTCTCTTGATTTCAACACAGTCCTAGTGTGAGATATGTAAGTGACAGGCAAACTACAGTGTCCAAGCCCTGGAATTTCCTGACCATTGTAAGGAGTGAGGTGCTTGCTAGATTTACAAAGGCATGGTGAGCCTAACTGTTCATACGTGACACGATTAAGCAAAGTTACTGAAGCACCTGTGTCTGACTGAAGGTTCACACGAAGGCCAGCAATTTGTAAGGAGACAAATAGTTTGTTAGAACATCATTGCACAGCAGTAGAGTGAGGAGGAGTCACAACCTTAATCTTACTTTTGTCAGAACCTGTTGAAAACACAGGGTACACTGCATGTGCACAAGCCTGTTTTTTCTGGGGCAGGCAAAATTGGCATTTTTGTGTCATTGCAATCAAACTACTTGAACATGGCCTTTTTTCCACACACGTAACACATTGCATTATGTGATGGGCAATCCTGTTTTTTTATGGCAAGCAAAACGTCTAGGGCAAGACTTCACTAAATCCACAGGCTTTCTTACATGTCTGCATGGCTATGTATGCGCTTGTTGTTGTGGCTGCTTGGGCCGGTCATGAACAACGGGTGACTCAATGCAACAAATCAGGGCCTGGTCCAACTTATCGGCTGCTATTGCACGTGAATCATATTGGCCTAAGATTTGCCATACTTCGGGAAGTGATGGCTCAGAGTACTTTAGATCTGTTCCCGTATTGTATTATCTGGGTCATTGAATGTTATAGCATACTGAATCATTAAATTACTGTAAAAGTTGCCACAACTACACTTAAATTTACGCTTCCTAGCCGTGTCCATTAATTCTGTGTACCACTGGTGGTACATCCATTCCAGCTTTTTGTGCAAGTGAACGAACTGATATCTAGCTGCAGCTACTTGGACTTGCTGGTCATAATATTGAGCTTTTGTATTAACCTGATAACTTGGGACCCCACAGTCGAGAGAGAGTATTGTAGCTTTACAGTATCTTGAACATGATAAGCTTGATAATTTGCTTGGAACAGTGTCAGGTATTCAAGCCATTCCTCTTCTGTGGTGGTGGCACTTGTTGGGCAAATTGGTTGATTGGTCGTGCGGCCAATGCAGCTTGTGGAGCTAGTAGTTGTTGTACAGTCATCAGCAAAGCAGCAGTTTGTTGGTTGTCAAACTGAAAAGCTTGAGTTATTATCCATTACATCGGCTATCTGCAGCTGAGGCATGTGAGTGGGGGGTGGAGGGGTGGAGTAGCCACGGTTTACGCAAATACATTGTAGCAAAAAGCAACCAAAGCCTCAGAAAAAAGAAATTTGATTAGTAGCGCGGAACCCCTCCTGGATTACGTGTAAGAACATGACAACAACACACAAGAGAAACAAGTAAAATCTTCGGCCAAGTTGATTATCTTCGATCGCCACTGAATTATCCTCATCGCCACTGTTGTATTCTTGTCGCCACTGTAGAGTCTTGTACCATAGGGATCAAGGGTGAGGATATTGTTTGGTGGCTGGTATCCTCTAACTACAACCCACTGCACACTTGTATTAACGTGGTTCTTTATTTACTTAAACAGATAGCTGCTACTTAACTTTAATAGCAGCCATCTGTTGTGGTACAAGCTCTTCTGTAATAGTCTACATTAGCCTCACAGCTGGTGAAGTATAAGTCGCTCTCTCCCTCTCTCTCCCTCTCTCTCCCTCTCTCTCCCTCTCTCTCCCTCTCTCTCCCTCTCTCTCCCTCTCTCTCCCTCTCTCTCCCTCTCTCTCCCTGTCTCTCCCTCTCTCTCCCTCTCTCTCCCTGTCTCTCCCTCTCTCTCCCTGTCTCTCCCTCTCTCTCCCTCTCTCTCCCTCTCTCTCCCTCTCTCTCCCTCTCTCTCCCTCTCTCTCCCTCTCTCTCCCTCTCTCTCCCTCTCTCTCCCTCTCTCTCCCTCTCTCTCCCTCTCTCTCCCTCTCTCTCTCCCTCTCTCTCCCCCCCTTCTCTCTCTCTCCCCCCCTTCTCTCTCTCTCCCCCCCTTCTCTCTCTCTCCCCCCCTTCTCTCTCTCTCCCCCCCTTCTCTCTCTCTCCCCCCCTTCTCTCTCTCTCCCCCCCTTCTCTCTCTCTCCCCCCCCTTCTCTCTCTCTCCCCCCCTTCTCTCTCTCTCCCCCCCTTCTCTCTCTCTCCCCCCCTTCTCTCTCTCTCCCCCCCTTCTCTCTCTCTCCCCCCCTTCTCTCTCTCTCCCCCCCTTCTCTCTCTCTCCCCCCCTTCTCTCTCTCTCCCCCCCTTCTCTCTCTCTCCCCCCCTTCTCTCTCTCTCCCCCCCTTCTCTCTCTCTCCCCCCCTTCTCTCTCTCTCCCCCCCTTCTCTCTCTCTCCCCCCCTTCTCTCTCTCTCCCCCCCTTCTCTCTCTCTCCCCCCTTCTCTCTCTCTCCCCCCCTTCTCTCTCTCTCCCCCCCTTCTCTCTCTCTCCCCCCCTTCTCTCTCTCTCCCCCCCTTCTCTCTCTCTCCCCCCCTTCTCTCTCTCTCCCCCCCTTCTCTCTCTCTCCCCCCCTTCTCTCTCTCTCCCCCCCTTCTCTCTCTCTCTCCCCCCCTTCTCTCTCTCTCTCCCCCCCTTCTCTCTCTCTCCCCCCCCCTTCTCTCTCTCTCTCCCCCCCTTCTCTCTCTCTCTCCCCCCCTTCTCTCTCTCTCTCCCCCCCTTCTCTCTCTCTCTCTCCCCCCCTTCTCTCTCTCTCTCCCCCCCTTCTCTCTCTCTCTCCCCCCCTTCTCTCTCTCTCTCCCCCCCTTCTCTCTCTCTCTCCCCTTCTCTCTCTCCCCCCCTTCTCTCTCTCTCCCCCCCCTTCTCTCTCTCTCCCCCCCCTTCTCTCTCTCTCCCCCCCCCCTTCTCTCTCCCCCCCCCCCCCTTCTCTCTCTCTCCCCCCCTTCTCTCTCTCTCCCCCCCCTTCTCTCTCTCTCTCCCCCCCCCTCTCTCTCTCTCCCCCCCCCCTCTCTCTCTCTCCCCCCCCCTCTCTCTCTCCCCCCCCCTCTCTCTCTCTCCCCCCCCTCTCTCTCTCTCTCTCCCCCCCCCTCTCTCTCTCTCTCTCTCTCCCCCCCCCCTCTCTCTCTCTCCCCCCCCCCTCTCTCTCTCTCCCCCCCCCCCTCTCTCTCTCTCTCCCTCTGCTCCAATAACCGGACCAGTGCTTTCCTCTCCCGCAACTATCCTGCAGACCTTGTCCACAAACAGATCTCCCGAGCAATACATTCCTCCCCATCCAACAACAATGTTCCTACACCCAGACCACACAGATGCATCCCCCTTGTCACCCAATATTATCCTGGCCTCGAATACATCAACAAATTACTCCGCCAGGGATATGACTTTCTCAAGTCAACCCCTGAAATGAGATCATCCCTTGACAAAATTCTCCCCACACCACCCAGAGTTGCCTTTCGTCACCCCCCTAACCTCCGTAACATCCTTGTTAAACCCTACAATATTCCCAGACTACCTTCTCTACCCAGCGGTTCCTACCCCTGCAACCGACCCCGCTGCAAAACCTGCCCCGTGCATCCCCCCACAACCACCTACTCCAGCCCTGCTACTGGTAAAACATACACAATTCAAGGCAGGGCCACATGTGAAACCACACATGTCATTTATCAACTGACATGCCTGCACTGCACAGCCTTTTACATCGGTATGACAACAACTAAACTGGCTGAGCGCATGAACGGACACAGACGAACTGTCCGCCTAGGAGATGTCCAATATCCAGTAGCGGAGCATGCCCTCCAGCATAATTCTAGGGACCTAGGAACCTGCTACACTGTATGTGCCATTTGGCTTCTCCCACCCAACACTAGTCTCTCTGAACTGCGGAGATGGGAACTTGCACTCCAACACATCCTTTCATCCTGCTGTCCCCCTGGACTGAACCTACGTTAAACAACCTCACTCCCATTTACTCTTCAGTCTTCTCCTCTTCCCCTTTCCTCTTTAGCCACTCACGCATCTTTTCATCCTACATAGTTGTGTTTATCTTTATACTATATACCTCTTTACTTCTGTATGCATGCTCTTTGGTTTGAAGCTGGCACAGTACTTACAGTAGAATATCTTTGGCTTCCCTCTGACAACCATGCCTCCATTCTTGCTACCCTCCCTGTTTTCCTTTCCCTGTTGCTTCATAACCTGGGTTGTGAGTAACTGAATCCACTTTCCTTCTTCCCTTGCTTTCCCCTCTCTCCTCCCTGATGAAGGAACATTTGTTCCAAAAGCTAGGAACGTAAATTTTCGGTTCTGTTTTTTGTTAGTATTTGTTTCACATCTTTATATGAGATTTTCCATTAATCATTTAAACATGTAGAATGCCATTTCTAATCTGGAATAATTATACGGTATTGCTCAATATTTCGGTCTATAATTACAATGTGTACCAGACCAAAGCACTAACAGTAACTTATTCAATTTTTTTTCCGGGCATGCTCTCAGGCCTTTAATTCGTCATCTTGCAATGTTTCAGCTGTAAGATTCACAGCAAAAACATCACAAGGGGAATTGTTAATGTCCTGACTGTATAACTGAAAAATCAAGTACTTTATCTGCAAGGAATACTTAAGACTCATAGACAGTAATTAGCAGTACATTCATGGATAACACAAGGGACTTGTTTAAATTTCTGATCATGGTGATTCCATTGTTGCAGTTCAATGATTGAAAACATCCTTTGAAACCTGGAACCATCAATTTTTCTTTCTATATTTTGGTTTTAACATAGAGTGACTGTGCCCACACACAAATTTTAATTTTGAAGTGAATGTAAAATATACGTTGGAAGACTACGTGCTGACCTCAACTGATTCAACGTCTTCTGAAGCATTTTCCAGAGTAATTAACAATACTGGTGTGACTTGGATGGGTTCTACTACTATCACTTTTGGTGCTGTAAAAAATGTGAACTTACCACTACTACTACTTCTTCTTCTTCTTCTTCTTCTTCGTGTGTGTGTGTGTGTGTGTGTGTGTGTGTGTGTGTGTGTGTGTGTGTGTGTGTGCGCACCGGATATGTTGTCAGTCAAACATCTGTAGGGTCACTCAACAAATAGCTCATTGGTTATCTGACAGACTGTGTCAACGGAATGTTAGCAAATAATCGTGTCATTCCTCCCAGCCAGGGACTGATGTAACAGCCAGTTTTTGAGAGACACATTCCACCTTGTGACATACGTAAGATCTTTAACTTGTTAGCTTAGCTCAAATTTTACAGTTTTCTGGTGACTTCTGAAAGATGCCAGGGCTATTTTTCATTGTATAAAAATTCTTTTCACAGAGCCTTTGCAGCTTTGTATAAAGTTCACACTAGAGTTTTATATTTTGGCAAAAATAAGTCACAGGAACTTTGCGTCAAAGCGTTTTGTATTAAAAGTTAATTTGAAGGTGTGTAGTATTAATACAACTAGTATTTTTATAACTTTGAGTTCCTGTGATATGACATGGCAGCTGCAGGGTTAACACATGAATTACTTCTACTTCTGTCCACCTTTCATATTTTAGCAGTAATTGAAATTTGTGGATCATTTGGCCGTTAAATAATTTATGTGGGGGGGGGGGGGGGCGAGGAATCGAATTGGGCTAAAGAAATTGCTGATTTTTTTGTGTGCATAAGAAGATCTTTATTCAGTCATTACTAAATAGTCTCTTTGGAGATTTGAGGCCATTATACATCATCATTGCTAACCTGACAAAACAGTAACAAGTGAAAGTATATTGAAGTATGCAGTGTCGCAGACACACACACACACACACACACACACACACACACACACACACACACACACTCTCTCTCTCTCTCTCTCTCTCTCTCTCTCTCTCTCTCTCTGTCTCTCTCTCTGTCTCTGGGTTAGTTAAGTGTATTTAGATACACACATGTAACAATATTAGAAAAGGAAAGTTGCTACTCACCATATGGTGGAGATGCTGAGCCGCCATAGGCACAACAAAAAGATTCACACAATTATAGCTTTCGGCCTTTTAGGTCTTTGTCAGCAATAGACACACACACACACACACACACACACACATGCAGCCTCAGATAACTAAAACTACTCTGCAGTGTGAAACTACTCTGCAGTGTGGTTTTAGTTATCTGAGACTGCAGACATGCGTGCAAGTTTGTTTGTGTGTGTGTGTGTGTGTGTGTGTGTGTGTGTGTGTGTTGCTGACAAAGGCCTTAATGGCCGAAAGCTGTAATTGTGTGAATCTTTTTGTTGTGCCTATGGTGACTCAGCATCTCCACCATATGGTGAGTAGCAACTTTCCTTCTCTAATACTGTTACATTCCATCCTGGATTTTTCCATTTTTTGATGGTTACACACGTGTTCCTTGTGGTAGACCATGAACCTATGTCATTAAGAATGTGACAGAGTTGAATTAAGGTATAGCCATTCTGATGTAGAGGTTTCACATTTGGAAATGCTTGATCAGAACAGTCTCATATTCCAAGTCTTGTCAAATTTAAGCAAGATCTGTTACTGGAGAATACAAACTAATAATATTTGGGAGTTTCTTACCATGTGTCTTCCTCATCAGAATCATTTTGTAAAATTGGTGTGGTGAAATGGCAGAATATACACCTGGGCGGGTAGCCATACTTGTTAAAGAGCTGCTTCCAGGACGGGGAGGTGCACAAGCTCAGGATCAAATCCGCCTGTGGTTTAACAATGAGAGTTGGTGTGCTGGCCAGTCTGGATGTGGTTTTTAGCCAGTTTTCCACATCTGACTAGGTGATTACCAGCTTGCTACCCCGGTCCTGGCTTTGCTACACGATTTGCAAAAATTTTGAAAACGTTCAATCTTTCACAGGGTTTACACTGCATACTACACTTTAGATGTAATAAGCCTACCAAACCTGCATAGATGTGGGACAAAGGCAACAAAAAAGAAACAAACATCAGAATATACTATGGTTTAAAGCGAATTTGGTTTTGTTGTAGTGATACATGTAACTGTCATGAAAGCTGAAAAGTTTTTAGTGAAAATAAATCGGGAAAAAAAAAAAAAATAATTTTCAGAAGAATGAATGAAAAGAAATGTGATACAGTTACTAATAAAGTTGGCCTTTGCTGAACTTTGAACGTAGTGTCGAGTGTAGTTATAAATGAAGTGATGTGATGTGAAGTGCAGTGAACAAGCTGATGCAGTAGCTAGTTCTCATAAATTTCTGTTGTACCAAAATTTTGTACATGTATCCATTGTGATAAATTATCTATATGCAGAGGTCATAAGATAGCATGTACCTGTTTCTATTATGCAGGTAGATGAGCTTGGTGTTGCTTCTTTTTTAAGTAGCCACTTTATGTAGTTTTGTCATGTTTGTGTATATTTCAATTGAACTGGATACATTTGTCATATTATTAGGCATTGACAATTTTCATACTGCGGAGAGGACTACAGTGCACATAATTTTGCTTTGTTGTGCAGTATACTGAAAGTTTAATGTATAGGAAATATTATTTTCTGTAAAAATAACACCAGTGAAAGAAAGCATCTGAAGGTATATCTAACACTATAGTGAGAAGTTACTGTAAATTATTGTTGTTGTTTCTATGATCATACGGAAAGCTAAATAATGGAAGTAGTAAAAGTAACCTCTCACCATGTAGTTGAGGCATAGAGTGATCGACAGGCACATAAACAAGATCAAAAATTTCGTTGATCTTTTTTCGATAATGTCCTTCTTCGTGTGCGCGCGCGCACCCCCAAACAAACACAGGGGTGGGGGCAGACATTGTGTGAAAGCTCAGCAATGTTTTCAGTCTGTTTTATGTGCCTGTCGTGTACCCAAGGTCTCAGCTGTAGAGTGAATGGTACCTTTACTCTTTCCATTATCTGTATTCCATCAAGGAATTTCCAGATCACCCAATAAGATAGTTGTTTTTCTTTCACTTAAATATGCAAGTGTTGGGGGTAGGGGGGGGGGGGGGGGCTGTGTATGAAGAAATTGTGCTAAACTTGTATTGGTCCATATCCTTGTTGAAACAGACTTCTGTGGAGTTGAATAAGCTAGTAAATGTTGTTTGAATTAGCATGGTCTTCTCATCCCCAGCATCATTGGTTCCCCCACTTCCTGAGCTAAAGTGGTGGTTTTTTTTCTGTCTGGTGCCCTCTGCATCCACCCCTGCCCTGCCCTGCCCTGCCCTGCGCCTCACGTCCGTGTGTGTGTCTGTCTGTTCGTGTGTCGACCACTCTGCGCCTGTCTGCGCCCACGACTTTGGCCTTGGTAAGTGGCTGTGTGGAGTGCATGGGGAAGTGCATGCCTGCTGTTCCCTGCCCAGCCCATCTGTTGTTTGTGCTTGGTGCTGGCTCTGCCTTCATATAAGGTGGAGTGTTCTCGTAATATTTTTGGGTCCTTACTTTGTCAATACAAATAAGAGCCCAGTCGTGGGTGTGCATTCCATGTCAATAATATAACTAATTCTCTTTTGAAGCTCAACAGTAGGTAGCAAATATTGTCTGAAAATGTGTAAAGTATGGTCAGCATTTTTATTTGAGAACCTACAAAATAGCAGCTCGCTAAAAGAGTAGGGGTTTTATTTTCTTTCTATATCTGCACCTTGTAATTAAAAAATATAATTTATTTTTATCCAGAAATTTTCATAATGGAATTGTTCAACTAACTTTAGTTTTTGAAGACTTATGGTTGATTGGTCAAAACAAATTTCCCTTCAGAAAGTAGGTTATATTTGAATATTTTCCTTTTTAGGAAATTAAGTCATGGATTTGCATTGTTTACTGTAAATCAACTTTGGCAGAGGCCTTTGTTTACTTGGAATGGGGATCTGCAGAACCAGCACTGAGTTGTAGAATTTTGGTCCCACGTGCTATTAGATTGTCAGTAGAGTTATAGTTGGTTTCGTTAGGTGGTTTTTGCATTTTTCCCATGTAGAAATATATTTTTCCATGATTTTTGCTTTTACTTTGGCCCAAATCAGTTATTGTGTAGCTTTCAGTCTTCTTTGGCATTAATTGTATGTTGGGTGTGTTCCATTTGGAAACTGGAACTGTCATCTAGAGGCTTAATGTTTGAGTCTCAGATTTATGATTTTGTTGTTTTTTTCTTTCTTCCATATTAACTCCTTGAAGAACAGTAATATTGATTTCTTTTAAACATCAGTGAAATGCCATTTAAACAGTAATTTTTGAAAAATCTGTGCATGATTTCTGTTTCCAGTACCATTTGTATTGCCTCCACTTCATCTCAAAGGAAATGTAATGTCCGTAATTCTATGTTCGACTAAACAAATCCTCAATGTTTCAAAACCTGCACGTTTTTTTAGACATTTTGGTGTCTACATGCATGTACTAAGTCATTTGCCACTTCTGTGTTATGAATGAAGTAACAATAATGTTATGAAATGAAGGAAATCTTAAAAAGACAATTTCAAGGAACATCAGAGACAGATCAATAAATCCAGACTCAAAAAAATGGGAAGGTTGTGTGTATAGCATTAAAGACCAACTATCTGTGTTGAGCAATCTGATGGTTTTTTTCCCATCATTGGCATGTTCATAACTTACATAAGATCCAGCTCTTCTGTCTCTGCTGTTAGTTGAAACAGTATTTTCAGCAAATATGTGCGTTACTGCAGTAATTATAGCAAATGTTTGCTGTTAATAACAAGCTGCTGTTGTCTGCTCAAGCTTTATGAAGAGATGGCATTAAATGAAAGGGCAAACTCTGTATCTAGCCATTGTTAGAATTTTACCATAGTAGTTAATTTTATAACTATATAAATATGTGCTTAACCTGATACTTTTTAAGCTGTGCTTTTTATAGTGCAGTGTTTTCTGCCATGTCTGAATCTAATAAATAGAAGTTGAGAGCCCATTTGAAAATGTCTAAAGCCAGTATGAGAAAGTCGAACAACACTGCGGAGAAAATTTCCAGTGAAATGAAATGAAGTGTCATTCTCATGTTATGCAATATTTCCATACCATGCAATCAATCATTGCTGTTTGTTAAAGCAATTCATGAAAAATACTTAAAGTTAGTTACACTTAACTTAATTTGGAATTGTTTTTTCCTAGTGAGGTGCATATCTTTAGTAGTGTCTTTCTCCCCAAAGTTATGAAGATAAAATGAAACTTATTAGCTTGACAGACCTACAGAGAAAAATATATATTCTTTGTTATCTAACAAGAAAGTACAAAATGTATCGAGGCAGTTAACATAATGACTAATTATTCAGTAGAGTAGATGAATAAAATGTGAATTTAAACTGCAATTTCTAGTGGAATTCAGTGCCATACATGAAAGACATCAGTGGATTATGGAGAAATACATAGAATACTTGACCAGAAGAAGGGATCGGTTGGTAGGACATGTTCTGAGGCATCAAGGGATCACCAATTTAGTATTGGAGGGCAGCGTGGAGGGTAAAAATCGTAGAGGGAGACCAAGAGATGAATACACTAAGCAGATTCAGAAGGATGTAGGTTGCAGTAGGTACTGGGAGATGAAAAAGCTTGCACAGGATAGAGTAGCATGGAGAGCTGCATCAAACCAGTCTCAGGACTGAAGACCACAACAACAACAACAACAACAACAACAACACATAGAATACTTAAGCCAGTGACGTTGGTATGGCTGTTAAATATGATGAAATAGAGTGCACATGTGAAATTAGCAAAAATTTCAATTTCTTGCTTGATTTGCACTTTTAAGTGCCATTTCAGTAACAGATATTACTGATAAATTGTCTACATCACATTAGCATTCCGAACTCAAAAGTAATCTGTCCACAGCTTCCTCATGTTTAGTATAAGTAATACGGAATTTTGAAATTCTTAACTTTGATTTCCTACAGGTTTAACTTACTTCATTTTGTTTATTACACAGTTTCCCTAAACAGGGTGGCTTTAATCTGGACTGGCCTCTTTTGTAAATTTCTCTCCATTTTTGTTACTGTCAGCCTCTCAGCTAGTCATGTCTATTTACTACTACTCTTTTCAGGTTTAATAATAATAATAATAATAATAATAATAATAATAATAATAATAATAATAATTATAATTATAATTATAATAATAATAATAATAATAATAATAATTATAATTATAATTATAATTATAATTATAATTATAATTATAATTATAATTATAATTATAATTATAATTATAATTATAATAATAATAATAATAATTATAATAATAATAATAATAATAATAATAATAATAATAATTATTATTATTATTATAGTTCAAATAGGAATTCACTGTCATCCTTCCATCTGTTCCACTGGCGTCCAACACCTCTCTAACCGGTCTGTTTGCAGACCAAAGCCTTTTGTTTTCCAGTTGTAAGAGGTGCTATTACCATTGCAGTTTTATTCTTCTGTCTTTTCATTTACATCAAATACCTTTCATCTAAGTACCCTATAGGATCAGCAGTACAAGAGGATTGTTCTCCAGTGAGACTGTTGCCTACAGGTAAGCTGCCTCTTGCCTCCTACCTCTCACTTATGGGCGCCTCAGCTGTAGACCCAATGTTTTAATGTATATTCTTCTTAAACATGCAAATCATTATTGTCAAGTTTAAGAAAGAAGGAAGTAAAAAGAAACCTCATTACTGTCCATAAAAATGGATGCTCAGACAAGCTAGAGTGATTAAGGCTATTCAAATGCAAGACAGAGCAAACTCCATATTGTTCTAAGACTATTACATCTACTCTGTTAGCTAGCTTTTGGTGTATGACAGGGTGTATGTCATGTACCACTATATACTCTTGATGCTTTCATGTTTACTAAATGAACCTGTAACAAAATGCTCCACATTTCTTTGAAGTTTCTCTGTCTCCTCTATTAACTCTATGTGGTAAGGGTTGAAGAATGATTAACAATCCTCAGAATCCATTAAATGGTGATTCTGTAAGCTGCCTACCTCATAGTTGAATTGAACTATAATTACCAGGTTGCTTGGCCACTATGGTGGGAGATGGAACTGGATAGATAGAAGACAGGATGCTGGAATACTACTACCCGAGGTGAGGGGTGGAGTAGTGGTGAGTGGATGCCTGTCAGAGACCCGATGAGAAGTAAAAGAAACAGCACTGGGAAGCCATTACTTTATTACTCACAGTACACCCGTTGTGTCATTGCTCAGGATGTCAGCAGCTCACAATGGTGGAATCTCCCCACACATGCAGGGTCAGGCAGCAAAAGTTTACATGCACGTGGGATATCAGATGAGCTGCTGCATGTCCTTGGGTGGGAGACAGAGAGCTCCATGGTGGAAGGCTGCCAGCAGCTGAAGTAGCCCCCCACCCCACCCCACGTGGTCCGCTGATTGGAAAGTGCCCACTCCACAGCATCAGACTTGGCTGCAGCAGTAGTACCAAAGGTAGCAGCTTCAGAGCCCGATGAGGGTGACTGGCTGATGCATATAGACCATCATAGGTCTTCTCAGGACATGTGGCTGGCAGCCTGCAATACTTTTGACTAAAAATGACAAGTATTTATACAGCTGTTACCTGTCCTCGATTTGCTACTATATCAGTTTTGATCATGCAATCCACAAGAAGTCAATGGATCAGATGTGAAGTAAGGAGGTCACCAGCTCGGTGCATCTTCGGCTTCTGCCATGTCAATACTACTGCACCGTTGGTCTCTCTGCATGGTGACTACATGAGGCAATCACCTTGGCACTTCACTATCAGTACTCACTTAAACACCAGACATTTCTGGCAATACTATGCACAGCCATCTGATTTGACCAGCTTCTCTTGCTCCCTGCAGTAGCCGAGATCATTATGCTAATTTTTCTCCCAGCTGTGCAGAGTACATCATTTTGTAGCACAACAGGTCTCCCTCCTTTATAAAATCAGACCTGGATTTTTGCTTCCTCTGAAAAAATCTTTACATACATTTGACAAATATATAAAATGGACATGGTTTCTCTCTTCTACTAGTTCAGCTTAAACCACAAGGTTCTTGGCTATATTTTTACAATCAAACATCATTATCTAGCGTCAGACCACTGGACTATCTTGCTTCCCAATATGATTTGTTTTCATTGAATCACCACTCATCAATTAGTACAATCAAATTTTCCCACCATGACAACTCCTCGGCAAAATAACAACAATCTCACTCAACCTTCCTTATGCTGTGCACTTTCTGTCTTTTACCAAGTAGTTCTCTATTTAATTCTTACTTACTAAAGTTCATGTACTCCACTGGTACTTGACGCACTAGCAGTTTGTGGGGTGGATGGGTTTTTGCCTAGGGTAGATGTAGGTTACACAAAGTGTAATCGGAACCCCTACATTACCGGATACTGTGACACTTGGGATCATAATGTTGTGGCCTTTCTTATTGTGATACTGTTGTACATGTTGAAACATCTGTTCTGTGGTAATAAGTCCCTTTTGTGAAACTGTAAGCTCATCTAATGAGTGAAGGGGAGTTGTTTAGGATTGTCGGTTGCTGCATTAGCAACATGTCCAGTTGCTTCTTGGCCTTTATGACGATGACTGTTTCTTGATTTATTATATTTGTTACAGTGGTGAGAGCAGGGAGTGGATCGTCATACTCGTTATGTGACAGTTCATCCCATTGACAAGTACTCCACTATCTCATAATTTCAACCTTGTCATTGTCTTTGTTGTTCATGACAGTTCAGAGCACTAAATACATTACTTGACGTAACTGACCCTTAAACTTTCATAGGAAAGTTGTGACCTCTGATATTCTCTGTACATCTCTCTTAGTATTCCTTCCTTCTTAGCCTTAAATGCAGCCCTGTAAAAGTTTCTTCCAATCTTCATATATCATTTTTCACCTAATGTGTTATGGTTCAGCTTTAAGTCCACTGGTGACCAGTTGGAATGATGTCGTCTTATCTGAAAAACAACAGTCTTGGTGTAAGTCATTTGTTTTGTAGAGTGTACACTGCTCCCCTGAAGAGGTCAAGTGTCATTAGAATTATCACACCCATTCTGGGCATTCTCCGTGGTAACACCACATGGGAGAAAGGAATTTGTCTCTCCCCCCCCCCCCCCCCCCCCCCTCCGCCCCCCTTTCAAGAAAAAGTCTATCTACATGATTCATTAGTACACTCACATTGGATTACAAAACGCGTTCCCGTTAAATCATAAATTAGAGGAAGAACCTGTGACATACTTTAAAACAGTGACAAAATTACCATAACTATTGCATAAATCCTGCAACATGGCTATCTATCAACATGACTTAAGTGCGTAAGGCACTCTTGTGCATACCCTACTTGTCAGCATCCATTTTTTTCCTCTCTTTCTTAGAGTTAACATCCTTCACAAGTAATGGCACTGGCACTTGGGGTAGTATGTCCACAACTCCTTTAAATATCTTAATGTGCCACACAAGCACAATGGAAGTCCCTGTTGGGATCTGAAACTTCACATTTACAGGTTATACCATTTCTATGACATGGTATGTTACCTGATAATGAGTAAGGAATTTCTTCATTTTGCCCTTTGATGTGTAGGGATTCTCCAGTGAAACCCATTGATCGCTTCTGTACTCAGGTAGATCAACATGTCATTCCTCTTCCTTGGCTGACACTTGAGTGCTTTCGTATTTGCTCTTTACCTTTTTCCAAACATCTCATAACATTTGTGCAAACTTTTTCCACTTCTCTCTCTGTTTATGTCAAGTTTAGGCTTTGTGTATTCAGAAGGTGAAGACCTTTTTGTACCATATACTACTCCATATGGACACCGCTATGACATACGAGAGGTAAACGTCCTGGTTATTGTGATGGCTGTTCACATAACAATGTAAATTTTGGCAACCGTATGATAAATGCGTTCTGTTTTTCAATTTGATTGAGGGTGGAAAGGGTTAGTTCTGAGCTTCCGAATATGCAGTAGATATCACGTACTTCATTAGAATGGCCATAAAATTAGTACCTTGATCCGTAATTATTGTTTCAAGAACACCAAACATAACATGAAAGTAGTCTCTGATGGCTAGCACGAAGTGCTTACCCCCTTGTGTTAGGTTGAAATCACCCCAAATGTCTATCCCCAACATTTCAAATGGCTTTGTTGCCTCTGGTAATCTTTGCAATGGTACTATTTGATGATTGAGTTTGGCACATTGTACGTTTGGTTGCTTAGTTGCCTCTGGTAATCTTTGCAATTGTGCTAATTGATGATTTAGGTTGGCACATTATGCACATGGTGTACAATTCATTACATACTACTTGATGTCCTGCCTCCTTACTTTCCACCAATATTTCTGGGCTACTTGATGATCAGCATCCTTCTAAGCTGCGGGTACCACAAGACGTGGCCCCTACTTTGTCATAGCCCTGTGTTGGTGTTTAGCAAGGCATGTCCAATGGCTTGCACAACCTCAGTCTTCCTGCTGAGCCATCGGCATTTTTATGTTTCTTGTTGAGTTTGAGTATCACCTTACATTCAGATTCACTCAACTTCGGTGCCCTACTTGAACGACTGAATGATCCTTTAGTCCTAGTAACCACTTTAACACAGCATGAATTGGTGAACTTCGAATTTCCTCCCATGCAGATGATAATATGGAACATTATAAATGTCACTCAGTATTTCCTTCTGTTTTGAGAGATTCTGTTTGGATTTATTTAACTGTCTTGATGCATATGATACCAGGTGTTCCTTGCATCCTGACTCTGACTGAGAATGCATCCAGTCATCCGGTTGCTTGCCTCACAAGGTAGGATAAAGTCCTTTTTATAATTTGGAAATATTAACACTGGACTCGTTGTTAATACCTCTTGTAATTTCTCAAATGCAGTCTGTATATACACATACACCTTTCATCAACAAATGTATTTACTGTGTAGCAATTTCTGCAAACCCCTTAACAAATTTTCTATACAGAATTCCAAAAATGATTGCAATTGTTTCATTGTTTGCAATGGTAAGCAATCATGTTCAGTGCAAGTCAACTATGGGTCAGTTCTCAGGTCTTCTTGGGCAATTACATGACCTAGATAAGTTATCTCCATTGATAAGAAATGGTACTTCTCAATACTTTATATTAGACAGACAAATGCAACTCTTAAACACTTCTTCATTGTCATTGCACATGTTTCTGTAGGTCTTTAAAAAATACAATGATGTTATCAATATAAACTCAATAATGTCGTCTACATAAACCAAACATTGTTTCATTTTCAGCCTCCTCAGCACTCCATCCAATAGTCTCTGGAATGTAACTGGTGCACTCTTAAGATCAAATTTCATTTGTTGATATTGATAACGACCCCATAGAAAAGCAAATGTGATATTTGGCCTGTCTAAGAGATCCACTTCCAACTGGTGATAACCACTCTTTAAATCCATCTTTGAAAAGTATTTACATTAACCTAGGTTGTCTAATGTCTCTTTTACATACGATGTAGGATATGCATTCGTGATTGTCCTTGATTTTAGATATTGGTAATCACAACAAAACTTATATTTCATCATTTTATCTAAAGATTTCTTTGAGATAATTACAACAGCTATCAGCCAACCGCTGATAGATTAATTCTTCCATTATAGATTGTAAGTGCTTGGGTATCCTGTATGGCTTCCTGAAGGGTCATTTGCCATCTGTATCCTTTGTTGCGTCATTGGTATTGCTGGTAATGGGTCACCAGTATTGAATCGATTCATGAATCATAATAACCAAGCTCCCACAGCTGACATATCAACCCCTTTAAACTTTTCACTTTCTCGCGTAATGAACATGCATTGACGGTTTGTTTGTGACAAAAGTATCTGCTCATCATATCTAGATCATCCATGCCTAGGACATCCAAGTACATCAGTACATCACCAGAACCATGTAATCTCCATCTATTCCTTTCATGCCTACCACACTTCAGTGCAAAAATATCCAACTCTTCATGGCACTTCAATGACCCTATAACACAAATTTTGCTCAGTAGGTCAGTACCAACACTTACCCATAGTACATCTCCTGTACTATTTGGTATTTTATGATTTGAATTGAGCTTTAAAGTATGTGTTTGCAGTTTATTTGGTACCATCTTCATTATAGGTGACCCTTGCTACAATTTAACATTCTCTTCAGTCAGTCGTACCTGGAACGATAGCCTACTGAGTCTTATAGTATATCACAAAAGATAAATATTTGCATGGTACTTGCTCAGAAAATCCAGCCCTAGGGTTGCGCAGGACCCCTAACCAACATATATATACTCTGCTAGCCACCAAGTGGTATGTGGCGGAGGGCACAATTCGTGCCAAAGTCATATCCCCCCCCCTGTTCCATTTGCGGATCGTGCGAGGAAAAAATGACTGAACGCCTCAGTACGAGCTCTAATTTCCCTTATCTTTGAATGGTGATCATTGTGCGATTTGAAAGTTGGTGGTAATAATACATGCTCTACATCCTCGGTGAAGATAGGATTTCGGAATTTAGTGAGCAGCCCCTTCCGTTTAGCACGCCTTCTTTCTGCAAGTGTGCCCCACTTCAAACTTTCTATGAGATTTGTAATGCTCTCGCGATGGCTAAATGTACCAGTCAACAATCTTGCCACTCTTCTTTGGACCTTCTCAGTCTCTTGAATCAGACCCAACTGGTAAGGGTCCCATACAGACAAACAGTACTCTAAGACTGGACAAACTAACATATTGTAAGCTATTTTCTTTGTTGAAGGACTGCATTACTTCAGGATTCTACCAATAAACTGCAATCTAGAGTTTGTCTTACCTGTTACTTGTGTGATATGATCATTCCATTTGAGATCATTTCGAATAGTCACACCCATATACTTGACGGATGTTACCGCTCCCAAAGACTGGGCATTTATTTTGTACTTGTACATTAATGGGGATTTTCGCCTTGTTATATGGAGTCGGTTACACTTACTAATATTGAGAGACAACTGCCAGTCATTACACCACACATTTATTTTCTGCAAACCCTCATTGATTTGCTCACAACTTTCGTGTGATACTACTTTCCTATAGACTGCAGCATCATCAGCAAACAGTCTAATGCTGCTGTAAATACCATCAACCAGGTCGTTTATGTAAATTGTAAAAAGCAGTGGACCTATTACGTTGCCCTGGGGCACACCTGAAGTTACACATGTTTCTGTTGAAGTCACTCCATCCAGGACGACATACTGCTCCCTGTCTGTTAGAAAACTTTCTATCCAACCGCATATGTCATCGGATAGATCATAAGCATGCACTTTTTGGAGGAGGCAACAGTGCGGAACTGAGTCGAACACCTTTCGAAAGTCAAGAAATATGACATCAGCCTGTGAGCCAGTATCTAGAGCCTGTTCTATGTTATGCACAAAAGGGCCAGCTGTGTCTCGCATGACCACAGTTTCCTAAAACCGTACTGGTTTCTGCATGGTTTTAGGAAACTGTAGTCATGCGAGACACAGCTGACCCTCTTTGTGCATGATAGGCAACACTGGCTCCCAGGTTGATGACATATTTCTTGACTTTCGAAAGGTATTCGACTCAGTTCTGCAAGGTACAATACTTAGATATATTCGTGAAAATTCATTACTCCAACATTATAACTGAACAATGTTAACCCCCAATGGTGCCACATCATTATCTCCTACCCCATGTAACTTATACCATGGAGACTTCAGTCTCTTCCTGTCCAAGAGGTCCAGACTAACTGACATATGAGCCCTTGTGTCCACTAAAAATCTATGTTCCATCCCATTCAGCATACCTACCAAGCAGCACTGTGGCTCTGCATATGCTCTTGCAGCATTCTGTTTTATCTGGAGTGCCATCTGGTGGTTGAGGAACTCCTGTAGTCATTTAATGAATTTTTGTTGTAATTCTGTCCATTCCGCTCCTTATTCTGATAATGTTATGCCTGCTGCCCCACTTCTCTGCATTCACAGCATTGTGATTGATGACATTGTTGCTGAAAGTGGCCGGTATGTCCACACCTATAGCACTTTACCTCTGAGGAAAATACACTCCATGTATCCTGTACCCAAGTCACAATGTCCACCTCCTCAAGTTGTGTGGCAGCCATAATGGCTGCATCCAAATTCTTCAGTGCCCCCCCCCCTCCCCCCCACCCCCTCCACACTTTGCATCAACTTATAGATGTGTACACCGATTTTTCTAATCCTGTCCAAGAATGCCTGTACCGACTCATTTTGTTTCTGAGCTGCCCCATTCAGTTGTTTCCTGTAGAATCTAGCACTATTTTTGCTTGCAGTATCGTTGACAGTCTCTTCAGCAGCCCCTCTAATTATGTGCCTTATGTATTCCTTCATTATACATGGCGTATGTCTTTGCATTGCCAAACAAATGCAACTTGGCCATGTACACACACACACACACACACACACACACACACACACACACACACACACACACACACACAGAGAGAGAGAGAGAGAGAGAGAGAGAGAGAGAGAGAGAGAGAGAGAGAGAGAGAGAGAGAGGAGAAGAAGAAGAAGAAGAAGAAGAAGAAAAATGACACTAACATCTGACAGACCATAATCCAATATGGATTCAAGCACTGATGTGCCTCTTGGCCGCAACACAAATGATCTGCTCAGTTACTAGGGGTTCCTCTCGTTTCACTAACTGTACATTTGTATTTGTATGCCTGTCCTGCTTATTCACCGTGACCATAAACAAAAGGAAACAAACAGGCCTCAAAAGTAAACTCATTCCTCGAAATTTGTACTGTTGAATGCAAGTTTGCAGCTGGATGTGTGACTGAGGATCCCTGCTGCCGACGCCAGTGGCCCTCTGATAATGACTGTGACAACTGGTTTGACCAGCCACTATGTTGAGTGGTGGAAATGTGAACATTGATGTCAGGGTACCAGAATACCACCACCCAAGGTAAGAGTTGCAGTGGAACAGTAAGTGGGCAGCTGTTAGGTGCTCAGTGAGATGTGAGAGAAACAGCATTGGCAAACCATTCATTTATTACTCAAAGTACATCTGTCATTTCATTATGTGGGATGCCAGCACCCAAAGAACATAAACAGTGCATGCCCAGTTGAAGATGATGCTGTAGTCAGCCTACAGTGTGCGATTGTGGCAGGCGACAGCCAAACAGCTGTGGATGAGACACATGGAGGTGCACCAAATCAGGTCATGGATCCAGGGTAGAAGAGGCAGGTTACATCAGCTCAAGTCTGCTTACACATGCAGAGCAGACAGCAAGAAGTTTGCACCCATAGGTGATGGCAGACAGGTGGCCCTTTGTCCCCAGGCAGAAACCAGAGACCTCCAGGGTTGAAAGCCAGCAGCAACATAAGTAGGATGGAGAAGCTGGAGAGCACTAATTCCACAGCATCAGACTTTGCACCAGCAGCAGAGCCACAGCTAGCAGAGTTGGATTCCAAAGAAGGTGACTGGTTGATCCATCTAGTCTCACAGATCAAAGAAGGACCAGCCTAGAGACTGGCAGCTGTCAGTCTACAGTACCTTTGACTAGAAATGAAGAGTATTTATGCCTTACTCTCAGTATTTGTTATGTAGGCAGATGTTTCTGGCAAAACTACTCAGTCTTCTGACATGACCTGCTACCCTGGCTTGTTGCAGTAACCAAGGGAGATATCCTAATTTTTTTTCAGCCATACAAAACATGTCAGTCAGGGTGCAACAATAATTCGATGTAATTCTTCCATCGAATCTGTCTGGCATCCGACTTTTGTACTAATAGTTTTATGTGATAGTTCTATTTTAACCATTTCAGACATTACAATTGATAACATTTTACTGGCCCTTAGTTGCAACAGAAATCTCTTTCCCTTGTGGAAACCTCATGTACATATTTGTGAATGTTCAATCTTTAAATCTTGTACAACTACTGCCAACTGTTGAGCATCACTACGAAAATATCAAAAAGTCATTGTAGCAGTACACAACAGCTTGTGGCTGCCAGGCTACATGAAAGTGATTGGTTATTTATATTGCACTGTATAAGTGAATATTATTATTATTGTTATTTTGCATGCTAATTATTGAATGGTCAGCTTATTTATTACAACAGTGAATATTTCAAAATTAGTTATTCTAGTTCATTAAAAGAAGCAAAGTGTACAAAATATATTTTGAAAATGGGTGCATATCTTTGTATAAATCTTGCATCTGAAATCATTAAAAAATCATCTAAGAGCATTGCAGCATAAAGAAACATTTTCCTTTCTCCAAAACAATTGTCTGAAAGGGTTAAATAATGTAAGATGCTTAACAGTTGTATGCCTTTCCAGTTTCATCACAAGCTATGTAAACAAACAATAAGAGTTCTTTCCACTGATTTATACATTAAATTTGTTTCTCTTAAGGGTCAACTGACATTCTCTGCATGAAGTATTGATCCTCTCTAAGTCTTCCTGCGGTTTGCCATGGTTTTCGAGCATTGCAACTCCCTGTGTCTATTTCCACTTCCTCCGTATCTTTCCAATCATGTGGAACACATTGTTGCTAGAAGCAGAGCGTTTTTTTTTTTTTAATAATCATGTAGGTATCCCATGAGGTCCAGTCTTGTAGTTGATTTTAGTTGATTTTCTATTCCATGCTGACTGGAAGAGATCTGGAAGAAATGAGAATACAAGAACCAGAGATATACAACAGGGTGATTTTTTAAATAAAGAATTCAGGCCTTCAAAGCTTTTGAGGACAGAACGAGACCCAGAACAAAATCATCTTGGACAAGAGAACGAAGACGGTTGCAAAGTATGAGAATGAAAGAATATTGGGGAAGGAGAAAGACCAGAAGAAAAAAGTGAAGCGAATTAACGTGGTCCTAAGATGGCCAAAACGGTAGAAGAAGAAGAAGAAGAAGAAGAAGAAGAAGAAGAAGAAGAAGAAGAAGAAGAAAAGACTTCATGTAACAACTTACGGAAGCACCACAACTACATATGCATCTGAATTGCTGTATATAAGCAGAGGGTCAGAACCTCAGCTGATTATTTGTGTTTTGCAGCCATGTCCCCAAGATGCAATTATTGAACTAATTCCTACTTAAGGGTACTGAACTAAATGTGATCTCAAGGTATAAAACTCCGATTCTGCTTTGATACTGTGTGTGCACTTAAAGCCATTCTGAGGCTGCACGAAACAGGAAAACCACTGCAGTCCATTTAGGGCATCTTTGTTTCTAAGCCCAAATAAAAACAAAATGAGCAAAATAGCTCTTCATTGAAATATAGCTAGTTGCATACCATGATCACCTTGAACCATTGTTAATACTATTATTTTTTGCTTATTAGACAAACCATGTACAGAATTTTCTGTCTGTTTTGAATATAATCTCCAGTTCTTTGTTCACATTTTTCTCAGCATTCTATATCTCTGAAAACTCCTTTGCAGTAGGAGTCCATTCTGGCTACTCTGACACTAGCACACACTACTTAGGAGTCCTCCAGCATCTTGTGGTGTTTGCCTCACAACTGTTCTGTTTCAGTGCACTCAAGTACAAAGAATACAAGTTACCAGTACAGCTGCAGTGTTCAGATTCTTTTCTAATCTACTTCTTAATTCCTCCACTATATGGTCAGTGCTGCACATTGCCAAAGCCACGGTGTGAATATACATTTATGTGACGGGAAATACTGTAATGTTATTAGTGTTTAGCATAAAAATAAGTCATGTAACACCTAATGGCATGAAACTTTATTTTGATAATTTTGATTGTCAAACATCTGAAACATGTATAAAGGTGATTCTTTTCTAATCTCTTTCAAAAGTGGAGCTGAAATCACTCTTTTTCTTGTAAATATTTTAGCTATGGTTCATGAACCCGCAGTGCTTATTGAGGGTGTCCTGTTCCGAGCCAACTATCTTGGTTCTACACAACTTGTCTGTGAAGGGCAGCCAACAAAAACAACACGTATGAACCAGGCTGAGGAAGCAGTTTCTCGCATAAAGGTAAGCAACATTTTGTATCTCAGTCTTGGATATAGTGTGTAATTTTTATGACTTACTGCTTGAAGGATGTATGTTAGATCAGTAGGTAGTGATTCTTACCTTCTCTATTTGTTGACTTCTTTAGTATAGGGGGAGATTGTCAACTGTGTCTCTCATAGAGTCCAGCATTCCAATTTAGAGTCACAGCTCCTCACCAGCTGCCAAGACATATTGCTTTACTGAAGTAGATGTTTGAAGCTTCTTCATTTTACCACTGCCATTTCAATGTCAGTTCTACATGATTTGTATTTAGCATAGGGATTTTAAGATGCTAAGGATAGACATAACAAAATGTATATAAATTAAAAACCTTCTGTGAATATAATTACCCATCTTTTTTAGAAATTTTGTAATGACACCGTATTGCGTAGAAATTTCCCCCATTCCCTGTCTGTCATGTCCCTGCTACCCAGTCTGTCCCCCCAAACTTTACCCTCCCCCACTCTTTAGCCCCCATACGATCTTCCCTTTCCACCCCTCTTTAGCCCCCCCCCCTACCCCTCATACTATCTTCCCTTCCCACCCCTCCCACTATGTTCTCTTCTCATCCTTTATACACTGGAGGGCAGTTGAAAGCCAATGACACTGCATATGTGTTAAATTACTTTTGAAGTATTCATTCGATTACCAATAAATTCAACATTTTTGTTTGCAAGTTCCTTTTGATGGAATACTCTGTTCAAAGTTAAGATAACATTGTTATGTGGTTCCAGTTTTCAGGAGGAATTACGCATTTTAGGACAATGGTTTGCTTTGTGTTGTGTTGTATGAGCAACAGATTTTTTGTCTCTCTTCCTGTCTTGACTTATAAAGTTAGATGAACATTACTCAGAAGCAAGTAGTGTGTTGAAATGTTGTTGTCATTCAGAATCGTAGACCAGCTGGTGGGAAAACTTAAGTGTTTCTTGTGATGTGGGAATGTGGTCAAATATGGACTTAATTGTATTATAGAGAACGCCAAACACATCTGGATAAGGAACTCACCTTGAAAAATTAAGATGATGATGAGATAATGGATGCAGTATTATGAGGACAAAGACCATGATAACTGAGGTGCATAAATGAAACTAAATTGTTACACTGAATTGTTATGGGGAAATAGATGAAAAGAAATACAGAGAACTGATTGATGTTTATCAGTCTGTTAGCTAAAACCTTTAACACCTTATTGTATATAAGTGCCACTTGTAAATGAGGCAACATAAAATTAGTGTTACAGTATTGTTTGTATAACTCAAATAATCAGCAAACTTGTGCACAGGTGAAGACCCAATAACAAACAAACTCACAGACAAAAATAATTCATTTACTTGTTGCTGCAGTTATTGACACGTTTTCGAGAAATGTTACGTTATTTGATGCTCCTAACCTTTGCTTCGTTGCATAGCTAACTACAAACCACCTCCCCCTACACAATCAATCTCCTCCCCTTACAGTTTTCATTATTAGTTATCACTAGCTTATGATTAAATTGCTGCAGACTTTTACACTTAGATTTGTTTGTTTTTGTTCATTCTTATATCCGATTTTTATGTTGTAGATTGCAAAATTTCCTGAAAAGAACAATTCCATTCACAAATTCTGTAAATTTACAAAGATGTTGATGGACTGGCAGGAGAGAGAACTCCCAGTACAACCAATAACACACATGTAACCAAATAAATAAAAGTAAAAAAAAAAGTCTCCTTGCTCTCGGTATTGAAGGCTCTGTATTCTGTGTTCAAGAAAGACAATAGTTAAGGAAAGTTCATGAAGAAGGAACTCACACTTCTGATAAAAACTGAAGAGTACTGTTTTGTTAGTAAGTTTTTGCAAACATCTTACATAGTTGATACCATATATTTGTGCAAACTACAGATTACTTTCCCACAGCCATCGTAAGCACTGTCGCCCTTTCTGAATGCAGCACACAACTTCTGCCTGTGCTTCTACACTATCAAGGCATGTAAAATGTTTCTAATTTCATTCAGTGCCTTATATGCTGTGGTTTGTGGTTTGAAGCCTCACATTCCTTCATTAACCCAATAAGTTGCTTATTATAGGATTTTTATTTTTTATTTAGAAGTCTCAAAGCTAAACCCACAATCTGCATTTTACATTCACTAAAATAAGTCTTCATGGAGCATCATAACTTGCATCACAGATGCCCTCTGTTAACTATGCTTTGAGTGGCCCATTTTCACCAGAATTGGTTTTCTGCTGTCATAGTCGTGAGTCATGTCTTCTTTCCTGTTTTCCTTTTTCCTTTGTCCTAAGTGTAACCGATGTTGTGTGATGACTCCTTTTCTTTCTGTCTATAAATATTGGTCATTCTTGCCACTTTGATTAAATTTTCTGAGAAGTTACTGATTTATTTCTCTCTGATACTCTATTTTTTGGACAATTCTGTGATTGTGTTCATTCAAATCGGAGACTTAGGAAAGTGAGCAGCTTTCATATGCATACAAGATTGTTATTATTATTATTATTATTATTATTATTACTATTCTTGCATCAGAAACATACATAAAAACACAGTTTTTACAATTGTTGACATATCAACCAAGTTTATAGAAACTTTGACCACCACCACCCCCACCACCCACACGCATGCGCGCGCCCACACACACACACACACACACACACACACACACACACACACACACACACACCAGGGGGCTCGCCACTCTTTGGTGAGTTCATGTTGGCTGCCACAGGGCCCCAACCTTTGCAGCACTTTTCCCTTCCGTGCTGCATGTCTATCCTCTTGGTATTTTTTTCCCTTCCCTTTGGGAACATGTCTGGGGTATTACTGGGAATGTTTTGCATTCTGTTGCTGACCTGCGAACAGTCTCAAATTTCTTTTTGGTTCCTTTTTCCTTTCTATGTTTTCCTACTCCTCTCGTACATCCGCTTCAGCATTTGAGGGTCCTCTATTTATTTTTTTATTCTCTCCCTCCCTCCCTCCCTCCATCCCTATCTCCCTCCCTCCCTCCCTATCTCTCTCCCTCCCTCCCTCCCTCCCTCCCTATCTATCTCCCGCCCTCCCTCCTTCCCTATCTATCTCCCGCCCTCCCTCCTTCCCTATCTATCTCCCGCCCTCCCTCCTTCCCTATCTATCTCCCGCCCTCCCTCCCTCCCTATCTATCTCCCGCCCTCCCTCCCTCCCTATCTATCTCCCGCCCTCCCTCCCTCCCTATCTATCTCCCTCCCTCCCTCCCTATCTATCTATCTCCCTCCCTCCCTCCCTCCCTCCCTCCCTCCCTATCTATCTCCCTCCCTCCCTCCCTCCCTCCCTCCCTCCCTCCCTATCTATCTCCCTCCCTCCCTCCCTCCCTCCCTATCTATCTCCCTCCCTCCCTATCTCCCTCCCTCCCTATCTATCTCCCTCCCTCCCTATCTCCCTCCCTCCCTCCCTCCCTCCCTCCCTATCTATCTCTCTCCCTCCCTCCCACCCTATCAATCTCTCTCCCTCCCTCCCTCCCTATCAATCTCTCTCCCTCCCTC
This sequence comes from Schistocerca piceifrons, assembly GCF_021461385.2. Classification (NCBI taxonomy): domain Eukaryota; kingdom Metazoa; phylum Arthropoda; class Insecta; order Orthoptera; family Acrididae; genus Schistocerca; species Schistocerca piceifrons. The sequence goes on along the minus strand of NC_060142.1, from coordinate 280,418,218 downwards.
CCTATCAATCTCTCTCCCTCCCTCCCTCCCTCCCTATCAATCTCCCTCCCTCCCTCCCTCCCTCCCTCCCTCCCTCCCTATCTCCCTCCCTCCCTATCTCCCTCCCTCCCTATCTCCCTCCCTCCCTATCTCCCTCCCTCCCTATCTCCCTCCCTCCCTATCTCCCTCCCTCCCTATCTCCCTCCCTCCCTATCTCCCTCCCTATCTCCCTCCCTATCTCCCTCCCTATCTCCCTCCCTATCTCCCTCCCTATCTCCCTCCCTATCTCCCTCCCTATCTCCCTCCCTATCTCCCTCCCTATCTCCCTCCCTATCTCCCTCCCTATCTCCCTCCCTATCTCCCTCCCTATCTCCCTCCCTATCTCCCTCCCTATCTCCCTCCCTATCTCCCTCCCTATCTCCCTCCCTATCTCCCTCCCTATCTCCCTCCCTATCTCCCTCCCTATCTCCCTCCCTATCTCCCTCCCTATCTCCCTCCCTCCCTCCCTCCCTATCTCCCTCCCTATCTCCCTCCCTCCCTCCCTCCCTATCTCCCTCCCTCCCTCCCTCCCTATCTCCCTCCCTCCCTCCCTCCCTATCTCCCTCCCTCCCTCCCTCCCTATCTCCCTCCCTCCCTCCCTCCCTATCTCCCTCCCTCCCTCCCTCCCTATCTCCCTCCCTCCCTCCCTCCCTATCTCCCTCCCTCCCTCCCTCCCTATCTCCCTCCCTCCCTCCCTCCCTATCTCCCTCCCTCCCTCCCTCCCTATCTCCCTCCCTCCCTATCTCCCTCCCTCCCTATCTCCCTCCCTCCCTATCTCCCTCCCTCCCTGTGCACTCCCTCCCTCCCTCCCTCCCTGTGCACTCCCTCCCTCCCTCCCTCCCTCCCTGTGCACTCCCTCCCTCCCTCCCTCCCTGTGCACTCCCTCCCTCCCTCCCTCCCTGTGCACTCCCTCCCTCCCTCCCTCCCTGTGCACTCCCTCCCTCCCTCCCTCCCTGTGCACTCCCTCCCTCCCTCCCTGTGCACTCCCTCCCTCCCTCCCTGTGCACTCCCTCCCTCCCTCCCTGTGCACTCCCTCACTCACTCACTCACTCACTCCCTCCCTCACTCACTCACTCACTCCCCTCCCTGTGCACTCCCTCCCTCACTCACTCACTCCCCTCCCTGTGCACTCCCTCCCTCACTCACTCACTCACTCCCCTCCCTGTGCACTCCCTCCCTCACTCACTCACTCACTCCCCTCCCTGTGCACTCTTGAAAGCTGGCCCACTCATACAATGCTTAAAAGATGATTGGGTAATGCTTAATTCCCAGCCCCGGGTCGACAGGTAGGGTTCGCATGTACCCCCTGGTACAGCCCAGATCCAGGGAGGGGTGATTGCCTGAGCTGTAACCTACCCAGATCACCCATTGGTTTCTCCGTCAGGTGTTCGGGAGATGTGAACAATCACCTAAAGTGGGTGTAAGGGTGGGGGGGGGTGGCAGTTGGAAGGGGCGCGCCATCTGAGATGCTGGCAATCATGGGGGATTTCCTCGCGATGAGTCACTCATCCTGTCCATTGATGTCAACGAAATGAGAACATAATGAGGTTACTGATTTGAAGACCCTTCCCGCTGCACTGCGGTACTTTGTGGTATCACGTACTGAAGACAGTCAGACCTTCACCATGGTCAATTTGTTTATTATTCAGAAAGGTGTTGATGCCATTGCTGGCCCTGTGAAATCCTGCTCTCATTTACGGAATGGTGCTTTGCTTTTGGAGACGGCTTCTGATACTAAAGCACAACTTCTTGCTGCCTCACTTCTCCACGGCTACCCTGTTCGTGTCGACACACATAGAACTCTTCCCGTGGTGTAATTTACACCAGGCTGCTTGATGGTGTAACTGGGGCTGAAATAGAATCTTACCTCTCTCATCAGGGTGTCATAGCCGTTCATCGTGTCATGAAAAAGGTCGATTCCTCCTCGGTGCCCACCGGCACTCTTTTCCTCACCTTTGATAGGATGGTGCTGCCATCCAAGATCAAAGTAGGCTACAAAATCATCACAGTCCAGCCATACATTCCAAATCTGATGCGCTGTTATCAGTGTCATCAGTTCAGTCACATCAGAAAATCTTGTTGACATCCGACCTGATGCATAACCTGTGGAAGGGATGCACACAAGGGCAAATGTCTGCCTCCTTGTCGCCGCTATATCAACTGCAATGGCAGCCACACCGCCTCCTCCCAGGATTGTCTTGTGTATCTAGATGAGCAGGCTGTTCAAGAGATTCGGGTAAAGGAAAAAGTGCCTTACCCAGAAGCTCGCAAGTTACTGGCTAGTCGCAAATCCTGTATTCTACTATCTGGCACTTACAGTTCAGTTTTTGCTCCATGAGTGGCATGGCTACACAGACATGCAACCTCAAATTTGGCTCAGAGGTTGTGAAGTTGCCCAGTGTCAATGTAGCATCACTGCCCCCCCCCCTCCCCCCCTCCCCCCCGTCCCGCTGTGCAACAAACTGTCAAACTCTCGCCTCAAGAGACCCACTACACAACAAACAGGCAGGAAAGGCCAGAAGGAGTCCCCCCCCCCCCCCCCCTCCCCATCCCACTGTGCAACAAACTGTCAAACTCTCGCCTCAAGAGACCCACTACACAACAAACAGGCAGGAAAGGCCAGAAGGAGTACTCCCGAGAAGACTTCCTCCATCCCTCCAGCCAAACAACACCCAAGTCTTCCTCTATGCAGAAGGGCTCGAAGAAGTCCGGTAAAAATAACCGTTCTTCCCCTTCACCAACTTGAAGATCCCGCTGGATGGTGTCGCCTCGTGGTCAATTAGCCTGGCTGGCCTCTGTCTTGCCGTTGCGCACCACCAACCATTTTTCAATGTTGGACTCCACCGACCGACCGCACAGGCACGCTGATGCTTGTGTGGACCCCATGGAGTAGGATCCTCCTGCTTCTGTGCCCTGTAGTAGCAACTCTCCACCATCTGTCCCTCGACGGACACTGAGTTGACATCCCTACATCTCTTCCTCCTCGTGACTGTCCTCCAATGGAACGTTTGCAGCCTTCGGTCCCACAAAGAGGATTTACGGCTGCTTCTAGCATCGTAGCATCCCCTTGTACTTTGCCTTCAGGATACGAAATTGCACCCTCAAGGCCACTTTGAGCTTCCACATTACATACCGATTCATTTTGACCTTCCCCTGAGGTCGGCATCCCATCTCATCGGGGTGTCATGCTGCTTATATGGGATGACCTTCATAGTCAACCCATCTCCCTGACTACCCTTCTTCAAGCTGTTACCATTCGCCTCTTCCTCCCCCACATGACTTTCGCCCTCTGTACCATTTATGTATCTCTGTCAATTGATGTCACCAGGGCCGACTTCCTTGGGCTCATTGGGCAGATACCTCCACTGTTTTTGCTACTCAGTGACTTAAATGCGCATCATCTCCTTTGGGGTTCTTCTAGGACCTGCCAGAGAGGTGCCCTCTTGGCTGACGTTCTTAACCAACTCAACCTCTTCTGCCTTAACAGTGGTGCATCCACTTGCCTTTTGACTCCTTGCACACCTGTTCCCATTTAGACCTATCCTTTTGCACTGCCCAGCTTGCCCATTGTCTTGAGTGGTTCGTTGTTTCTGACACCTACTCGAGCGATCATTTCCCGTGTGCTCTCTGTCTGCTGACTCCTACCCCATCCACATGCATGCCCAAATGCCAGCTTACTGAGGCTGACTGGCAGCTTTACTCCTCCCTGGCGTCCTTTACAGAACAAGATTTCCTCAATTGTGATGACCAGGTGGACTATCTCACCAGTGTTATCCTTACTGCTGCAGAACGTTCCATTCCTCGCGCTTCCTCTTTACCATGTCGTGTCCCAGTCCCTTGGTGGACTGAGGCGTGGCAGGATGCAATTCGCGCGCGGAGATGTCTCTCCACATTTTTAACCACCACCCTACACTGGAAAACAGCATTCATTATGAACAGATGCGTGCAAAGTGTTGTCGAGTTCTTTGGGATAGCAAAACAGCTTGTTGGGTTTCGTTCACTAGTTCTTTTAACAGTTCCACCCCTTCCTCTGTTGTGTGGGCCAACCTCTGACAGCTCTCTGGAACCAAGATCCAGTCCCCCATTTCCAGCCTGACAGTAGGTGCCGATTTCATTGTGGGTCCTGTTGCTATCTCCAACACCTTGGGCTGCCATTTTGCGGAAGTTTCGAGCTCTTCCCACTATCACCCTTCCTTTATCCATAGGAAACAAGTGGAGGAAGTTCGGGTGATAACCTTCTCTTCCCTGAATTGTGAGTGCTGCAGTGCCGCCTTCACTATGAGGGTGTTAGATGATGCTCTCAGTTCATCCCGGTCCTCTGCCCCAGGGCCAGATGCTATCTGCATGAAAGTGTTGCAGCACCTTTCTCTTGTGGGAAAGCACTTTTTGCTTAACACATACAGCAGCATCTGGCTTGAGGGAACATTTCCTGGACACTGGTGTGAAGCCACAGTCATAACTCACACCTTAGCCCGGTAAGGACAAAAACCTTCCTTCTAGCTACCGCCCCATCTCCCTTAACAGCTGCCTTTGCATGGTGATTGAACGTATGATTCATGCCCGGCTGGTGTGGTGGCTCGAATCTTGCCATTTACTCATGAATGCACAGTGTGGATTTTGAGTGCGGCATTCTGCAGTTGACCATCTCGTAACTTTGTCCACCCATGTCATGTGGCAGTGTTCTTCGATTTGGAGAAGGTCTAAGACACCTGCTGGAGAACTGGTATCCTTCGTACTTTTTACACGTGGGGCTTCTGTGGGTGCCTGCCCTATTTCCTTCGGGCATTTGTATTAGACCGAGTTTTCAAGGTGCATGTGGGTTCTGCTTTGTTGAACACCTTTATTCAGGAAAATGGTGTGTCTCAGGGTTCTGTCCTGAGTGTCATCCTCTTTGCTGTCGCCATTAACCCTATCATGGCCTGTCTCCTGACAGGCATCTCTGGCTACCTTTTTGTCAATGATTGTGCCATCTATTGCAGTTCTCCACAGACGTGTCTCACTGAGCAGCGTCTTCAGTGCTGTCTTGGTCATCTTCTCTCCTGGAGCATCACCAATGGCTTTCGCTTTTCCAATGGCAAAACCGTCTGTATGACTTTCTGGTGGCACAAATGGCTTCTCACACCATCTCTAAATCTTGGGCCTGTTGCCCTTTCGTTCGTTGACACTACGAAATTCCTGGGTCTTATGCTTGATAGTAAATTCTCTTGGTCCTCCCATGTCTCTTACCTTGCAGACTTCAGTATTCAGTCCCTCAATGTGTTACGTGTCCTTGAAATATGGCTTTCCGGCTATTACACAAGTTGAAAATATGGTCACTATTTTTTTATAAACTTAAATTTGCCATATTTCGTGACAGTACCTTTTCCATTAGACGTTTGCAAGCAAATATAAGTCTTGGCCTCAGTTGTCTTAAGTATGATTCCACAATGCATCGTTGTCGGCTGCAGAAAATGACGTGGTTCAACGTGTTTCTCTCATTTTGGTGTTTCAAATACAGTTTCTTCAAATGTAGATTCTTCTTTTTAGTTAATACAAAAATAATAGTAACATAATTCAAAATTATTTATGACTGCGACCTTCACATTGTTCTTCCGTCAACACACACCAAGAGTTAGCTTCCGACCCGGACTGACTATAGTCAAAGACTACTCCAACGTCAAAGATATTTTACACAATCAGTTTCTTTGCTATTCTTCGATACATTTTCTAATAGTAATCAATGTGCTTTTACTCTCAAAAACAGAAGTAAATTAACATATAATAAGACAAATTATAATAAATTCTGACAAAAATATAAGAAAACATTTTCAATTCAGTATCGACAAATACGGTAAAAAAATATCTCCCAGATCCATTACATCCTCAATGGTACTTCTTGGAGTGCCGATCAAACCACCCTCCTCAGTTTATACCAGTCCATTGTCCGTTCGAAACTCGACTATGAGTGCTTTATTTATGCATCTCCACGCCCCTCCCTTTTACGCTGTCTCAACAGTATCCATCGTTGTGGCATCCGTTTGGCCACGGGTGCCTTTTACACTAGCCCAGTTGAGAGTCTGTATGCTGAAGCTGCAGAACTACCACTGTCCTACTGCCATGACTTCCTCCTCGGCAGGTATGCTTGCTGTTTGTCTGCCATGCATGGCCACCCTTCCTACGCCCCCTCCTTTGATGATCCTTAGATCGTCAGTATGGGGCTCGTCCCTCTTCCCTGTTAGCTCCTGGTGTCTGCTTTCGCCACTTGCTACGGCTGCTTAACTTCACACTATTTGCAATTTTCCCCATGGGTGTGAACCCTTCACCACCTTGGCTTCATGAAGTGGCCCATGTTAACCTTGGCCTTCATTCGCTTCCTAAGGACACTACTCCAGCCTTGGTCTACCACATTCTGTTTCACGACCTTCTCATGGAACTTAGCGATAGTACCTTTGTATGCATTGATGGCTCTCGGACTAACCATTGGGTCGGGTGTGCATTTGTCATTGGCACCCGTGTCTTTTGATATCATCTTCCGGCCCACTCCTCAGTATTTACACCTGAGCTTTTCGCCTTGTATCAGTCCTTGGAGCACATGGAGTACATGGAGTACATCCGGCGACACAGCCTTCCCAATTGTGTCCTCTGTTCAGATTCATTCAGCGCCCTCCAAAGTATCTGTGCACTGTACACTGTTCGTCCCTTAGTGCAGCGGGTCCAGGAAAACTGTCACTTGCTCGCTCTTCGTGGAGCCAATGTCATGTTTCTGTGGGTCCTGGTCACAACGGTCTGCCAGGAAACGAGGCTGCTGCCAAGGCTGCAGTCCTCTTACCTCAGCCTGCGAGTACCTCTATTCCCTCTGATGTCTGATGATCTCTGCATTGCCATCTGTCAGGAGGTGGTGTCCCTTTGGCACCACTGCCAATGGTCCCCCCCCCCCCCCCACGCCCTCCCGCCCCCCCCCCCCCCCTTCACGAGAAAAAGCTTCGGCTTATTAAGCTTGTCCCGGCGCCTCTCATCTCGGCCCTCCCACCGGGAGGAGATTATTTTTAACTCGGCTGTGTATTGAGCACTGCCTTTTTAGCCATCGTCATTTGCTCAATGGTGCTGCCCCACCACTTTGTACACATTACGCCCAAATTTTACGTTCCATCTTGGGTTTGCCATCTGATTTAACAGCTGTTTTAGTGAATCACGCATGGTCTGTCGCCTGCCTTTTTTTCTTGTTATCTGCTGAAGCAATATGGTGAAGGCCATTTAATTTTTAGTTTTGGATCTCCATTTTCGTATGGTGTCTTTTTTAGCCCTTTTTCCACATGCCTTGTTTAGATGTTTCTTATTCTTTCCATTGGGACTGACATATAGTCGTTTCCTCTGTCTCTGTATTTGTGTTCTATAGTTTGGACTTGGGTGTATATGACGTCAACTGTTTTTTTGCACCCTAAAACATAACAAACAACAAACCACCACCAGCACCAGCACCCCCGCCACCACCCCTGCCGCCCCCACCACCCCTGCCGCCCCCACCACCCCCGCAACAGTAGCAAAAACAACTGCTATTGATGCTGCACAGGACAGATGTGCACTTCATGTTGTTGTATTTGCCAGTTAGTGGTGATGATCTAGGATGTCCTGTACGTCCATGGTAATGCATTTGTTAAGAGCAGTGAGTATATAGCAAAATTTCGTTTAGTTTGCTGTGATGCAGGCAAGAACAAATAGACTTTCTAATTTCTTAACCCATAATATCGGGTTTTCTTGCCAAAATTATGGTGGTTACACACTCTTACTTCTAGTTAAAGCTTTCAGATTCACTGAATACAGCATCCCTATCATAGGAGACATTACCGGTGTATTTTACATGGCATGGAATTTGTGAGTTGTTGTTGTCTGGTGTGGATGCCATAAAACTCACTTCTGTATTAATCTCGATAACCAGTTGTGGTGGAATGTTTGATTTGTTATCCTGTTAATCAAGGGAAAAAACCAGTTGTAAGGGAATAGTTTCTTTGGAACAAACTTCTACAAAGACTTTAAACTCGTCAAATGTCAAATTATATGCAAGCTAAATACGAAAATTTGTTTCAGTATTCTGAATCGTGCAAGTTTTGTATGAGGATTTAAAGTGGCAGTTTTTTCTGTTGTTTTTACGATTTCACTGTCGTTTGGGAATGGTGGGAATTCCTGTAGAGTGTTTGGAAGACACTAGATACATTGCATATATTGGAAGTGCCTACGTGAAAAATTTGTTGTTTCTCCATCCATGGCTTAAAGTGTGCAGAAGACTGTCTATTGTTTCCAGCAGTAGATACAGACTTGGCATCACCATATGTGCATGAATACCTTTTAGGTGATAAATACATTATTTGGATTATTTGAAGACAGCTGGACATTGAACATTGTCTTGTGCAGCCCTTTCTAATTGCATTTCTATCTTTTCAAAGCACAATTTATAGACGTTAAATGTCGAGATTCCTAAGTGTAGTAAAGCACTGAAACCTTGATCTGTCAATTGTGTTCCCACATCTGTGTTCTTACATAACTGTGGGGTTAATTAGTTTATGAAAGTATAGTGAACTATTTTTTTAGCTGAATAAAGTTAATTTGGCATATTTTTGATAGCCATCAAATTTGGGTTGTTCTTGTTGAGTGTTAGTACTTCAATACTTCCTGCAGTTATGTCTATGTATGTGACGCTTCACTTAGGGTACGTATACATCAGATGTTCAGTCTGTTTGATATTTCATAAGGCGCTGTGCTCTTGGCATAACTGTGCTATGTGGCATTTGTTTCATGCCTATTTCAGTGTGAGTCACTCACTCATTCATTCATTGCAATAGATTGAGCCTCAGATTTCATGCCTAGAAACAAAATGTGTAGTGTTTACTTTCTTAAGAAACACTGGTGCATGTGCTGTTATACGTGGATCATTAACCCTTTTTTTTAAAAATATCAGTATATCTTTAGGAGCAAGCAGATGGTGTTTCCAACTACCTAAAGAACAATTTTCGAACTACTTGTATGTATCTCACTGTTCCATGATTAGGAATGCAACTGCATTGGCAGAAAAGAGTAATAACAGTACTTAACTGGGGGGGGGGGGGGGGGGCAGTGAAAAAGGGAATACAATCTGTTAGTTGAAATTATTTTTGAATTACATGAATCCAATAAAAAGCTGAAACAATCCTTATGAATGGGTATATTTGATATATGCAGTGTTTACATTATTTAAGAATGTTTTTTCTGTTATCTGAATCAGTTGCAAAATCTTATTCCAACATTTCTATGTACCTACTAGAATGAATTCTGTAATTCATCTGCATTTATTGAAACTTGATCTGAGTCATAGTGTTTCTTTGCAGAGTAATTTAGACAGCAGAATAAAACAGAAAAGCTGTAAGAAATACTTTAGTTTGTGTCTAAGGAGAAACTTTTTAAGTCCTTCATTTGTGTGTTACCATCTGGAACACCTTCTTAGTTTAGTACAGGGTATAATTACAGCTAACAGTCACAAATGTGATGCGAGTTGGGCAAAAACCCGTGGGTGTATGATAAATGTTGTTAATGTGACAGAGTTTGTGTATTTTTAATGCTATTTTGCATGACTATTGGGATGATTTGTCGCAGCACACAAAACACTGCTGTTAGTTGTCACTTAACAGGTAGGTGGTGTCAGGCTGGATGTTTTGTTGTGCTTGTCTTGTATGCATGTGTGTGTGCTGCACTGTCATTCACTATGTTGCTTGATAGTGCTGTTGTGCACTCATTCCGAGCACACTGGTAGCTAATTCTTTCATCTAAATAAATTGTAACTAAGTTAATCTAGTGAAGTATTTTTTGTAGTTTGACACTAATGCAGTAGACAAGGTAAAAAGAGACAGTACAAAATAATTTAAATTGATGACAGATTGAGAGTTATATAGTGAATAAATAATGAAGCTCATATATGGGACGTAAGGTGCGTCTAGTGGTTACTGTGACAAGATATTTCTCGAACATAATGATTTAGTTTGAAAATAACTATATTGGAATGGCATTTACATGTCCACAAATCCTCTTTATTTAGACATAATGTCAAGTACCAACTATAACATTGTACATACACAACACCACTTTGTTGTAATATTCTGAACTGTACCTATTAATTGGTGTTTTTTCATTGTTATTTAACCTTTTGTTTGTAGTAAACTGACAGAGTAGTCAAGTGTGCCCTGCCCTCAGTAAGGTTGACTGCTGATGAAGTTATGAGCTTCTGTATCATTTAGCGGTGGTAGAATAAGAGGGTCATTTGATTAGTGTTACAGCTAGACTGTCACCCCACTTTACCTAACAGATGACACTTCAATGTACAGTACACCACTTTGTTCTCAGTTCAATGTCAGCACTTTCACCACAGTTTCAACACACTTTGTAGTTTCTTGTAAATCAATTAGATGATGGTTCTTTGTACACCCTATGATTTTTTTTTTTTTTTTTTTTTTGTTATTTTTGCATCTTCATCTTTTGCTGCAAGTTCTGTGTTATGTCCCTAGAATGTGTTAAATAATGTAAATATTTTAAAGAAATGCACCTAACTCTCCCAGTGTCTATCAAAACTCCAGAACAATAAAATAACTGAGAAATAATGAACGTGTCTGAAGCATTCTGCATCCGTTTATGGTGAGAGAGACTTAGTGCAGCACCTGAGACTCTGCCACAGTTTTGCATGCAGCAATAAAAGGGTTAACTGCAAAGCTGCTTGCCATTTAGAGATAACCTTCAAGAGCAGTTATATCTCTATTGCTCTCCTAACATTACACAGTGCCATAAATATTATAAAATTAACTCGGAACATCAGAAAAGATAAAGAAACAGAATGCTCGCACACTAGTGGAGGATTCTGGCTATAATACAAATAATGGAATGAATAAAGATACTCATTAACCTTGTGGGTGAATTTCTAAGTGGCGAGACACATATGTGGTAAGCTGCAGTTGGTACTGAGCTTATTGTTTATACATTTGCCCACTGCTGAACACTTCCTTTACATGATGTGAATGAGTTTTACTCATTCCATTATTGTAGTAATAACATATTCAGACCATTAGTAAATTCAAGGCTCTGTTGAATACCAAGTGATTTACCAGCCATGTTTCACATAGTGGTGAAGTGGCTTTGTTTCTCGATATTTCTTTGAAACAGAATTCCCAAAATTGAATGTAACCAATGGCTACACTATGCATTTGCAAGTTTAAATATGCTTTTGGTTTTTACGTTTTTTCATTTAAAAAATGTTGTGACATGTTCGTAAACCATAGAAGAGATTGTGCGAAAAACAACCTTGAACATTGTATAATGAATTCAGAAATATCTAAGAATTAATTTCACGATATTGTGAGAGAGATAAGCTTAACAGTATCCATTGTTGGTAAAGCTAAATATAAGCTTAAATCATAAATCAAAGGGTGAAGAATGGATGTACAAAATTGTATCCCTTAATCCTCATGGTCAGTCTGCTGCAGTATCCTTTAACATATTCTAAATTCAAATTTAGAGCATTTTATAGAGAGGGAAAAGCTTCTGATCATAAATCAGCATGGATTTACAACACGTTTCTTGTACGAAATACATACGGTTTTGCACTTGTTGTGCTGTGCATGATGTCCTGTGAATTATCAGTGTAGGCCAACAGGTAGATTCCAGACTTCTGGAAGGCATTCTCCGTCCATCACACTTTAAACTATTAATAAAAGCCCAAGAATACCGAATAATGTCTCAAAATATGAAGGTATCAATGGAACAAAGTGCCTAACCTCAGTTTAGTGAGGATTAGACTGTTCATTTTAACTGCTTATTTTTTAATATGTCACATGCTGGTAACACACAATTATGTATGTGCTGCTGGAAAGCGTTGTCCACCATATTAATTGTTTTGTCTTATTGTATTTGTGCACTTTACTTTGAATTGAACCAAATATGTAACATGCAATACCACAAAATACACTCTTGTCACTTTGTACTTTCTTCTGCAGACCAATTCATGTGCTACTGGCTCGAAGACATGTTGAGTAATAGGATCCAGTTTGTTGTCCTGAATGATGAGTTAATTGGAGACAAAAGTGTTGTCTGGAGTCACAGATGTGTGATAGGACTATTCCCTATCTTTATGTACTTCAATTATCTGTTTTATATGGTAGACAGTTGGAGACTGTCCGTTAATGACATTGTTGTGTGCAGGGAACATGCAGTTGTTGAATTACTAGAGGGGGATTGACAGTGGCTTGAGCAGAATTTCTGTTTGGTATGATGATTAACAGCTTGCTTTGAATGAAAGTTAATGTGATTAGGTAGGAGAAATAGCTGTATAATGACTGAATGCAATGTTGATGAAATGCTATTTTACTCATTTTTATTATTATTGTTATTATTATTATTATTATTATTATTATTAAAATATGTATAGATATGAGACTGCAAAATGACACGGAATTCAATGAGTATATAAGGTCAATTGTAGGAAAAACAAACAACAGACTGCAGTTTATTGGATGATTTCTGGAAAATTGAAGCACATGTCATAAAAGAGACCACATACCAAACACTTCTGCCGGCCCATTTTTAGTATTATATTCATGTTTGAGATCACTAACGGGTCTAATTAAAGAGAGACACAAGGCATTTCAGAGGTGTGCTGCTAGATTTGTTCCCAGTTAGTTGGGTGGATGCGGGAGTCTTACAGAAATGTTCTGTGAGTGTAGATTGGAATCCTGGAAAGGAAGGTGATGGCCTTTCTGCAAATTGCTGTTGAGAATTTTTTTATTAGACTCCATAGCCCCGCATAAGGACAAAGTATGAGAGACTGGGGCTTGTACAGAAGTATACAGGGTGTATACGACCTGGGAAAACCGGGAAATTCGGGAAAAACCCAGGAATTTTTTCATTCGGGAGAAAACTGGGAAATAGCCGTGATTTTTCGGAATTCCGGGAATTTTTCATTGTTTTAGCTTTCAGTTAAATTTTTGTAATGTTGACTGGTAAGAATTGATTCTCTAGCAAAGAATGTTACTGTATCCTGCTACTGGAGAATGATACTGCAGCAATTACTGGAGAATGATACTTCAGCAATAAAATATAAACGAGAGGAGGAAAAAAACTTGAGTGGCATAGGAAATGTTCAATTTACAACAACAAAACACTGTGCATGCACAAGCGTCTGCAAATACCAAAAATATGTCAAAGGCCGTAGGGTGAAGATTATGTAATTCTTCGTAATAATAAACTGCTTGCTAGGAGCATGATGTCACAAGTGTTCACATTAGGTTTGTTTGACCTGTTGCAAGCGGGCTGATGCGCACTCGCAGTTGACTTGCGTATGAGCAGTACCTTTTCCCGCTTCCCGCTACTTGAAATGTGGCTGTTAGCTGTATCGGCAGTAGGAGCAAGCAACCAGATCCAAACGAAAAAATTTTCTCGCGTGCTCTAGCTGCCAGAATCGTGCATTGGAGAGTTGTCTGAGTTGTAGTAGGGAGGGGGTAGTCTCCATGTGACCCGTGTTTAAGTTGAGTGATTTGGCTGCCTCTCTTCATTTACAGCTCCAACGTCAAATGAAAACAAAACGGATTTCTGTGGCCAGGAGCTATCGAGTGAATTAAAATACATTCACATAATTATGGAGGGCAAAAATATATTATTAGTTTCAGTTTTCTGATTTTATTTTATTTCCAAGTTAATAGCAGTCAAGCACAAGTGCACGTTATCCTCTTCTGCCATGTATGGCATTATGCCATAATAAAGAACCAAAAATGAGAGCGTAGAGTACTGGTACTCCAAGAAAATTTGCATCCCAAAAACCACACTGAAAAGCTTAATACCAGATGGGACCTATTTCATTGTGAATCTGGAAAAAACCAATGTGCACTTCAAGCTGAATTATGCATTTTAGTATTGTTTACGAAATTCCGATGCTCTTGGGAGTATCTTCTGATGCTCTGTTTCTTTTATGGTGTAATGTAAGCTCTCTTAGTGCTTTATACAAACGAACATGTGGGCTTCCTACACCACTGCAGCTGCGCACGTGCAATAATGCCTGTTTTCTGGTGCTCTCTGGCAACTGGTAAATCGAAAATTATTTCTAACAGTCTCTGGATAGTATTGTGAACGGTGGTTCAAAAAGCGTTACTTTCAAAGTAAATTTGTTTTTACGGGAGATGGATTTCTAAATCACAAAGCGTTTAAAACTGAACAGTTTGAGGACCAGCCACTTACAAGAATTTCGAGCCCAGACATGTATGTAATTATTTTAAATTTACTGGCACATTTGTGTGATGTATCTTAAAATACAACACAAGCAAAAGAAATGATCAATATTAAATGTGAAAGCTTAGCTTCTGTTGTAGCTTGTTAATATTTGTCAATATTATATGTGAAAGCTTATCTTTTCTTGTAGCTATACTATGTACATTAATGTAAACCGTTAACTTTTCCTCTTTGTATGTTCGTGGCACGTAACCACTGATCTTGCTATTGGCTGACTATAACATGTGTCCTATGCTCTAAATATCTGCTGTCATCGGCTGGTGAGATCACGTGGCATGAGATATGATTGGTTCACAAAAGGACATTGCAACCTCGGTTTCAACGCTCCTGAAACTAACGCGCTGTGTTTGGCGCAATTCAAATTTATACTTTCGTATTACGAAAATATGCAGCGTATATGTTGGTGAAAATCGAAGGTCTTTCCAAATCTTCTCTCCTTTTTTTCATTAAAAGTCTTTCCAAAACTTGTCTCCCCCTTCTTTTCTTTCTTTCTTTTTTTCTGGGAAGTTCTACACCAGTGTACAAAAAGGTTAACTATTCAAAGTATTGATAAGTTTTACAGTTCTGAGGGAAAATTTACGGAAAACCTACTGTCACATAGCACGGAAAAAGTGTATTTTCGCCCAGGAAAAAGCGTATTTTTTAAACGGGATATCCGGGAAAAATCCGGGAATTTTTTTTCCTTGTCCCCATATACACCCTGAGTATAGAAATGGCCATATCCTTCCTTATGGCATTTGCAAGTAGTAAGGAGAATGAAAAGGGGTGGGGGTGGGGGGGGCAGGTGTTAAAGATGACAATGGACAGTTGTCCTTGTGTGGCTACTCATGTTAATTCATTGGACTAAGTGACCTATTGTATTTGTTTGGAGCCAAACACCCCAGGATTTCAAAGTGCCATGACTATTAATGCTTATGTAAAGGGTGGTAACTAGATCTAGTACACTTTTGTAGAGGATGAGAAAGTAAGAACTTCCAAAAATGTTGTAAACACATTACAGATATGTGATTAAGCAGTAACATGCCGCAAGAACTTTCATCTATACAAAGTTAAGATTTATGTAACTTGAATATACTGAAAAGAAAATGGTA
This sequence comes from Schistocerca piceifrons, assembly GCF_021461385.2. Classification (NCBI taxonomy): domain Eukaryota; kingdom Metazoa; phylum Arthropoda; class Insecta; order Orthoptera; family Acrididae; genus Schistocerca; species Schistocerca piceifrons. The sequence goes on along the minus strand of NC_060142.1, from coordinate 280,402,838 downwards.
TTGGTTGTAAATGACACCATGATAGAGTTGCATGTGTGCAAGAGTTCACAAGACAAAAAGATGTAAACCAATTACTTTTTACTTTAGCATTGTAAAGCGTGTTTGTACATTTTTTCTGAGAGATTTGAATGGCTTATTTTTTAGAATGCAGTGTGATGGTCAGTCAGATGCAATGCTGAGCAAAATGTGTGATTTGAAACCTGAAGAACATGCTATAACCCTGCTAGTAAAAGAATTATGAAAAACATTGAGACCATCCCTTACAGCATAAGTAATCATTGTAAGTTGGTCACAGATATATAATGGAGGAAAAACATGGTATTAAGTAAAATAGGGGTTGGAAATCAGACAAAAATATACCATTCATTGATCTCATGTGACATGCCTTTAGTAAAACATTACTTCCAACTTAAATGTGCACAAAATATTCCAGTATTTACACTATACCCAGTCATCACACCTTCTTTCTGCATGGTTCTCTGTACTGTATCATTCTTTTAATTATGTGCTGTCTTTTTCACCACCTTATCATTCCCACTGTTTAAGACTAAAATACAGAGCAGTGCTGAAGAAGGAAATCATTGTCTTCCAAAATGTTTTTTCTTTCATTCTTTTCTTCTTCTGGAAGCTCTTTAGGATGTGTTAACATCATTAAGTTTATACTTGTACAAATATAATAAAGAGATCGTATTTTCGGTAATTGTTGAATTTTTTTGTCATTATGTTCCTTCAGTATTACCTCTAATGTTTTCAGTAGTAATATTCATGAAGTATTAGTCTGTTGTTTTGCTTTGTCTTTTCAGTACCTTTCGTTGCATTCCTGCCAGTAAAATATTCTATTTTATCATGTTAGAATATGTATCTTTGTGTTGTTGTCTAATACTAATAAAGTAACAATTAAATTTACTCTGAATCTTGGAATACTTTCTCCCTTTATTCTTTCTCCATTTTATTTTTCTAAAATTGTGTACCTGCTAATATGTAGAGATATTATGTTTGTCTTCAACTACTTTTTACTTTCTGGCTTATAATGTCTGGTGTTAACTGTTTCGTGTGGTTTGGAAAACATTCATCGTTTTGTCATCATTTCGTATTTCATTCAGAATGTTAAAATCTGTGTTCTGTCTTCAGTTTTGGGCTAACACCAACACTCTCATTGCTGTGTCTAGTCTAATATTTCTCTACACGCTAGAGGTAAGATTCTTTTTTATGACGTGAACAGTTGCTGTGTTTGTCATGAAATAAATTTCTCTGTTGATAGTAATCTTTGTCATTGCATGTTTCTTCCATGCTTTACTGTTACTGACAAAAATGTTTCTTAATGTGTGCACTACTTAAATTTTTTCTTTCGCATATGATTTTGAGCACCACCTTAAAAATGACTTCCTACTTTCTGTAGTGTTTATGACTGTAGCATCACTAGGTGGAATATGTTGGCTTGGTTTCTTTGTTCAGTAGATTTGAATTACTTCATTAAGTCGTTCATTTCCATTTATATCTTTCTGTTATTGTCTCCCAGGTGATAGTGATGCACATTTTACTTTTAATAGCTTAATATTTATCTCCAGAGGATAGTTAATGGACTCAATAGCCTAACTAAGAACGTGAATGTTCTTCAGTACACTTATCTTCACTTAGAAGTGTTCATGTGGGTAGTTGTTTCCATGGAATCACAAGTTTGCTCCAAGCTGTTTACCTCTGTGTTGTATACTGGCATTTCTAATTGGTTCTGTCTTTAGTTTTCATGCCTTTTTACTACTGTCATTGGTTAACTCTTCTCTTTTTATCAGGTTGTCTGTGCATCTATTTGCCCTCATAGGGCTGTCGGTTGGACTTGGATGGTTTTGTAATAGGTTGTTCACTAAGATTTGTGTTACCAGTCAAACTGCTGAGGTCGAAATTTTAGGCATGATGTTCAAGAATGGAAGAACTGTCTTGAGGTCATTAAGCACCATGAAAGTGTTTTGTGGTGTTTGTATTACAAAAATTTTGAATGTGCATGAGAAAATCTCGGACAAAACCACCAAAAACAAAGTAAAAGAGTGAGAGAAAAGAAACTCCTACTTAAATTGATGTGGAGAAATGTGAACCATACTGCACTAGCAATAGAAACATCTTTTTACTATAGAAAATAAAAATTAGAGGAGACAACAGAAGAGATGTATTTAAAACCTAATCTTCTGATTGTTACATTCATGTAAAGTCTTTAAACAGAAGTTAACAATCAGAAATCGCAAGTGTCTGATATATGGGATTCCACAAAATAGCCGACAGTACTGACAACTTTGATTAGTAGCATTTTATTTCAGAGGCCTGCTAAAACTGATAGGTCTCATCTGACTTGATAAATCTCCTACCTTCCTAGTAAAGAGGCAGAACTTTGCAGCTACTCTAAAATTCTTATTATTTGAAAATGGGTGGGGTATTTCTTATGTCACGAAATTCTAAATATAAATATTTTTATTATAACACATTAGTGCTGTATTTTCAAGGAAGCCAAGAATTGTAGGTTATATTTTCAGTAGTGTATATATAAAATTGTAAAATCTTCGTTTAGGTTAAGTATTCAGTATATGTTTCGTATTTTGTTTTGGACCTCAGTTTTCCTGTAGGTAAATGCACCACTGCTGAAGTACTGTCATTTACAGTGCATAACATAATTTTCTTAATAGTTCCTGTTGGCCTAAATTATTGTCACAGATAATCTTTGATTTTAAAGTTTGTAATCAGATGGCCATGGTTTCATTTCTATGAGGTTAAAGTGTAAGTGTTGAAAGTGACGAGAGATTTTAAAAAATATTTCTAATGCTCATATTAAATCTCAATATGATTTTTCTATATAGGTCCTATCTATATTGGAGCTACAGCTCCACTTTCAAGGACTACTTTGATATTTTTGGGGTTATATCTGCTTCTATTGTCACCTAACAGTAAACATAATCATTAGTTTTACAAGAGAAGCAACTCGAATGAGATTATTGAATAAATAAAATATTGTAAGTGGGTGTCTTAATTTGGCCACAAAATTATCATCTTCTACATTGGTCGAAAATCTTGCACATTTGTACTTACACACTTGCAAATTATTTAAATTTTTATACTGTACTACACGGCTCTTGAAATTAACAGCTGAGTCTTACATTTACTACTAGCTGTTAATCTCCAACAGGAAAGGTGAAGATGTCAATGAAGTCGTGGAAAATGGAGTTGTACTTTTGAAATATGATGGAGCTACAAAGAAAAATAAGTAACATTGAAGATGACTATTTCTTGTAAAAATATCACTTACCAAGAAATACTGTGCTGTTTTTACATTCATCTACTACAATAGGGTAGGCTTATGACAGATTCTGAGGTATTCTTTAAAGAAGATTGTGTGAACCTTCTGCTAAGTTATACTGAAAATGATTGCCTGAAAAATGTGTAATGTTGTTGTTGTTGTTGTTGCTGTTGTTTTTCTCCTTTTTCTGAATCTTTGTAAAATATGTAAAGTATTTCTCACTCATGTTATGAAGATTAATTATCTAAAACGTTATGTTTCAAGTTATTTGCTGTAACATGTCATCCATGCACCCTGCACAATCAGTAGAATGATAAAGTGGAAGATCAGATAAGAAAGAGCAGATTTATTTTCTAATTGCAAGATAAGAAGGAATTCTGTCAAAATTGTTGGAGAGGAAGGTGGTAGAAAGAAACTTTGTTGTAAGTTTTGTTGATGGACAGTAGACGCAAGTTTGCAAGATAACACATGAAGCTCAGTTAATATTCAGTGTTGTCACACAAGGAAAATCGCACATACAAAGCATGTTTTTAAGTGATTATCATTTTAAATGTGGTTGCTGCAGTTGGAAATCTGTGCATGTATACCAGGTTATCTGCTTCCACAGACACTTCAAAGATGACATAATGTAAGCATTCATCCTTGTTTGCATTTTTTGTTGCTTATTTAAAATTCCACAGTGTTTGAAATACATGCAGTCAGTCAGTTCCAGTTTGCAAAAGCTGTGAAAGCTGCTGAAACTGATTGGCTAATTAGTGAAGTTTATGGAGAAAACACTATGACCGAGGAGTGGTAAGAGTGGGTTAAAGCATGTATCAATGGCTGACAAAACTCTTATGATAAAATGTGGAGTGACCATCTTTTGTCACTTAAGACTTGCTGCAGAAAGTGATGAAAAAGTTAAATGAATACTTTTCAATTTTTTTCCTTATCAAACGAATGCACTCAAGTTTCAGGGAGTATTCTGTATGAAAATCGTACAAAACACTTAGGCTCATGATAGGCACAAAAAATGCTGACTAAGGTCCACAAAATAAATTGAGTTCTCAATGCTTAGGGTTTCCAAGGGATTACTATTCATTCTTACAATTGGGGGGGGGGGGGGTGGGGGGGGGCGGCAAGGGAGGGAGACAGGTTGCACTGTGTCAGAGAGAATTTCACCAGAACATCATTTTTAGCAGTGGTTACCAAATTAGGTGACGATATTTTTATGAGAATGAAATTGGATATTCGTTGTATGTTATGATAAATGGATTAAAAGTGTGATAAATATTTTGAAATATAAATTAAGCTGTAGGCTTTCAAGTAATTATAAACTTATTATTTTGCACATATTTGTTTATTAATATAAAAATAGTACATAAAACAAAATGTGCCTTGCACATTATTGCATAGTACTGCAGTCTTTAATGTCTTTCTGATGCTTTTGAGTCATCATTTCATTTTCTGTGCAGTGGAATAGGGAGTAGAGTCTGATGTTAACTGAGTGGTATAGCTTGCATTTGCCTAAATAACACACACACACACACATTGATAAACTGCACATAACTTTGAGCAAGGAAAGACAAATGGTGTGGCAGAGGGAGTAGCGCAAATAACCCACAGACTGAAGGCATTCAGATCTTAACTACATAGAGTAAATTAAGGTGACATCCACTATTTCAGTGTGCATATTTATTTCCTTATGCAGTTTTCAGCCTACCACATTATAATGAAGTCTGCTACTGCTGAAACTGGTGGTGGTTTTTTCTCAAAATTGGAATGTATACTTAGCTGAAACGTGTGCAAATGTGTATGCCGCATTACTCTTTTATTAAGTTTACATATTGTCCACTGACATCCAATCCATTGATATTACATTATATTGTTAATACACAATTGTAACCATAAGGGTCTCCCCTACATTCAGATACTACTATGAAAATCCTGTGGTAATCACAAGGAACCGAACCCTGCAATCTGCTGTCCATTACCATTAAGAGAAGTTAAATTTGGGTTTTTCATAAGACCTGAAGTTTATCCATGTAACAGTACAGGGAAAATTACCATTTCCATTATAATGGGCACACCTATCACTCCATGAAATTGACTTAAATTTTCTTTATTAAGTGAAAAAATAAACAGTATGATACCTTACATATTCCAAATAATGTTCAAAGGAAAGATACTATTTTATAATAATTTTAGGTGACTCCATACTGTTACTAGCTAACACCTGCCCTTCCCCACTCTACCACCCCACCCCCCCCCCACTCTATGTCCCCCGCTCCCCCCCCCCACTCTATGTCCCCCGCTCCCCCCCACTCTATGTCCCCCGCTCCCCCCCCACTCTATGTCCCCCCGCTCCCCCCCCCCACTCTGCGTCCCCCACTCCCCCCCACTCTGCGTCCCCCACTCCCCCCCACTCTGCGTCCCCCACTCCCCCCCACTCTGCGTCCCCCACTCCCCCCCACTCTGCGTCCCCCACTCCCCCCCCACTCTGCGTCCCCCCCCACTCTACGTCCCCCCACTCTACGTCCCCCCACTCTACGTCCCCCCCCACTCTACGTCCCCCCCCCACTCTACGTCCCCCCCCCCACTCTACGTCCCCCCCACTCTACATCCCCCCCCACTCTACGTCCCCCCCCCACTCTACGTCCCCCTCACTCTACGTCCCCCCCCACTCTACGTCCCCCCACTCTACGTCCCCCCCACTCTACGTCCCCCCCACTCTACGTCCCCCCCACTCTACGTCCCCCCCCACTCTACGTCCCCCCCCACTCTACGTCCCCCCCCCACTCTACGTCCCCCCCCACTCTACGTCCCCCCCCACTCTACGTCCCCCCCCACTCTACATCCCCCCCCACTCTACGTCCCCCCCACTCTACGTCCCCCCCACTCTACGTCCCCCCCACTCTACGTCCCCCCACTCTACGTCCCCCCCCCCACTCTACGTCCCCCCCCTCTACGTCCCCCCCCTCTACGTCCCCCCCACTCTACGTCCCCCCCCCCACTCTACGTCCCCCCCCACTCTACGTCCCCCCCACACCACGTCCCCCCCACACCACGTCCCCCCGCCTTCCGCCCCCCCCCCCCCACCACGTCCTCCCGCTTCCGCCCGCCCCCCCACTCCACGTCCCACGCACCCCCCCCCCCCCCACTCTCTCCCACTCTGTGCCCCTCCCCGCTCCCCCACCCTCCCTGTGCCCCTCCCCGCCCCCCCCTCCCCACTCTGTGCCCCTCCCCGCTAGAGGCAAAAGTACAGGTCTGTGCTGATTGTACTAGTACATTAGATGTCTTAAATTTAGAGGCTGCATCACAACTAAATCTGGAGGCTACTGTGTGTCAACACACAACATGCTGATATAGCCAGTGATGGAAAGATCTGTATGTTATTGGCCTGTAGATGTCAAAAATGTGGAATACAGAAACAGGGTCCTCACTCTTAATAGGGATCAATTAATCGTATTTCAAGTATATCTTTATAACCTAACAATAACGATGTTACTGCAGTGCAGTACTCTGGCTATTAAGATCCTGCTTCTTGGTATCAGTTTTTCGATTCTTTGTAAATAAGTAGTGGTCCTTTACTAGTTATGTGGAATTTGCTGCTCAGCTAATCTGGGTATTGTCCATTCAAATTTTGCATTTCTGATCTCTCTCTTCTGCATTTCCTCATCCCTTGATTACTACTGTGCTATAGCCCTTATTTCTTGATGCCTATTCCCTCTATTTACTTTGCCTTCTATTATCTTCTTGATTAACCTTAACCATTATTGTTTTACTCCTCTTCGCTATCCCACCCAGTTAGGTAGCACAATGGTAAAACACTGGAACTTGCGTTTTGGAGGATCTGGTCTTAGTCCTTGCGCAGTTGTGCAGATTTAGGTTTCCTATGGGTTCCCTAAATCGGTTAATTTAATATTCTTTCTTGACAAGAAACGAACACAGCTGATTTTCTTTCCCATCCTCTCCCACTTCGAGTTTTGCTTTTTCACTTAACTCATTATCAGTGGCATGTTGTTATTCTTGTTTAAATCTTATACGAGACTCGTGTGCTTTCACTTGTCTCACACTCCTGATCTTCTACTTCAGAATATCTTTAACTAATAATTGAACACTATAATAAATAGAAATAATAAATAGAAATTTTGCTGTTGTAAGGAAACAGTATTAAGCATTTTCATGCTACCATACATTTGAAAATGTCAATTTATACACCACACCACTGCAGTTTTGGTGACTAAATTATTCCCTTGATGGTTTTTTATGGTTATTGTACCATTATACTATATGATAAGATGCCAGCAGATAATTCCAATCTCTGCTGTACTTTTTACTTCATTTGAATGCTTTCAACCAATAATGGGCTCATGTCTAGCCAGTCGTGCGACTGTGAAATGCTTAATTTTGGGATATTTGTACTAATTAACAAGAAAATAACATCACCATATGATTTATGTGAATGGTTGGCCTTTCCAGATGCAAGGTTGTGTAGTTGACAACATGTTTCTGACCATTGTGTACACACTCTGTTTAAATCTTCATCAGTAATTGTAAGGTAGTTGAATTGTAGTAGAAATGTTCTTGTAGTAATATTTCTGATACAATTTAATTTACATACACAATATTTCTGATATAAGTTCATATACTGATAAAATATGTCTTCAGTTATCAACTTCTTCGTCATAAATGCCAACATTTCCACAACAAACCTGAAACGATGTTTGTTTGACATATCAGTTATCCATATTTTAGGAAACAAAAAGGCCTCATTTCAGTTTTTGGGGATGGCTATTGGATATTGTTGTCGAGTTCAAAATTATCTCCCCTCCCCTCTTATCAAAACTGCAATTCACTGACATAACCAAGCTCATAAATAAATGGTTGCACAGTGATGCTGGACCCACAGGTAGCCTGTTGGAATCTGTTGGTAAGACATTTTCACATTCATTATTTAGCTGACAAGAGGATAGGGGATGGTGGTCACCAGACTTAACATCAATGCCATCTTGTAACATCAGTGTCATGGTGTAAATTTCTTCTTTCATCACACTACACTTCACTATATACTCACACTCATTAGTTACTGACCCTAAATAGATACACTATACACTACACACACACACACACACACACACACACACACACACACACACACACACACACACACACACACACACACACACACAACACACACATATATACTTGAAGGAAAGATGAGGTAGTGTGTGAAAGAAGAAAAACTTTTTCAACTAGGCAATTGAACCTACACATCAGCGCCTCCCCATCAGCAGTGCTGTACGATTCATTCGTTTCTTGTAGCTATGCTAAATTGTAAGTAAACATAGATATCAGTTCAAGGGAACAGTTTCAAAAGACAAGCAACTTATATCCTTACTATTAAGTGTTAATTACTTGTTTAACCAAGGTTTAGGATACTTAAAAAGTCATTCCTTAATAACAGCTATTTATGTTTGATGTGGCATGGTAAGTAGATGATGTCGTTAGAATCTGCTTATTTTCTCCAAGCACTTATGTACCATTCCTGTGCTCGCCAAGGTTACATGTTGGTAGACGAACTGAAATAGATAGCAAGAGCAATAAGTGGACCATCTATGAAACTGAGAAAGCACATTTAGGGAACTGGTCATATTTCCAATCATTCTATATATTAATCAGATAATTGATTTTGAACTAAAAAGGAATTCTAGTTACTACCATCTGTATTATCAGTTCAGAGCTCATCTAAGCAGTTATCAGTAGATGCCTGTGTTTGTATCCCCTCCTGAGAAACCAACTCCTCTGCCTGCCCACTCACTGTATGCACGCTTTTTGTCGGCTGGCTTCAAGTATGGCTGTGCTCTGCTGTATCATCTGTCGTCCCTGCCCATTTCTGTGGTTTCTTCTGGTACCCTTTCTATTTACTTCCCTCTTTTTTTGTCTATGTATGTGTGTGTGCGAGTGCATTTGTTCACTTCTCATTGTTTATATTTACATGTATATAAAATACACTCATGCTCATATACATTTATGTATGTGTGAATTTGTTTTTGCTTTGTATCTTTCTCGTTGTATTTCTTCTGGATATTTTTTTCACTGAGCACTTCCGGTGTTTCTTCTGTTTACGCACTCTATTTTCTGTGTGCCTGCAAATAGCATGGACTTCAAAATATTAAAGACATGAAATAGCATAGTCAGAAGTGGATAAGACAAAAATAATGACATTGTTATGTTCAGTAAATTAATACTATTACGTTAATTTGCCAAAATATGATAAAATTTTAACGTCCTAATATACTTGTTTCATTATTCAATTTATTTGCACAGTTTTATCTTCTCAGTCATGTGACGACAGATGATCAGCATGGGCTGGGAGTTGCTGCATCTCTCCTAACACTGGGTTTAGTAGCTCTCAGCTGCCGGCTGCCGTGCTTTGGCTCTACAACATATTGCTGTAATTTTGGTGAAAAACATGTGTAGATGTCTTGGACATAACTCTTAGAACAATATGGAAAGCCTGGTTTTATTTTCTATGTTGATAAACTCAAAGTTTTTGGTATGTTCTAAATATAAAAGGGTAATATCTGAAGAAGTATTAAGTATCACACTGTGATAAGAACAGCATTTCCTCATATTATATCAAGAGCAGTCAAGTTGATCATTTGACAATCAAAACTTTTTGCATTTTCATGCTTTGTTGCTTCAACGTCTGTCATTTATTGATGGACAATTCGTGGTCATTCGCTGACAAGTTTTCTTCTGGTACTGTCATATGAAACTATTTTCTAAACACACTACCACTTTTAGAACTATTAATATATTTTATTGTGTTCTTTACTTTTACATGAGGCCACATCAAGTGGAGTGAGACATTTTTTATATGTACTGTAGATAAATCTTTTCATTATTTTTTTAGCACAATATAAAGTATTATTTCTGTGGTTAAGTTGCTCGTTTTAGGCCAAAAGTATCAAGGAAACATGACAAATGGTTTTATTTACAAAAATCTCTTTTTAAATAACATTATCAGGAACTGTTGTAGAATTCTACTAATTTTCCATAATGGCGATACCCAAATAACAAACTGTGAAATAGTGTCTTTTATTTAAATCCATTTATTGAAATTATGCCATAAAAATCATGTTGCCAATTACATTCAGTGAGTATACTAATTTACTTAAAAAGATATTTGTCCTGAGGACGGTTGATAAATGTCCTGAAAACGATACCCATCTTTATACTGAATTCTCATAGTATCTTCGATTAATTGGTACCATAGATTTCTCTTTCATGATGGATAGGCATGCTATGGTGTTACATTTATATATTTTTAATTTTTTGAACAAAGGAAATCTCTCTGTATCTCACCATAAGTAAGAATAAATTAATAGTGCTGAGGTGCTGTGCGACAAATAAATCTAAATTATTGTCCCACTTTTAAAGTTATTTCTTCATTCACAAAATCTAGACTGTTCTTACATGCTTGAAAAAGAGTGCTAAAAAGATCATGATGGACAGAACTCATTTGCCCAAAGCTTAATGTAATGGAAAATGTGAGGTCTGGTCAGTATGTATCATAGTTATGTCATAAAATAATGGTTAATACTCATGTATATTGCAAAATCGTCAATATTAGAATAATGGATGAATATTTTTCTGCTACTCTGACAGTGGCCTCTGAATTTGATTATTTTGCTTAAAAAGTTATGTAAATAAATATAACTCACAATTGCTAGTAGTTTGCTTCATTCTGTGCCTTAATTGTTCAGAAAATCATTACTTCGAGAATTTTGTTCATAAGCGTATCTTCATGTTTGCATCACATTCTGAAAGAAATATATTGGATCAGTATGTAAATTGCGTAATAGTGTATTATATGTGTCCTGTGAATGTTTAGCTGACTATGAAAGAGCAGCAGGTGGTGTTTGCACATATTGTGGACTTTTTCTGTAGCAGACACGTGCCACTCAACTTTGGAGACTGTGGCTCTTTCTGTGGAGATACAGTTGGAATTTACCATCTATAACATGTATCTCCCTCCCAACGATGAACTGTCTGAGAATGCACTGACTGCAATGTCTTGCAGCTCCCCCTACCCTTCCTAATGTTGCGTGACCCAAAAACCCTCAACTCTTTATGGAAAGAAACTAAGACCACTGGCTGCAGTAAAGCTGTTGAAAACTTCCTCTCACAGCTCAGTTGTTGCTTTTTGAATACTGATGTTCCCACACATTTCAGTGTGCCATATTTGGCAGTTGACCTTTCTATTTGCAGCCCATTTCCTGTCGTGTCCATCCATTAGCGAGTCTATGATGATCTGTGCAACAATGATCATTTTCTGATCGTTTTGACCCTTCCTAGGTGTCGCCCAAGTGGGTGTCCACCCAAATGGGCTCTCTCCAAAGGCGATTGGGATGCTCTCACCACTTCTGTCTTCCTTTGCACTTCGTCACATAGGGGTATTGATCCGGTTGTCCAGAGCACAACTGGAGCCATTCTATCAGCAGCTGACTCAATGACAGTACCCCCCTGGACCCTCGAAATCATTGTGGCCATTAGAAATTGAGGCGGGCTCTCCAATGCCATAAGCAACATCTGTCAATGGAGCACCAAATTGCCTTTAAATGGCTCCACTACGTCATAACATGTCAAAAATTAGAATTTTGTATTTTGACATAACTGTCATTGGGGAGTGCAACTGAATGAATTTTAAAATGTTTATTTGACGCCACAAACAGTCGTCACTAAAACAATGAAATTTTTAGAAGGTCACATGATTAGTTTAGACACACTGAGTCATCATTTGCAAATGTAATCACAAACTTGGATAACTAAATTAACAGTTGCAACCAAAGTTCCTTCAAATATTATGAAAAGAACACTACAACCAGTAAACTGAAGCAAAGGCAACAGGAACAGTTCACAAGGTCTCATGACACTTTTCGGTTGATCAGTCATTTCACACCTTAATGCAATGTAGATGAAAACTGCGTTGGAGTAAAAGATATTATATACTCTTGCATCACGTCCTGCACTGATGCAACAGTCATTTTGCAGGCAAAGGCTCACATGTCTAAAAATTAAAAAATACATGCATTTAACTAACATAATGGTGAAATTTGCCATGAGTAAAGGATTTACCATTACCTGGCCATAATCTTATAATGTGCAGCAGAGCCTATACTAAAACACAGCACGCAATCATACTCTGTTCTGCCAATGAAATCTTACAATGATGATGCACTCCCATTTGGGGCTAACATAAGACTAATCTGCAAGCATGGTATCACTTCAGTTGCCTGGTTGCACAGCAGATCACCCAAACGTGTCTCTAACTAAAATGTAAACACCAACCAGAAGATGCTATTCATTATTTACAACCTTAAAGAGTGTTGACATAGTGCATGGCTGTAGTAGATGAATTGTAACAGCTTGCATCAAGAAGTTTCCTTAGAGTACAGCGTTATGGAAAACTAAATATCATTATAAATACAGTGTAGAGTGATAATCTTATGCTAACCAATGCTGTCTATTATTCACTGTTACATAGTTACGCACAGAATAATCAAAATAATATACAGATTGGGAAAGGAATGGTTTGGGGGGAGGGGGAGGGGGGTAAAAAGTAAACAAGTATTAACCCCCCCCCCCTCCCCAAACCATTCCTTTCCCACTCCCTATAATGATTGTACTTTTCTATTGCCACATTGCATTACAGGTGTAATAAATTGTATTGAGTGCTTGTTTTTGTTGTTGTTGTTCTTGTTGTTGTGGTCTTCAGTCCTGAGACTGGTTTGATGCAGCTCTCCATGCTACTTCATCATCTCCCAGTACTTACTGCAACCTACATCCTTCTGAATCTGCTTAGTGTATTCATCTCTTGGTCTCCCTCTGTGATTTTTACCCTCCACACTGCCCTCAAACGCTAAATTTGTGAACCCTTGACACCTCAGAACATGTCCTACCAACCGGTCCCTTCTTCTTGTCAAGTTGTGCCACAAACTCCTCTTTTCCCCAATTCTATTCAATACTTCCTCATTAGTTATGTGATCTACCCATCTAATCTTCAGCATTCTTCTGTAGCACCACATTTTGAAAGCTTCTATTCTCTTCTTGTCCAAACTATTTATCGTCCATTTTTCACTTCCATACACGGCTACACTCCATACAAATACTTTCAGAAACGACTTCCTGATGCTTAAATCTATACTCGATGTTAACAAATTTCTCTTCTTCAGAAAAGTTTTCCTTGTCATTGCCAGTCTACATTTTATATTCTCTCTACTTCGACCATCATCAGTTACTTTTCTCCCCAAATAGCAAAACTCCTTTACTACTTTAAGTGTCTCATTTCCTAATCTAATTCCCTCAGCATCACCCGACTTAATTCGGCTACATTCCATTATCCTCATTTTGCTTTTGTTGATGTTCATCTTATATTCTCCTTTCAAGACATTGTCCATTCCGTTCCAAGTCCTTTACTGTCTGTCGGAATTACAATGTCATCGGCGAACCTCAAAGTTTTTATTTCTTCTCCATGGATTTTAATACCTACTCTGAATTTTTCTTTTGTTTCCTTTACTGCTTGCTGAGTATACAGATTGAATAACATTGGGGAGAGGCTACAACCCTGTCTCACTCCCTTCCCAACCACTGCTTCCCTTTCCTGCCCCTGAACTCTTACAACTGCCATCTGGTTTCTGTACAAATTGTAAATAGTCTTTCGCTCCCTGTATTTTACCCCTGCCACCTTTAGAATTTGAAAGAGAGTATTCCAGTTAACATTGTCAAAAGCTTTCTTTAAGTCTACAAATACTAGAAACGTAGGTTTGCCTTTCCTTTATCTAGCTTCTAAGGTAAGCCGTAGGGTCAGTATTGCCTCACGTGTTTCAATATTTCTACGGAATCCAAACTGATCTTCCCCTAAAGGCGGAAGAATCAGCAATGATCAACGACATGAGGATGCATTAAAGACACGTAACGTGTATCCACAGGACATGTGGCCTGTATTTGAAGAAGTGTCATGATGATCTCTCAATTGGCAAAAGATTCCAGAATAGTCCCCCATTTGGATCTCCGGGAGGGGACTGCCAAGGGGGAGGTTACCATGAGAAAAAGATTGAATAATCAACGAAAGGATAACGTTCTACGAGTCGGGGTGTGGAATGTCAGAAGCTTGAACATGGTAGGGAAACTAGAAAATCTGAAAAGGGAAATGCAAAGGCTCAATCTAGATATAGTAGGGGTCAGTGAAGTGAAGTGGAAGGAAGACAAGGATTTCTGGTCAGATGAGTATCGGGTAATATCAACAGCAGCAGAAAATGGTATAACAGGTGTAGGATTCGTTATGAATAGGAAGGTAGGGCAGAGGGTGTGTTACAGTGAACAGTTCAGTGACCGGGTTGATCTAATCAGAATCGACAGCAGACCAACACCGACAACGATAGTTCAGGTATACATGCCGACGTCGCAAGCTGAAGATGAACAGATAGAAAAAGTGTATGAGGATATTGAAAGGGTAATGCAGTATGTAAAGGAGGACGAAAATCTAATAGTCATGGGTGACTGGAATGCAGTTGTAGGGGAAGGAGTAGAAGAAAAGGTTACAGGAGAATATGGGCTTGGCACAAGGAATGAAAGAGGAGAAAGACTAATTGAGTTCTGTAACAAGTTTCAGCTAGTAATAGCGAATACCCTGTTCAAGAATCACAAGAGGAGGAGGTATACTTGGAAAAGGCCGGGAGATACGGGAAGATTTCAATTAGATTACATCATGGTCAGACAGAGATTCCGAAATCAGATACTGGATTGTAAGGCGTACCCAGGAGCAGATATAGGCTCAGATCACAATATAGTAGTGATGAAGAGTAGGCTGAAGTTCAAGACATTAGTCAGGAAGAATCAATCCGCAAAGAAGTGGGATACGGAAGTACTAAGGAATGACGAGATACGTTTGAAGTTCTCTAACGCTATAGATACAGCAATAAGGAATAGCGCAGCAGGCAGTACAGTTGAAGAGGAATGGACATCTCTAAAAAGGGCCATCACAGAAGTTGGGAAGGAAAACATAGGTACAAAGAAGGTAGCTACAAAGAAACCATGGATAACAGAAGAAATACTTCAGTTGATTGATGAAAGGAGGAAGTACAAACATGTTCCATGAAATCAGTAATACAGAAATACAAGTCGCTGAGGAATGAAATAAATAGGAAGTGCAGGGAAGCTAAGACTAAATGGCTGCAGGAAAAATGTGAAGACATCGAAAAAGATATGATTGTCGGAAGGACAGACTCGGCATACAGGAAAGTCAAAACAACCTTTGGTGACATTAAATGAAACGGTGGTAACATTAAGAGTGCAACGGGAATTCTACTGTTAAATGCAGAGGAGAGAGCAGATAGGTGGAAAGAATACATTGAAAGCCTGTATGAGGGGGAAGATTTGTCTGATGTGATAGAAGAAGAAACAGGAGTCAATTTAGAAGAGATAGGGGATCCAGTATTAGAATCGGAATTTAAAAGAGCTTTGGGGGGCTTGTGGTCAAATAAGGCAGAAGGGGTAGATAACATTCCATCAGAATTTCTAAAATCATTGGGGCAAGTGGCAACAAAACGACTATTCACGTTGGTGTGTAGAATATATGAGTCTGGTGATATACCATCTGACTTTCGGAAAAGCATCATCCACACAATTCCGAAGACGGCAAGAGCTGACAAGTGCGAGAATTGTCGCACGATCAGCTTAACAGCTCATGCATCGAAGCTGCTTACAAGAATAATATACAGAAGAATGGAAAAGAAAATTGAGAATGCGCTAGGTGATGCTCAATTTGACTTTAGGAAAAGTAAAGGGACGAGAGAGGCAATTCTGACGTTACGGCTAATAATGGAAGCAAGGCTAAAGAAAAATCAAGACACTTTCATAGGATTTGTCGATCTGGAAAAAGCGTTCGACAATATAAAATGGTGCAAGCTGTTAGAGATTCTGAAAAAAGCAGGGGTAAGCTATAGGGAGAGACAGGTCATATACAATATGTACAACAACCAAGAGGGAATAATAAGAGTGGACGATCAAGAACGAAGTGCTCGTATTAAGAAGGGTGTAAGACAAGGCTGTAGCCTTTCGCCCCTACTTTTCAATCTGTACATCGAGGAAGCAATGATGGAAATAAAAGAAAGGTTCAGGAGTGGAATTAAAAGGTGAAAGGATATCAATGATACGATTCGCTGATGACATTGCTATCCTGTGTGAAAGTGAAGAAGAATTAAATGATATGCTGAACGGAATGAACAGTCTAATGAGTACACAGTATGGTTTGAGAGTAAATCGGAGAAAGACGAAGGTAATGAGAAGTAGTAGAAATGAGAACAGCGAGAAACTTAACATCAAGATTGATGGTCACGAAGTCAATGAAGTTAAGGAATTCTGCTACCTAGGCAGTAAAATAACCAATGACGGACGGAGCAAGGAGGACATCAAAAGCAGACTCGCTATGGCAAAAAATGCATTTCTGGCCAAGAGAAGTCTACTAATATCAAATACCGGCCTTAATTTGAGGAAGAAATTTCTGAGGATGTATGTCTGGAGCACAGCATTGTATGGTAGTGAAACATGGACTGTGAGAAAACCGGAACAGAAGAGAATCGAAGAATTTGAGATGTGGTGCTATAGACGAATGTTGAAAATTAGGTGGACTGATAAGGTAAGGAATGAGGAGGTTCTACACAGAATCGGAGAGGAAAGGAATATGTGGAAAACACTGATAAGGAGAAGGGACAGGATGATAGGACATTTGCTAAGACATGAGGGAATGACTTCCATGGTACTAGAGGGAGCTGTAGAGGGCAAAAACTGTAGAGGAAGACAGAGATTGGAATACGTCAAGCAAATAATTGAGGACGTAGGTTGCAAGTGCTACTGTGAGATGAAGAGGTTAGCACAGGAAAGGAATTTGTGGCGGGCCGCATCAAACCAGTCAGTAGACTGATGACAAAAAAAAAAAAAAATAATTCACATAAGGCCATCACACACTGTAACACATAAAGCTACCTGTCTTCATTGGGCCATACAAAACAAACTGCGCAGTAGCTAACTGGAGGTATGTAGCGTGGTTCACTGAGTTCTCAATTTTGCCTCTTTCCAAATGATGCATGCCATTGAGTGCACCGACGGCCCAGTAAGGTGTTTAACCTGCAGCGTGTGGATGATGTCGTTCATGCCGGAGATGGTTCTGTGATGCTTTGTAGTTGTTTTCGTTACCAAGTCTAGGGTCCACTCATTCAGGTTACCATTAATGTGAACTAGAGTCTTTACTTCACCATCCTTGGTGACCAAATGTTGTACTTCCTCATACATCTTCATGATGACTATGCTGTGAACACTCATGTCATCTGAGATGACAACAGTTATTTTGTTAGGATTGCACACACATTTATCTCTGGTATGAGGAACACTCAGTCACACTATGGCACCTTGGATAACACATTAAATCACCCAATCTTAATCTATAGCAGTTGTCTGGGACTATTTGGAACAGTGGGTGAAATGTGGCAATCAGTATCCAAACAGTTTTGTGGCTCTGTGAGAGCCAATCATCAGTGAGTGGATTCGAGCTGGATAAGGCATACCTGAACAAACTTGAGGACTCTCTTCCTGGCCAAATTAAGGATTGTCAAGGCTAAAGTTGTTGTTCACTTTTTTAGCCTGATGTCTCCTGGAGGTCAATAATTTTTTTCCAAAGATGTTAAGTTTCAAGCACGTGTCATCTCAAAACTGCCTTCTCATCTCCATCACCGCCACCACTTCCCTCTTTTTACAAATAATTCATTGAATTCTTTATAATACTCAGACAAATTTGTACATGATGTAATATGACAAATTCTTGCTGTGGCTAAATGTTCTATAATAGGT
This sequence comes from Schistocerca piceifrons, assembly GCF_021461385.2. Taxonomy (NCBI): domain Eukaryota; kingdom Metazoa; phylum Arthropoda; class Insecta; order Orthoptera; family Acrididae; genus Schistocerca; species Schistocerca piceifrons. Next base: position 280,384,666 of record NC_060142.1, on the reverse strand, counting down.
AATTGCTTTTCCGTAATAGTTCGTTTAGTTTATAGATATGATACATTTCTGCCAAGAAATTATTAAAATTGAGTGTCAGCTCCCTGACATTGTACAGATGTTAAAACTAGAGAGAAATCAAAAATATTTTCCTTCTTTGCTTCTGCATGTGTTCTAATTTAAGTTTGAAATACATACTCAGTATCACATTAAAAGTTCCTAACATTTAAAATATTTATATTTGAAAGATTAGGATTACAAAGCTGTACTGAGTCTCTGGCAATGATTTGAAACCTCAATGTGCTGCAATCAGAACTTCTGAACATCATGACATGCAATTGTAGAGGAGGCTGAATGTATTCACAGTGGTTTCTGGATGATGATGATGAACAAGGTGCTGACCACCGTATCTCAGATATCTTCAGTGGGTGACAAGTCACGTTATTTGAAGCCCAAGAAAGCAATTGGCCCAGTGTTCTGTGAAGGAGCCTTCGACACCTGTTGCCAGACATTGTCCTACTGAGATGATGTGCTGAATTTTGGGGAAAAAAACACAAAAAAGTTGTGTGTTCAGCTAAAATTTTGTATTTTGGACTTTTGAATGGTGTGTTTGGTCTTCTTAGATGAAGTTTAGTTCATTGAATTGTGAATAAAGGTTCATGCCTAATTAGACTGTTTGAAAAGAGAGCGGGGGGGGGGGGGGGGGGATTAGCATAAAACAAGATGGTGCATAAGTTTGTCTTGGGAACATTTTAGCTTTCTAACAAATTATAAATTTACCGTTGTTTCCCCCATCATTCTTTAGTGTTGTTGTGCAGTAAATCCTCTTTTTTTTTTTTTTTTTTTTTTTTTTTTTTTTTTTAATTGTCTTCCTTCTTTAGTTGTTGATAATATTTTGCTCTTCTGATACAATTACAGCAAAACTCACATATGGTGCTGCTTTAGGTACCCACGCCTACTTCAGACTACGCAGACAATCAGGTGGATGAAGTTTTTGATCAAGCTGAACAAGTCTTGATAAAAATTGAAGAAACAGACATCATTGTAATTCTTCGTTGATTGGAATACAGTGGTAGGAGAGGATAGAGAGGTGGAACTGTGGGCAAATAGCTATACCCCGTATGAGACCATCATCTCCACACAACTATTGCAACCTACGTCCTTCAGAATCTGCTTACTGTTTTCGTCTTCTGGTCTCCCTCTACGATTTTTACCCCTCACACTTCCTCCAATAATGAATTAGTGATCCCTTGGTGTCTCAAGAGTGTCCTATCAACCGATCTCTTCTGTTGGTCAAGCTGGGTCACAAATTTCTTGTCTCCCCTGTTTTATTCAGTACTTCCTCTTTAGTTACATGATTGACCCATCTAATTTTCAACATTCTTCTGTGGCACCACGTTCTGAAAAATTCTATTCTCTTTTTGTCCAAATTGTTTAGTGTCCAGACAAATATCTTTAGAAAAGACTTGCTAGCACTTAAATCTAGATCTGATGTTAACAAATGTCTCTTCTTCAGAAATGTTTTTCTTGCCATTGCAAGTCTGCATTTTATATCCTCTATACTTCTGCCATCATCAGTTATTTTGCTGTCCAAATAGCAAAACTCGTCTACTACTGTGTGTGTCTCGTTGCCTAATTAAATTCCCTTAGCATCACGAGATTTAAGTTGACTGCATTCCATTATCTTTGTTGCACTTTTGTTGGTGCTACTCTTATATTCTTCTTTAAAAATGCTGTCCATCTCGTTCAACTGCTCTCCCAAGTCCTTTGCTGTCTCTGACAGAATTAAAATGTCATTCGCAAACCTCAATGTTTTTATTTCTTTTCCGTGAACTTTTATTCCTACTCCAAATTTTTCTTTGGTTTCCTTTACTGCTTATTCAACATAAAGATTGAATAACATTGGGGATAAGCTGGTCTAAAAATGCTATAAACATAGGTTTGTCTTTCCTTGACCTCTCTTGTAAGATGAGTCATAGGGTCAGTATTGCCTCATGTGTTCCTGCGTTTCTCTGGAATATAAACTTATCTTTCCCAAGTTTGACTTTCACCAGTTGGTCCATTCTTCTGTAAGGAATTCATGTTAGTATTTTGCAGCAGTGACACTGATAGTTCGCTAAGTTTCACACCTGTCAGCAACTGCGTTCTTTGGAATTGGAAGTACCATTCTTCTTGAAGTCTGATGGTATTTTGCGTGTCTCATACATCTTGCACACCAGATGGAAGAGTTTTGTCATGGCTGACTCCCCCAAGGTTATCAGTAATACAGACAGAATATCACATACCCCAGGGCCTTGTTCTTACTTAGATTCTTCAGAGCTGTGTCAATTTCTTCTCGCAGTATCGTATCTCCCATCTCATCTTCATCTGTGTCCGCGTTCCTTTCTATAATGTTGCCGTTAGGTACATCTCCATTGCTTAGACCCTCTGTATACTCCTTCTACTTTTCAGCTTTCCCTTCTTTGCTTAAGACTGGTTTTCTGTCTCTTGATATTCATACAGCTGTTTCTCTTCTCCCCAAAGGCCTCTCCAATTTTCCTGTAGGTTATATCTATCTTTCCCCTAGATAACTATGCTTCTAAATCCTTAAATTTGCCCTGTAGACATTCCTGCTTAGCCATTTTTGCCCTTCCTGTCAGTCTCATTTTTTAGACATTTGTCTTCCCTTTTGCCTGTTTCATTTGCTTCGTTTTTAAATTTGCTCCTTTCATCTGTTAAATTCAATATCTCCTGTGTTATCCAAGGATTTCTACTAGAAATTCAATATCTCCTGTGTTATCCAAGGATTTCTACTAGGCCTTGTCTGTTTACCTATTAGATCCACTGCTGCTTTTACTGTTTCATCTTTCAGAGTTACCCATTCATCTTCTACTGTATTCCTTTCCCCTGTTCTAGTCATCTGTTGCCTAAAGCTTCCTCTGAAACTCTCAACAGCCTCTGGTTCTTTCAGCTTATCCTTATTATATGCCCCCAGTTTACTACATTTTTGCAGTTTTATCAGTTTTGATCTACAGTTCATAACCAATAAATTGTGGTCAGAGTCCAGATCTGCCCCTGGAAATGTCTTAAAATTTATAATCTAGTTCCTAAATCTTTGCCTAACAATTAGATAATCGGTCTTGAAACCTTCTGTTGTCTCCAGGTCCCTTCCTCATACACAACCTCCTTTTATGATTTTTAAATGAAGTGTTGATTATTAAATTATGCTTCATGCGAAATTCTACCAGGTAGCTTCCTCTTTCATTCTTTTCTCCCAGTCCAAATTCACCTACTATTTTTCCTTTCTCTCTCTTCCTTTTCCTACTATTGAATTCCACTCCCCCATCGCAATTAAATTTTCGTCTTCTTTAACTATCAGAATAATTTCTTTCAGCTTAGCATACATTTCTTCAATTTCATCATCATCATCATCATCATCATCCTCGGAGCTAATTGGCATATAAACTTAAACTACTGTGATAGACACGAGCTTTGTGTTTGTCTTGGCTATGATAATACATTTATGATGATGTTCATGGTAACTTACCTGTATTCTTCTTGTCTTTTCATTATTAAACCCACTCCTGCCTTACCCCTCCCCCCCCCCCTTTTTTTTACTTTGCATTTATAACCCTGTGTTCAACTGACCAGAAGTTCTGTTCCATCTGCCACTGAACTTCACCAATTTCCACTATATTTAACTTCAACCTTCTGTTTCCCTTTTTAAATTTTGTAACCTCCCTTCCCGATTAAGGGATCTAACATCCCACACTCTGATTTGTAGAATGTCAGTTTTGTTTCTCCTGATGATATTATCCCGAGTATAGATAGATGCTATAGATTACATGTAGGATTATTTAGACTATAATCCAGTTGTGATGGACAATCAGTTACACCTCAGAAGCAGCCGCTTACACACTACTACAAAAAGGTGGAGTGTAATTAAATTGAAAGGGAACATAAAAGCCTTGGATTTGTTCTAAATGATGGCAGTTGAACCTGTACACAAATGTGTGGATGGAACTGTTACATCAGAAAGATGGAAAAATGTTCAAAAGGGCAATGCCCAGGATATCAGAAGGCTACCTCAGCTAGGATGATTAGGTATCGGATAAAGCATCACTATTGAAAAGTATCATCAACACAATGGCCAAAAGAAGAAAATCCAAATTTGAGGTGTGCTTTTTCAAGTAAGTACCATTTTGAAATAAAAATAAAACAAAGAGACTTCTCTTGCCAATGGTCTTGGTGCAGTGATACCAGCGGTTCACATCAGATCACCGAAGTTAAGTGCTGTCGGTCTGAGCTAGCACTTGGATGGGTGATCATCCAGTCTGCTGAGTGCTGTTGGCAAGTGGGGTGCCCTCAGCCCTTGTGAGGCAAACTGAGGAGCTACTTGATTGGGAAATAGTGGCTCCAGTCTCATAAACTGACATACAGCTGGGAGACCAGTGTGCTGACCACATGCCTCTCCATATCTGCATCCAGTGAAGCCTGTGGGCTGAGGTTGACACAGCAGCGGGTCGGTACCATTGGGCCTTCATGGCCTGTTTGGATGCAGTTTAGTTTTTAGACTTTTCTTAGCAATTTTAGTTTTACATGAAAGCCTGTACTTTTATCTACATTTCTACATAATTCCCACCAACATTAAGGCACTTATCGTATCACAATTTCATTGTCTCATAACATACATGTTAAGTAACTGGTTTAGTATACAGGAGACTCGTCAAGCTTATAATATATATTTTTATGCTGTCCAAATGGTCAGATCATCATTAAAAAATTCATCAATAGTTTAATAGCATTTTTGTACCAGAGTGCTATGTAATTTTCTTTTTACTGAATCCCTTTCAGTCTTTTGAAAATTTGTCTTTTTTAATATATTGTATGTTTTCATCCCCATATATTGTGGGACGTATGCGAAAAGATGGAGACTGTGTAGCGAGCATGAAACTTCCTTTGTTTATAGTTTCATGTATTTGCCAGAAGTTATTTGGAGCAAATAATACTGCATTATTATTTGTGAAAAGAATTATTTCATTTAAATACAGTGAAGGAACACTTAAAGCATGTTTAGGTCTCTCATTAATTGCCGACAAGATTCTCTTGGCTTTACATTACACATGTTCCTTATAACTTTAAAGAAAAAAGTTAATATCCTTGTCAAATTGCTAGCATTTCCCCAAAAGACAATGCCATATCTCACTATTGCCTCAAAGTAGCTATGGTACACTACCTTTTTCATGTCTGTGGCAGTGGCAGTGACATTGGCTAGGATTGAGATAGCAAGTGTCAGGTTGTTCAGTTTATTTTTTAAATAGTATATATGTTAGGACCAAGACAGATTTCTGTCCAACTACATTCCTAGAAAGTTAACACATTCTGCTTTGTTAAGTTCCAGACTTCCACGGAATTTGAATATCGTTTATTTTAGATTGTTTTGTATTGAACTACGTAAGCTGTGTTTTTGAAATATTTAGTTTTAAGCCATTTATGTGGAACCACACATTTACATTTTCTAGAGTTTTTATGACATTTTTGGGAATTTCTGCTGCATTTTTATTTTTTAGCTTTGAATGCGTAAACGCAGACTAACGTTTTATGGTCACCTGTCGAGGATGGATGGAAACAGACTAACAAGAAAAGTGTTTGAACATAGTAACAGGAACGAAAAAACCAACAATAAATGGATACAGATGGTGAAAAAGGATTTGGCCTATTTTAATGTCACCCGTGAGTCAATCAGGGACAGGGAAAAGTTTAGACAAATAGTGAACGAAATTAAGTGTTTTCCAGAAGAAACGAAACTAAAGAATAATAACAGGAAATGGTCGGAAGAGCGGAGGAGGAACCACTCGAAAATGATGAGGAAATATTGGGAAGAGAGAAAAAAAGATCAAAAAGCCGGGCAAGTGAATTGTTGAACGTGGTCCAAAGATGGCCGAAATCGAAAGAAGAAGAAGAAGACCATCCTTTTAGAAATCTGCCAGCTGAGTATAACTTTCCATAATTTAAACATTCTGTAACCATTGCATAAAGCACACTTCTTGACTTAAGGAAACTTTTCTCATAATGTCGAAATCATAAAGTGTCTGTTCTCTCTCACTTTTTTGCCAACTTTCTGCACCAAATAACCAGTAATGACTGAAGGTCACTCACTCCATTCGTCGTCGTGCCCATTTGTACAGCCATCTTTAAAAGCTCTCACCTTTTTCTGTCAAACCCATCACTCAAAAGTGTCTAGAAGTGTGCTTTACACAACTGTTACAGACCATTTAAATTACCAAAAGTTATGCTCAGGTGACAGATTACAATTAGGTTGTTATTTAAAACAAAATACAATGTGTTTCTTAATATTGGTGGGAATTACAGAAAAGTAGGTTAAAGGGCAGGCTTACATGTAAAAATAACATCGCTAAGAAAAAATGTACCTGTCTTTTTATTTCTAAAGGCTACTTACTTAAAAAAAAGAAGTGCCTAATAGCAGGGGCTCAATTTGGATATAGGCAATATAATAATGTGGCTATTAGAGAGACAAAGAAAGCTTAAATAGTGGGGTTACAACAACAAATGTCATGAGATGGACAAAAACATATAGTAAAAGGTAGCACAGATGGTTCACTCATACCGAGGTCTGAGTGACCTGCCCTTCCTTTTAATCTGTCCCACCCTATCGTCGAAACTCCCCGAGGAAGGAATTAATAGTTGTGAAAACTAGGATAACTTGTATAGTTTTATATGTTTGTATTGACAGTGCTAAAAATTTCACCACTTGGAGGGAAGCCCTGGCCAACAACCTTGTCTCATAATTGTATTGTATTCCTTACAATGATTCTCTCTTCTTATACAGTGGGAATACCAAAAAATTTGAAACTAATTCGAAAGAACTGAGCTTCTAGCAAGGTTATGGGATAGAGGGGCAGCCCCTGGTGGAAAAGCGATACGTAAAGTGAGGGAAGATGTATGTAGTAGAACTTTTTGATAGGAAAGATTTGAATGAAAACATTTTTGACAAATGTGAATGAGGTTGACAAGGCGAGTTCGGTCCATCAATATTGAGGGAGGAATAAGGAGCTGTATTGTTGTGAAGCTCCAAGAATTGATTACATCCCTGCAGAATTGCTGAAATTCCGCAGAAAAAAAAGCTGTAGACATGTTATTTGAGATGATAGATAATATGTAAATGATTGCATAAACATTCCATATTCCAAAGACTAGAAATACAAAGAAGTGTGAGTGGTTAAGAACACCGATCATTGTATCAGAAACCTTAAAAATACTAACTAGGGTTACCTTCCATCTTGTAGAGCAGAAAGTAAAAGATAGTCTTCAAAATCAGCAATTTGTTTGAAAGGAACTGTGGATCACGAGAGACCATTATCACTTTCTCAGTTAATTGCAGAGTAATCATTGAAGTTGAACACACCAATCCTGATCAACTTCATAAACATCGAGAAACATTTGATGACATTTACTGTATGAAATTGTTCAAGGAAATGAAAAATACAGAGACAAAGGAATAAGCTCCAAAAGAATCAAATGCTTCCCCAAAGAAGTTTAAAATATTTAAGAGTGTTAGACAGCACTCAACTATTATTGAATCATACATATAAATCAGTGAAGGAATTTTCAGACATCAGCAGCAATGAAATAATAATTCATGATGAGAGATGAATCAAATAATGATAGATGAATGTGGGATGAAGATCAACAGAAACGGGACAAAAATTGTGAGGTGCACAAGAGGTGGGAAACAGAGCACAGTTGTGCACCTTGCAGGTGAGACTCTGGGTACAGCAGATGTTAAAGTTGAAATAGCTGGCAAAAGAATCACTTATCTGGAAAATATGCTGATATCAAACTGTGTCCCTTGACTACTATAAAATGATTTTTAAGGAGATATATTTAAAGCATAGGTAGGTATGGGGCAGAAACTAGGATTTGAGGGAGGCAGAAAAGAAAAGACTGAGACCTTAGAGATGTGGCATTGGTGGATAATCTGGAAGACACCATGAGCTGAAAGAGTCTCAATCGAAGTATAAGCAGAGAACAACAGGAGAGAAAAGATGCCTTCTCAGAACCGTCACTGCATGGAGGAATATTGTGGTTAGCCACTTATTTTGCCATTCATCGCACTATACTACTCTGATCGAGGGAATGATGGAGGGAAGAAGATGGAGAGAGCTTACTGAGACAGAGTTAATGAAGGAAATTAAAGCTGGTAGAAGATAAGAGAGTATCAAGAAGGGTGGAAGTACAAGTGTGTGTTAAAAACCATAAGAAGCTGAGAATTGTCTGTAGTAATAGTATAGATCAATGATTGTGCCCAGTTTTAATGACTCCATTATCAATTTGATTAAGCCCTAATTTCTATTCTTTTGTTATTGCAGAGCTTACTTTTTAAATATGAAACAAAATTGTAGAGCAACACTTTTTACTAAGTAGGTATCTGTAGAACTGTTGTTTGGTGGCTAATGTGTTGTTCATTGCCATTAACAATTCATAAAGGTCATCATTCCTCAATACAGAAAGATGAAGACATAGTCTTAAATTTGAGGTGTAATATGCGAGAGTTCGTTGCATTTCCCCTAAAGATTTTAGACTAAGAATGAGAAGGTCTGATGTGGGGAAACATCTACATTTACAAAGCAATTTAAATAAATTTCATGACTATCAGGAAGTGGACACCTGCATAAGCAACCTTCATGTTGACTACTTCTTCTTCTTCTTCTTCTTCTTCCTCCTCTTCTTCGTCCTCGTCCTCAAGGCCTTGCACCAGTCTACACAGGAATGGCAGGTTATTTTGGCATTGTTAGTAGTAGGGGGTGGCCGGATACCCTTCCTATCAGTCTGCATCTACTGTTTTCATTTGCAAGTGTGAATGTCTGCAAATTGTGTAACTGAGGTGGGACATGTACCAGCCCAGGATTCACGCAGTTGCCTAAAAACCACATTCAGGCTGTCTGGCATACTGACCCTCGTTTCTAATCAGCCAATCGGATTTGATGCAGGATCAGCATGCCGTGTCCCAGAAGTGTAGGCACTGAAATGTGCTCACAAATCTGAGCAACAACCTCAGTGCTGACACAGTTGTTTTTAAATATGTATGTCTAGGAGGGTCAAATAAATTTGTTCCTGGATAGTTTCAGATCATGAATTAACTATCTGTGAATATTTTTATATTCTGAGTTGGAATGCCGAAGATTCAATTGTAATTGCACAGGAGAAATTTTGGAGAAGTGACCTGAATATTGTTACTGGCATAGGTCCAGATGTATGGAGCCTACATATATCAACTTATGTTCATTTGATGATTGACTCCCAAGGAAGATATCATCCAGGCTGAATAGCAGAGGCAGGATTGTTTGATTTACCTTTTTTTCCATCAATTTCGTCGTCATCAAAAATAAGACCGATGACTTTGGAACCCCAAAGATCACACAAGTCTCTAATCGTCCAGATATCATGCATGCATTGTGGAATATTTGTACCAAGCAAGATGGCTCCCTACCTCCAAAGAACTTCATTTTGACTCTCGCATAAAACAGTGCCTGGTCTGAGGATGCAATATGGCAATGTAGCTGTCCTGAATCTTGGTGACAGTGCATAACCAATCACAAATCTCCATTTACCTGTTGTTCTCTTCAAACACTTCATATTTAAATTTCACTTGAAATGAGTACAACATGTCTCTTTTTCATGGCTTGATGAATGGAACTTCAGCTGTGTCATTTTCACTGCCTGGCTTTCCACAATTTTCCACAGGATTTTTCCATCATGGCTGATACGCAGCTGTCATTTTCTGAGTCACTCACTGTATAGGGATGGATGAGGAAAATGTCTAACTGAAGCAGAGAACAGTTTGACTATTGAAGTGATTCTTTGCCTTACCATTCTCTCTTTTTCAGTTTAGTTACAATATAATAAATATCTGCAGAGTACCATTACTATAACTCAACATCAGTATTACTTATTGATGATTTACAACAAAAATGTCTGATGTTTTGGATGTCTTAAGCCACAGCCATTTTTCAGATTGTTAGAACTAGGAGACGTGTTTTTTGTGCAAAAAATAGTTAGACACTGTATTAAACATGAAAAGTGTCACTTTCTAATCCCTGAGCATGTATCAGAGCGAAGTAAATGGAGACAAAATGCATAGAATTTTCAAGCATGTAAAACTGGTAGATGACACAGACTGGTAGTAGTAATGGTAAGAGATCCTGTGCAGTGTGTGATGTGGAAGGAGGGAGGTAATGGAAAGAGTTAGTTGTGGGTCCTTTCAGGGGAGGGGATAGTCAGTTATGTAACTTCAGTGGGATCTGCACTTGGCAGTACATCCACAACACTGAAGTTAATTCTCCTTTCTCATACTAATCTTCCTGCACGGTTCTTCCTTGTTTGAAAGTCTGTCTCAACATTTCTGCATTGTCTACTTGTCACTTTTTTGCATCTATATTTTTATTTTGAGGGTGAGTCAATAATAAGTTGCAAAATAGGGTAGGGGAATTGGCACCATGAGTACCAACCTGATACGGCATTGGAAGTTTCTCCTGCTGTGTTCCCCCACTACACACTGTTGTGGATCTGTTGGTCAACTGCCACCCACACAGAAGTGTTTATTAAGTTAGAGTGCTTGTTTTTGTAAATTGTGTTGTGTCTGTTAGGTGATTTTTTTTTTTCCTTGTGTGTCCTGGAAACATTTCCATTTTAGGAACATTTTATTATTAGGGAATGAGGAAAAGCCACAAGAGAGGCCGGATATGGTGAGTAGGGAGTCTGAAATCATTGTCATGTTGTTTATGACTAATACTTCCTGACACTTCACAGTGGTATCTGAAGGAAAGAACTCAAGGTGGTCTTCCCTCAACATGTTGAAAAAAGAAACCAACATTATTCCAATTATTATTCCAATAACTTAGGGGAATATAGCTGGGTGACATTGTCGACAAGTGCCAATATTTTGACAGGATCACATCCTGCCATTTTCAAGGCAAGTGGCTGTGTGTGCTGTTGTCAAAATATCGGTGGTTGTCGATGACGTCACCCGGCTGCATTCCCCTAAGTTATTTGAACATTGTATATGCTGGGAGAAACTTGGGTCTCAGAAACCAACATTGTTGTCTTGTTAATTGTCACTTCTTGTTCATGCCTATGATAACAGTGTTTCATGGCATGTAAAGATTTTTGACAAAAACTTGATGATGTTAGCACATTGTTCTCTCGTGTCTAGTACTGGTAAACCACCAATCACGTGAAACAGTGTTTATTAAAATGAGCACTCGAAGATCATTGCCGCACGGATAGCAGTTGGACTAATGAATCAAAGCTGAGAGCAGTAAAGATCACAGGGGGAAGAAATTTCACTATTCTGACAACTTTTGATTCCTCCTCACATTTTTTAAATTTGTATTGTGTTTATAGAAAGGCGTTCTCATTAAACATTACCTACCTCCCTCTAATTTCCTAAACTTCATGTGATAGGAGTTCATCAGGTCAGCGTGTTACAAATGAAAACACCATTTCTTAAAAAACAAGTAACATATTTTGCAACATATTTCCCTTTTAGCAATATACGTTATCATTCTGTTAACCCTGCCAAAAAGCTGGAATTGCCCGTCTAATAGATACGTACCTGTCGTGACCATATTCTCCTCATTTGAGAATAATTTTTTTTAATCCTTGAGACTGTATTTCTTTTGTGAGCACAAACAAATAGCAAAGAACCAGTTCAGGTAAATACAGGGGTGGGTGATGGATTGGTGGTAGAAATTCATAATGCAATTTATGTAGCTTTGTGGCGACAACACTAGATGAATGTACTCTCGTGTTGTTGGGGTGAAACAGCACTTTCTTCAGAATGAGATTTTCACTCTGCAGCAGAGTGTGCGCTGAAATGAAACTTCCTGACAGATTAAAACTATATGCCGGACCGAGACTCGAACTCGGGATCTTTGCCTTCTGCAGGCAAGTGCGCTACCATCAGAGCTACCCGAGCACGATTCGCGACCCATCTTCACAGCTCCAATTCTGCCAGTACCTCGTCTCATACCTTCCAGACGTCACGGAGGCTCTTCTGTGAACCTTGCAAAACTAGCACTCCTGGAAGAAAGGATACTGCGGAGACATGGCTTAGCTACAGCCTGGGAGTGTTTTCACAATGAGATTTTCACTCCGCATTGGAGTGTGCACTGATGTGGAACTTCTTGACAGATTGAAACTGTGTGCCTTTTGCAGGCAAGTGCTCTACCAAGGTCAAGAGTTCGAATCTTGGTCCAGCATACAGTTTTAATCTGTCAGGAAGTTTCAGCACATTCTTCTTTATCAAATAGGGCCCTTTTCCTTTCAGTTTCCTATTGAAGTGGTCCAATACCATGGTGTAGTGTTGTTCGTGACCATTTTCTTCTTTTTTCTAAGAAGTCTGAGGCACCACACCACAGCGACAACTTGAGACAAAAAGTTCTTCAGATTACATTTTAAATTGCTCCAAACTTAGCTTTGAAATGAAAAGGTACACCCACGTGTTATCTACTTCTACAGTCTTACCACTCACTGAGACTACAATTTTATCGTTGCTAACTCATCCTGTACAATATTAATTGCCATTCCCTTCGACATGTCGATGGCCTCTGTCGCTTTGCACACTTTCATTCAATGATCAGTGAGAATCGCTTCATGAACTTTTCTAGGGATTACCTCAGTAATCTCATCTGCTGGAGTTCTTGGAGAATCCCAGTCAAAAATGGATGTTTGAATTTGTTTGAAATGTTTGAACCAGTGTCATCTAGCTGCTGTTGTAAATGGGGATGAGTGAACCAAACAGCATCCACTTTCACATTTATCATGTCACTTGTTGCCTCATAAAAAAGTGTGACTGAATGGTACTGAAATTTTTCCACGTCAGCAAAAATTAAGTAGCACAATGTATTAAATTACTGTCAGGTCTAAACTAACTTATTAGTCCATCTCAGTACTGTTACTTTGTTGTCCAACAGATAATGGTACACAGTGGAAAACAACAGCCGTGTCTTCAAACACAAGTTCTAATTGGACTGATCTTCTCTTGTCTATTAACAGTAGTTTCAAAGATCATGGATGTGAAAATAATATTCTAGCACCTAATATGTGAAATCCAACAGCCAAACCCTATCGACTAAAGATTCATCGGATAGAAGATTGCTTTCAGTTTTCGATTAATGCTCTGGTTTTAGCAGTTTATTAAGATTCAAACAGCAGCTTTACTTCACCAGTGAAGTGAATGTGCAAAATTTGATGTTATGTGGTGTTCGTAGGGAACTTATAGCAGTTGGCTGGAGATAAATTAAACATCACAACATTTAACATATTTATTAAAGAGGGAAGTAGCAGAGCGCATTGACATATCTCCCTATCTCTTAGTCATAAAGGGATATGTGTTTGAGTAAGCTAGATTTTCCTTAGAAGTGTTAGTTTTAGTTTGTAATGGATGTATTGGGTAGAACATTCCTTAACAATAATTAATGACCGTTCTGTATGGGAAATACATTCTGATCAGATCTCATGTTTTTTGTTTAGCATCTCGAATTTCTGAAGTGAAGTGGGACTGTAAAACAAGTTCTTAAATGAAGAACACAACATTGTATCAAACACATGAATAAATAAACAATTTTCAATACAAGATACAAATCTCCTGCAGTGCTTGTTAATGAGCTCATTTGGTTTGGCATAGAGTACATGCTTGTGCAAACCTTTTACTTCATTGTCCCATGCTCAGTTGCCCAAGAATGTGATTGAAGTTGACAGCACTATAGATGCTGACTGTTGAATATTTTCTGTATTGTAGTCACCATATCTTATATTCACCAGCAATCTGTACACAGATTCTCTTGATAAAATTTACCTTAGTCTTTTGTGGATGACTCTTACATACCAAAAATTCATAGTCATTGTACAGGTCTGTTGTTGTTGTTCTGTTGCCGTCGTCATATATTTTTGTCACCTTTGAGAAATTATTCACCGGAATGTGTCTTCCCAAGTGCAGACAAATTGATGATATTGCATAGGATTTCCTGCTGTAGTAATGGATACTATGTTACTCGGGCTGCAGCCAAATCCTGAAATCGCATTGACATGATATTTCAGTGTTCCGACTGGTTGCTACCTTAAGATGTAAAGGTGATCTGCTGAGATACCAGATCCACCACGTTTATAGACACTATATAAACCCCACAGTGCATGCATCAGGAGGAGTCAGTGTTGCCCCTTAGCAAAGTGCACAAGCAGTACTAAAGGAGGTGAATATTCATTGTGTGTGGCAGTTAGGTGCAGCACTGACAGCTTCTGGTGCATGTGCCGCGGTCTTTCTGTGGCCTAGATTACCGCAATGGCTCTGGCCTCCCAGCTGTTCAGCTTCACATTTGAAGTTGTCAGGAACAATGAAATATTATGTTCATTTGATTGCAGTATCTGGCTGCTAAACTGAGGAACATACCTTTCAGAGCAAATAGCAAATATAGGCACCTGATATACAGGGTGATTCTGTGATGTTAAAATCTTTCAGGGATGGTGAAGAAGGGTAAATGTATAAATTTGAGGAAAGGGATCCTAGTCTGGAAATGGCCATGCCAAAGGCATAGACAAAAATCTATGTAAGTTCCTCCTAAGCATCATGCAGTGCTCAAACTAAGGGCCCCAACTCCTGAACTGTGATGATGACATACAGAACCCCCGCTGAATACTTCTCCGTACCCTCCGATAATTTCTCCTGTTGACGGACTAAAAACAGTGCATGTAACTTGATGTTTAAGAGACCAAAAACCTTTAAGTCTGTGGTAAAGAAATAAAAACACTTGTTCAAAATGCCATCCCCTCAGTGTCAATTCAGGCATGGCAGTGTAGTGCGAAGTTCTGTTGTACCTGTTCTAATATCCCCATTGCCCTTTGAACAATCTCACAAACAGCAAGAATTCTTGCTAGTAGATCCTCTTCAGTATTGACAGGCATCTCGTACACAGGCTTTCCACATGGTCTCACAGGAATAAATAAAGTGGAGTGAGGTCAGATGTCATGAATCTTCAGGTCAGTGTCGGTAGGGATCCATCATTTTAGAACCACGTCTGTTGGTGAGTAATGTGGGAAATGTTCCAGAAACACTGGTACCGGTACATGCATTCCAGTGTCAGAGGTATCAGAAAGATTTCACTTTTAACTTTTGACTCTATCGTTTCTGGACCAGGGTCCCTTATCTCAAATTGATACATTTACCCTTCTCCATCATCATTGTAACGTCATCACAGAATCACCCCGTATATGCAAATCATAGTAGCAAAATTTGGTCATGGTTAAGGCATTGCACACACAGTCAGTCATCCATGCAGCTTGCATGTTATTGCATTCTTGTCAGCATAATAAATATTTCTCGGTGGAAGGGAACTGTAATGGTAGGTCCCCTTTTAATTAGTTGACAAAGCTACAGGAATAGTGGTTCACACAACTTGAGAAGCACCCTACTCGTTTGATAGGAAAATTAGAGAGCAGGTTTCCAGACAAAAGCCAGGGCCAAGGCCAAGTACGGCAGTCGGCAGAAAGCTCTCTACTCAAAGTTGTGCTTGATGACACATGTGCTCTGTAGGAGCTGCAACATCACCACCAGCACCGTCACCACACGGCAGGGTGCCGCGGCACGCCGACCCCCCCGCCTGGACCTCCAGAGTCATCGCTGCCCCCTCCACCAGCTACGCCCCCCGATCCTGGCCCTTGCAGCTCCGTCTTCAGGCTGCAGTTCCTGGGCTCCGTCGAGGTGCTCGAGGAAAGTGGGAGGAGACGCCGGCGACGCCTCAAGAAGCACATGGTTGAGGAGGCCGTAACACGTATTAAGGTGTCCATATGACCACTCCATCCCATGTCACACTGTACTGGCAGGAATTCCTAATGATAGCATTTTTTAAGCTATCAATTTCTGTATTTGAGATCTTCGAAACGCTCTGACTTGCACCTCAGGAGGTTTTGTTGTGAATTACGTGTTGCACAGTTATTGATCCACAATAGTGAATACATGAAGTCCCAACATGTGAGCTTCCATTCACTGAATACGTTTTTGGCCTATGAATCAGTCATTCTAATAACATTTCTGCCACACAAATTTCAAAGCTGTCATTCTTTGTGATATTGAACCTTACAACCTATCCATACATACCATAATATCACTAATCTGTAGAAGGCTTCCAGTAATTCAACAGAAGCAGTGAGATTCACTGCCTCTGATCTTCCAGATGTTTCTTGTCTTGCAACAGTAAACCCCTATTAAATTATTTTTATTCTGAAAATTGTATTCCAAAACTTGAGTTGCTTTCATCAGCTAGTGTATACTCCCATAATTGACATAAGTGGTTTGTGAAATTATATTGAAGATAATTAATTACACAAATTAACATAATGGTACACTTGAAGCTCTATCTTGCTATAATACCTTCTCTAACTAATAATTACATATGGAAATTTGTTAAGATTCTGATAGTTCTGCTTTAATATATTGCATGAAATTTTAAATAAAATAATGGAATTTTTAAGAAGACATTTTAGTTACCATTGACAAAAAAAAATGTTTATTTTCACTATTGCAAAAAAAGGTATTACTTGTCTGTGAAACCCAACCATGAGAAGTTAATGAAAAGGATTAAATGTTCATTTGTCTTTTCTTGTATACTTAAACTAGATTCAAGGAAATTAGTCCTTAACAAAGAACATTCTACTGCTTTTGCTGGAAAATGAACTGTTCCATTGCACTGATTCACTGTAGTGCCTTCAATTTAACAGATTCAGATAAATTGTCTGAACACTTCGTGTTGCAGCTACTGAGAAAAATGGTGATTGAGAGTTCAGAAAAGAAATCTGTTTCCTAAGCTGTTTATTTATTTATTTTTAATTGCATCAGAAGACTGAAAGGCTGCAGTATAAACACTATTAAAACTGTGCTTCATCTATTTATGTTGTACTGTGGGTGATACTTCTGCTGTATTCACTCGAGACATTGACTAACATAAAATGTTTCCCCAATTTCTTCTGAACATTTAGCTAACATGTGACCCATTAGAAATAAATTTAAATGTTTGCAGTGTTTAGAGAAAGTTCAATCCATAAATATCCTCAATGTAATGTTTTCTGTAGCCTAAATTTCTTGAAGTGTCATTGAATTCAGAGGTAATTTTGAATTCGGGTAGTACAAGATATTGCTCAATAGTCCACTAACAAATCTGCTCATAAAACTGAACCTTAATTGTACTCTAAGGTAACTCATTTTAATCAGTCAAAACCTTTGTACTACTGCTCTTTTGTTCCTCATGACCATTTGCTGTAATTTATTTCCTGTATGGCACCAGCCACAGTGTTGTTTTGTTTGGTAATATGTAAGTGTTGTGCTTTACCCAGACTTATGTTCTTTTTTTCTCTCATTTTGCTGCCTGTGGCCCTGTAGGCATTGGTAAGTTTTAGTGTAATTTTTTTTTCTTATAGAAATCCCATGTAGTAATAAATATAATATTGAATCTATGAATGTGAAATTTAGTCTCGTAAGTTTCTCCGCAATAGAAAGGAAGATCACCAGCTTCTGCCCTGTTGTATGGAATTTTTTTTTTCTCTCCCGTCCCCACCCCGCTGCTTGTTACGAGACTGTTAGAATATGGAACATAATTCCTGTGGCAATTTTCGCTTAGTTTTTGTATTGTCACTTTGTATTGTCTTTTAAACATACTATTTGCTCCATAATGCTACCTAATAAACCGCAAAAAATTAGTAATGTATGTTTATTTTGTGCCCTATTAACATAGTCCCACAATATGGACTGTTAGTCATGTAGTACTATAAATTTTTTTTGAACATACTCTCAAACATTTTACTACTAGGTAAATGCCATTAAAACAGTCTACAAAAAAATCAAAATAATTAAAATTGCAAAGAACTGAAATGAACTCTCAGGTTTTAATATAATGATGTGTGGTAAGTATAAGTAGCATGTGAAAATTAGCAGCATGGTAATTATGTGATGATAGCTGGTTACTTATTTTCGATGCATTGTACTGTCGATGTATAACATTTGTTTAAAAGTTTTAAAGTAATTGTCATTTCTAACACTAATCCATTTCTGTTTTATCTTAAGGTGGACACACTGTGAGTAAGTTATTTGTTTAGGCACTGCTTAATGACAGTACAATCTTGCAACAAAGTTTTAAATCTTTTAAGGAGCTGTAGGCAAATCCAGCATCACACAACTACAGTATTTTTTGATAGTACTCCTGTTACACTTATTATGATTAATAAATGTGGGTGCAAACTTCTGAATTTATGCATTATTTTTAGAAAGCTGCAACCAAGTTCAATAGTGGCCTCGGGCTGTATAATTAACAAATGATGTTTTCATAGTTATTTTTTAAAATGTGATGACTTACATTTGTATTCACTTAAGTATGTGTATTACAACATTAATGTTAATAATAATGCTCATGACTTTAATGTACTTTAATATTGTATAATTCTCATGAATAGTTATATGCTTTATCCTCATTTACATCTTCCTCAATGTATACACTGGAGGACAAGCCATAGAAAACAGTAGAAATAGGATGTAGAGGGCAGCTTGTGAACCCCACAACAAATCTACATTAACATGGTTTGTTTGTAAGGGCAATTCAGCAGCGACTGTGGATACGTATGGATATGTCTGCTTCATAGGATTGGTGACTCCTCAATTTCTCCTTGTTACTGCCAATACTGGAAATTGCTGAGAAGAAAGTGAGGAGGAGAAAAAACATTTTCAATTTCTCCCTGTTACTGCCAATACTGGACATTGCTGAGAAGAAAATGAGGAGAGAAACCTTTGTTATTCTGAGTTCCACTCCCCAGTGAAACTTCAGTTTAGTTCAGACCTTATTGAAAAGTTAAAACTCAAATCATAAGAAAAACTTATAGGTGGCACAAAAAAAAGTGACATACGCTTCATCCACCAGGACAGTTGGGGGCAGTATTTTATGGAATCCATAAAAATATCTTCAGCATAAATTGGGTGTAGGGGGGAAATAGCCACGACTAAGAAGGTATAAAAGTTATAAAACAAAACAGTCCTCTTTCCTAGGAAATCGCGCAGTCTCCTGAAAATGCTTAGCAATGAAAAAGCAGAGGGTTGTGAAGTATGAATTGTTGAATGTCCACTTTTCATCAAATATGGCCCCTTCCAACTTTCAGATATGCCCACAGTTAAAGAAACTTACGGCAGAAGAAACTTACTGCAGAAAGTTTTAAGATGTGAAGGCGGTCTTTCTCCAGAGGTGGAATGAACCTTGGGGTAAATGTTAAACGAAGTCCATTTTTGACCTGGAGAACTATCTTCATGAAGCCAAAAAATTTTGTGTGCACCCACATAACAGTAAGAACGTAGTAATGATTTCAAATATTTTAGGTCGCATATAATACAAATAGTACTTATAGGTACTGATGCTCATACTGTCGTAGGCGGTCACAATAGTCAACTTCAGAGCATTTTGCAGCTGTAAGCACTTGGTTTAAAAGGGAGTTAACTTTGTTGACCGATCACAAGTTCTGTTGTATTCAAATGAATTTCTTCTGATATTTGAGAAGTTGTACAGTATTGTGCATCGATAAGCACTTAGTTTAAAGGTAGTCCTCCCTTGGCCATTCATTCTGGCAGATGTTATTTATCTATTCCTCCTGCGTTACTTGATCTTACATCCTCCAAAGCACTCTCAATTTCTGGTTCTAGTACTGGATCCCTATCTCTTTTGAATCGACTCCGGTTTCTTTTTCTACATCAGACAAATCTTCTGCCTCATAGAGGCCTTCAATATACCGTTTCCATGTATCTACTCTGTCTTCTGCATTTAACAGGGGAATTCCCATTGCACTCTTAATGTTACCACCCTTACGTTTAATTTCACCGAAGATTATTTTGACTTTCCTGTATGCTGAGTCAGTCTTTCTGACAATGATTTCTTCTTTGATTTCTTCACATTTTTCATGCCGCCATTTTGTTGTAGCAGCCTGCTCTTTCTGTTTATTTCAATCATTCGTGACTTGTGTTTCTTTATTCCTGAATTTCCTCAAACATTTTTGTACTTCCTTCTTTCATCAATCAACTGAAGTATATCTTCTGTTACCCATGGTTTTTTTCACAGTTACCTTCTTCGTACATATGTTTTTCTTTCCAGCATCTGTGATTGCCTTTTTTAAAGGTGTCCATTTCTCTGCAACTGCACTGCCTGCTGAGCTATTGCTGTATCTATAGCTTTAGAGAACTTAAAGCATATCTCATCATTCCTTAGTACTTCAATATCTCACTTCTTCCTGAATAATCTCTTAAATTTTAGCCTGTTCCTCTCCACTACTACATTGTGATCTGTATCTGTATCTGCTCCTGGATACACCTTACAATCCTGTATCCGATTTCGGAATCTCTGCCCAACCATGATGTAATCTAACTGAAATCTTCCCATATCTCCCAGCACTTTCCAAGTATTCCTTCTCCTCTTGTGAAATTTGAACAGAGTATTCACTGTTACAGCTGAAATTTATTGCAGAACTCAGTCTTTCTCCCCTCTCATTTCTTTTTCCAAGCCCAAATTCTCCTGTAAATCTTTCTTCTACATATTCCCCTAAAACTGCATTCCAGTCCCCCATGATTATTAGATTTTCATCTCCCTTTGCATACTGTATTAATCTTTCAATATCCTCTTATAATTTCTCTCTCTCTTCATCTTCAGCTCACAACATCAGCATTTATACCTGAACTATCATTGTCAATTTTGGTTTGCTGTTGATTCTGATGAGAAGAACCCTACCACTGAACTGTTCACGGCAACTCTTTCTCTGCCCCAAGTTCCTAGTAATAACGAATCCTATTCTCGTTACACCATTTTCTGCTGCTGTTGATATTACCCTATACTCATCGGACCAGAAATCCTTGTCTCCTTTCAGTTTCACTTCACTGACACCTACTATTTCGAGACTGAGCCTTTGTAGTATCCTTTTCAAATTTTCAAACTTCACTACCATGCTTAAGCTTCCAACACCCTGACCTGTAGATCATTATCCTTTTGTTGGTCATTCAATCTTTTTCCCATTGTCACCTCCCCTTTGGCAGTCCCCTCCTGGAGATCCAAATGGGGGTCTATTCCAGAATCTTTTTACCAGTGGAGAGATTGTCATGACTGTTTGGCAGTTACAGGCCACATGGCCTGTGGATACATGTTAGATGTCCTTAATGCATTGATTCCCATTGACTTCTGCATCCTTATGCTGTTGATCATTGCTGATTCTTCTGCCTTTAGGGGCAATTCCCAAAAAAAAATTAATTTCTTTCTAACACACAGATTGTACCAAAAGATAGATGAACATAACACCTTTTGGTCATTATATATATTATGCTGTCAGACCAAGACACTGCTGTATTAGATTGTGTTGTTTATTAAAATATGCCTATTTCGGCCTGCTTGTCATCTTCATGTTATCTCCAGAAAGTATATAATTTGGTACAATATTTCAAATTTTGAAGTAGATAATTTAGCATATTGTAGAATTATTGTTTGCTGCATACAACAGGTGGTCTTGAAATGTATATGAAATCGACGACTGAGAGAGAGTTGCTGTCACATTACTGTATAAGTAGTAATAATCATATAGCATTGCTGGCTCACTTATCAGTAGAGCTGTCAAGTAACATCATTATGAAATATGAGGGTGGTTTGAATAGTTCTCGGAATCATCCCGAGAGGTCAGTGCTAGCGCAACGAGTTGTTCACATGATATTCATTGAACTGTTGCCTGTAAACTTGTTGCCGCGTCAGTGTTCTTGGAAGAGAGCTATGGTGGTGGCGTGGCTCTGTTGTTGTTCCCATGTAGTGATTCGTGAAGATGCAAAAAATAGAGATTCGAGTAGTGATTATTAAGTACTTCGTAAAGAAAAGTATGAAAGCACAGGACATTCATGCCGATTTGCAGAATACACAGGGGGACTCTGCTCCTTCATATTCAGCTGTTGCCAAGAGGACAAATGAATTTAAATTTGGTTGGGAGAGCTTAGATGATCTGTGCAGTGGTCAGTGAAGATGTATCACTACTCCATAAATTATAGCAGAAATGCACAAAATGGTCATGGAGGATTGCCAATTGAAAGTGCGTGAAATTGCTCACGTTTGCCAGATGTCATCTGAAAGGGTATATCACATTTTAACTGAATAAATAGAAATGAAAAAATTATCTGCAAGATGGGTGCCGCGACTCTTTATGTGATGTGATGCGCACGTGTGCCGTCACCATGGTAAAATTACACGAACTAAGGTATGAATTGTTGCTACACCCACCTTATTCACCTGATGTGGCTCCGTCAGACTTCCAGCTCTTGCTGAAACTGAAAGTTTTTCTTGGTGGGTGAAGATTTACTTCAAACAAAGAATTGATAGCTGGAGTTGACAACTATTTTGCAGGCCTGGAGGAAACTTGTTTTTGAGATGGGATCAAGGCACAGGAACATCATTGGACCAAGTGCATTAAACTACAAGGAGATTACTTTGAAAAATAAAAAAAGTACTTTTTTTTTCTCTATTCTGTTCTGAGAACTCTTCAAACCACCCTCGTAAACTTTCGTAATTTGACAACTTCACAAATAACTGCTCCAGCAAAAGTTTACAGCTACTATAGCCTCACCAGCATCAAAGGAACAAACTTAGTAGTGTGAGAATACCTGAGACGTCGATGTCATATGGATTTCAAGAGCACCCTATGTACATAGGAAACAATAATTCTATAATACATTAAATTATTTACTTCAATGATTGAAATGTTGTACCAAACTATATACTTTCCACAGATAACTCGAAGATGGATGAGACACCAAAATAGGCCTTTTGTAATAAACAATACAGTAGAACACAGCAGTATCTTGATCTCGTAGCACAATACATAATGTCCTTATATGACCTAAGCAATGCAATGGGCCAGATGAGTACAAAAAAGTTTGACCACTTGTGTTGAATTTGTGAATTGGAACAAAGTTACCGAGAAAGGTGGTGCAATGGTTAGCACACTGGACTCCCGTACGGAAGGCCGATGGTTCAAATACCCATCTGGCTATTATGATTTTGGTTTTCCATGATTTTCCTAAACCACTTAAGGCAAATGTCAGGACGGCTCCCTTGAAAGGCCACAGTCGGTTTCCTTCCCCATATTTCTGCAATCAGAGTTTGTGCTCCATCTCTGATGATCTTCCTACCTTTCTTTGAACAAAGTTATCACATTTTCACCTTAAAGTATGAAAAGCTCTAAAATTTGGGAATAGCAATAAGATGTCCATAAAAGATTCATATTTCAGTTAATTTAGATTAATTACGGATTATTCAGTAGAAATATGACACAACCAGCTTTGATAATTTCTCATATTCAAAAAATTTCTGAAACACCCAAAATACAGGAGCTGACAATGGTCCGAATTTTGTAGAATAAGCTAAAACTCAATTTCATGAAATTATAGTTAGTTGATAGGTCTGGTGTCAGTATATCAGATTAGGATTAGAGTTACCCACTTCACATTACAACAACAATGGAAATTCCTAGAGAGAATAACACATAAAATACACAAAAGGCAACCACTTAGTATTTACACTAGCGTTCGAGCTGTTGTTCTTTTTCTAGCAAAAATACGCGCATTCTCTGTCGCACACCCAGACACTCACATCCATGGTTATGGATGAGAATGTTTGGTTGTCTTGTGTGGTTGTGTGTAAGAATGTGAATGTGTGTGTCCTTTTACTAGAGAAAGAGCAAGAGCTCAAAAGCTAGTTGAATACTGTATTGTGTTGAGTGTTTCTATTCGCCGTACATTGGCCCACATTGTATTAACCAACACAAGCTAGAATGTTTTAGTTCTTTTATGCCTATAGTTTTTAGTTTTATTATGAGTGCTGTCGCTTCTGATTGTGTTGGTATAAAGTGGCATGTGTGTTTTAATAGGCTCCTGAGGGGGAGACTCAGCCCAGCACTGAAGTGGACTTGTTCATCTCAACTGAGAAGATAATGGTGCTAAACACTGATCTCAAGGTACAATACATTATTTTATATAACAGTACCTTACAACTAAATAACATTGAAATCCAGGGACAAGGCTTTTGCAAATTCGCATACTATGTAGCAGAAGCTGTTTATCACACATTTCGCTCGTGTGTGTGTGTGTGTGTGTGTGTGTGTGTGTGTGTGTGTGTGTGTGGTGAAAGTGGGTGGGGGCAGTACATGTTTACTAATGCTCTGAAGATCTACTTACATTCTCAGTCGTGTTTGCTGTCTGAGTTATCGGCCGTCTTGGCAAACAACTTGAAAGCTGCCGACCATGTTTTACTTTTCCTCCATTTCTCTGTGGCGCATTTTATGGACCTTTCTCAGAGTTCCTGTTTTTAGCTGTCTTTCTGTCTGTCAATTGAGTTTAATGCGTAGTCCTTTTTAACTCCTCTCTCTCTCTCTCTCTCTCTCTCTCTCTCTCTCTCTCTCTATGTTCTACAGTTCTCACATGAGTGCGTATGATGTGTATGACCATAGATGCTTTTGCACCCTGAAAACAAAAACAAAACAATTGTTTCCTAAGTGTCTGAATGTTGCTAAGTTCCTCTTGTTTTTTTGCATGTAGTGGATTGTTTGGAAATACACATACAGATACATTTTAAACTGTGTAATTTGGCTGCTTACAGTATTTAATATTTGTCATCATTTTTAGTGTGTGGAGTTGTCATCCATGAATAACAGTGGAAATTGGTGTGTAAAGGTTGTTGTGTTGTTGTTGTGGTCTTCAGTCCTGAGACTGGTTAGATGCAGCTCTCCATGCTACTCTATCCTGTGCAAGCTTTTTCATCTCATGTGTAAAGGTAGATCACTTAAATATAAATAAAGATGATTGTGCTTGAATTTGAACAAAAGATGTGTTTTTGTCACAAGAAATTATTTCTCGTTTCCCTTTGTTATATAAACACCCCTTGCGTTGTGTCCATTTGCTAAATCTATATTAAAGTTCTGTGAAACAGTACACCAGATTCCATATCTTTTCAATCCACAGTTGGAAGTTATCCACACTGTGAAATTCATCAAAACATTTTTGAATAATAATTTACCCTTTGAGCAAATCTTACACTATCCAACAAAATGATGGTCATATGTAATTTTCTAAGATATTAAAACTGTGCACCATACCAGAACATAAATTACTGGTCCCTGTGTTTTGCAGATGAGGTTCATGCAGTATTATGGAGGCACACCTCACTGTTTTCAATTTGCTGGTATCTTTTCTCCTACTTTCCAAACTTGACAGAAGCTCCTTGTTTTCTCATACAATTTTTATCTGTCAAAAAGATTCAGTTTACCCGTTTCCTTCTAAATGCCTAGAAAGCATCCTGCTTCCTTCTAAGTGCCTAGACAGTATCCTGCTTCAATTGACCGGTTAATTCCTCTAGTTAAAAGGTACTATAGTGTGTTAGAAACTCTTTTTGTTATTGTAGGCTGGCCGCTGTGGCCGAGCGGTTCTAGGCGCTTCAGTCCGGAACTGTGTGCGCTGCTGCTACGGTCGCAGGTTCGAATCCTGCCTCAGGCATGGATGTATGTGATGTTCTTAGGTTAGTTAGGTTTATGTAGTTCTAAGTCTAGGGGACTGATGACCTCAGATGTTAAGTCCCATAGTGCTTAGAGCCAGTTTTGTTATTGTAATGGGTAATGCAGTACATGCTTGTGTTAAAGAATTTTAAGATTTTTCTATTATTTCTACATGTGGCAGCATAGTTTTATTCAGGCTAAGAAAAGAACTAATTATTCTAACTAGGAACACAAGTAAACACACAGCCATGAAAGAGAGAAAATTCATTGGGTCACAGCATGACATAATCAGGAATACAATGAAAGTAGTTTACATGTCTTGAACACATTTAACAGTTGAGGGCCTGGAAGCCCACGCAGGCTTGTCTAAAGATGCAATCCACGTCTAGATAGCTATTGTAGTGCTGTGAGCACATGGCAAACCTGATGATGGTAGTCAGTAACTGAGCTGCCTCTGGCAGCTACCTCGAGATTCATCGTTCGAATGTTGGTACACACTGCACTTGCCATAATGGCCCAATATTCATGCGCTTTGGGTGGTAGGTAGTAACCAGCAAATTACTACACTAATACTTCTGGAAGCCATGATCATTTGTGTACTCTTGTATGTGTGTGCCGGTAGTGCTAAAAAATTCCGTATCCAGAGAAGATAAGTACTGGTCAACAATTCTGGCTCATAATTTTATAGTCTTTTAAGGTGAATTTTGCTTATGATAAACAGCTTAGATTTCTGGCTGCACAGCAACATACACAGTATAATAGTAAAATTAGGACTTTACTTATGTTTGTTCATTATGTGGATGTCTGTTTATAGCTCCACAATATTTCTGTATGTATGTTACTAACTGCAGTAATCCACTTCAGTTCGCTTTAATTGTTTTTAAACTTATATATTAAAGTGATAATAATTAATTTCTTTAAACTTTGACAGTACTTACTCTTCACTGAACGATCTTTTAATGTATGTTTTCAAATGCTTCACTATTTTCGTATTTAATAACAAACATAATGTTTGTGTTAAATGAGTCATACTGACGTTTCAGCAGCTGCAACTAATTGTCATAATTACTTGTTTATTTCATATCGTGATAAAGTATTGTGTTGATTAATATAAGATTGTTACTAAATGTTTTAATGACATAAAACTGTAGAAATGCATTAAATATTTCATAATCCAACCTATATTGCATTCATCTGTGTTATGCAGCAGTATTGATCTTGCTGTAATGCCAAATAATTTTCATTTCTACAAAAAAATTCGTTTTAGACTTAATACCTATTCCTGCCCTGAAAGAGCTATTTGTGGCAATTCTTCACACACTTGTGCAATTCTTTACACACTTGTGCAATTCTTCACACACTTGTGCAATTCTTCACACACTTGTGCAATTCTTCACACACTTGTGCAATTCTTCACACACTTGTGCAATTCTTCACACACTTGTGCAATTCTTCACACACTTGTGCAATTCTTCACACACTTATACTGATGTCAGTATGACCGTCACAGGACACAATATGAAGGTTGACCTAGTAGATAGTGTCGGAAGTTCCATGCGGCTTTTCGCGAATGATGCTGTAGTGTGCAGAGAAGTTGCAGCATTAGAAAATTGTAGCGAAATGCAGGAAGATCTGCAGTGGATTGGCACTTGGTGCCGGGAGTGGCAACTGACCCTTAACAAAGACAAATGAAATGTATTGCGAATACATAGAAAGAAGGATCCTTTATTGTATGATTATATGGTAGCGGAACAAACACTGGTAGCAGTTACTTCTGTAAAATATCTGGGAGTATGCGTGCGGAAGGATTTAAAGTGGAATGATCATACAAAATTAATTGTTGGTAAGGCGGGTACCAGGTTGAGATTCATTGGGAGAGTCCTTAGAAAATGTAGTCTATCAACAAAGGAGGTGGCTTACAAAACACTCGTTCGACCTATACTTGAGTATTGCTCATCAGTGTGGGATCCGTACCAGATCGGGTTGACGGAGGAGATAGAGAAGATCCAAAGAAGAGCGGCGCGTTTCGTCACAGGGTTATTTGGTAACCGTGATGGCGTTACGGAGATGTTTAATAAACTCAAGTGGCAGACTCTGCAAGAGAGGCACTCTGCATCGCAGTGTAGCTTGCTCGCCAGGTTTCGAGAGGGTGCGTTTTTGGATGAGGTATCAAATATATTGCTTCTCCCTACTTAAACCTCCAGAGGAGATCACGAATGTAAAATTAGAGAGATTCGAGCGCGCACGGAGGCTTTCCGGCAGTTGTTCTTCCCGCGAACCATACGTGGATGGAACAGGAAAGGGAGGTAATGACAGTGGTACGTAAAGTGTTCTCCGCCACACACCGTTGGGTGGCTTGCTGAATATAAATGTAGATGTAGATGCAGATGTAGAGTTGGAAGGGGCGGAAGTGGGATGTTGAGCATTGCTGCAACAATATTTATATATTCAGTTTCTCATCCTTCTCTTTCTCTATTTTATAATAAAAATGTATTAGCTGAGTTAGTTGTGTGTTACGTGTCAAATTAGTTTCAGAAGTGTGTAATGTGCTGTGGTAATCAGATTATTGATAGAGTTTCTTCTAAATTTAGGGTTGTATGATGTTAATGTATATTACAGTTTATGTATGTTTGTTTCCTGGACTTCACACCATCCTGTGTACAAATTTATCCTACTATGCTACAAAGTATTTTGTACCTCTGTGTGCCCTTACTTTCTCATTCTCTTGTTGCTTATAATACTTGAAAAATTATGTTACAGGAAATCATGATGGACCATGCACTGCGCACCATATCTTATATAGCAGATATTGGTGATTTGGTGGTGCTAATGGCAAGACGACGCTTCGTGCCACATGAAGTGGATGAACCACCGAAGATAAACCGAACTCCCAAAATGATTTGTCATGTCTTTGAGAGTGAAGAGGTTTGTACATTTTCTGCAAAGTGAAGTTCCCTGACTGATTAAAAAAATTAAATGGAGAGCATTGTGTACAAGTAACTGTAAAACTGATGATGATTCATCGTAATAACAAAGTGCAAATCACACTAATGAGACTTGGTGGGAATAATTAGAAATGGAGTGACTGCTTAAAAACTGATTTTCTTGAATGCACTCTGTAAACCACTGAAGCTGTGATTTGTGAGCAACATTACAAGTGTATTGGATTATGACATAGAGGCTCTCTTATTTTACATAGTGCTAGGTGAAAAACCGAAGAAAGTGTAAACTGAGAATAGAAACTATAGTCCTAAAGAATAGAGTTCTTCTCAGAACACATTGTACATAACAGTAAACAAGAATGACAGGAAATGTTTTAGTATTATTAAATATCGTAATGCAAGCATTAAAATCACAGTACGCTGCATGCAAAAATCATTTAGTATAAATATTGATGTCAGAATTGTTATTACAGATTTATTATTTTCATTAGGCCCAGTTTATTGCACAGTCAATTGGACAAGCTTTTCAAGTGGCATATATGGAGTTTCTTAAGGCAAATGGCATAGAAGATCATAGCTTTGTGAAAGAAATGGATTACCAGGAGGTGCTCAATTCTCAGGAGATATTTGGTGATGAGCTACAGATGTTTGCCAAGAAAGAGATGCAAAAAGAGGTAAAAGAAAAATAATTGTTGTGGTTATGGTATAAAATGTAGACAGTACTACAGTTTTTATTTGTGTGTGTGTGTGTGTGTGTGTGTGTGTGTGTGTGTGTGAATTTTTGAAGAATTAATACTTTTTATTCACACTGCAGAATTGCCCTTTAAATCAATGTATGTGAATCAGCACTTGGCTAAGAAAAACTACACAAAGTACAACCTCATACAGAGAAGGAACTAAGACACAAAAATTCCAAAGAAAATGGAAACACATGTCATTAAGAACAGCTGTCAGTTAAGACTAAAAGCAATCCATAGTAATGCCACTAGTCTTTGCATTAGAACAAAATTTTGTAAGCTGATAACTAGTAAAATGCACCATAAGAATGGTAATGAAAATTCTTTCTTTCTTTATTATGCCATCTTGAGGGGGCTTCATTTAAGCTTTATATTTGGTTTGACAATTTGACTTCTTTCCCAAAATCTCTTCATGATTCACTTACATTATTTTGTTCTGTTGTTGTGATCATTTCTTACCAGTATAATTTTTAGCTTTTTAGTGTTCCAATAGCTAGACAATTTATTGAGACTTTCTTTGTGATGTTCATATCTTGTAAATTTGCTCTAGTTACCCCTAAGCAGTTGATACGACCTCTTTTGAATTAATAATATTAGTGAATCTGTTGGTATCTATCCTATAAATATAGTCATAGAATTTCAGTTATCACTTGCACAATATGTTTGCGAACTTATCTGTTAGCATGAAGAAATCAGATGTTGTAATGTTGCAGTATTACTCTGCGTATTAAGAGGTATGTCCACGAAGTAAGTTCCATTTGCTTATTTAAAACAAACATGTACAGATACAGAAAAAATATTTATTGTACAAAAAATCCAAAATTTTGTAGGCACTTGTCATAGCGTGGCACAAGTTTTTGTGTGCCTTCTTCATAGAAGGTTGCCGCCTGTGTATTCAACCATGTGGTAACATGTTCTAACAGCTCATCATCATTGTTGAAGTGTTGACCAGCAAGAACAGATTTTAGGTGTAAGAAGAGATGAAAGGGCGCGAAGCGAGGTCTGGGCTGAACGGAGGCTGATCAAATGCGTCCCAGTGAAATTCCTGTAAGAGTTGTTTGGTCACATTCACTGTGTGAGGTCAGGTATTATTGACAGTAAACCTCGGCGCTTGTTCTGTATTGTGCGGCACACTTTCTTGATGGTTTCGCAGTAACCATGTCCATTGATTGTTTGGCCTCGTGGTAAGAAATCAATCAGTAAAATGCCTTTTCTGTCCCAAAAACCACTGCACATGACTTTTCAAGGTGTCAAGATTTGCTTAGGCTTAACCTTCATTGGGGATGAAGTGTGTGTCCATTTCATTGATTGCCATTTTGTTTCAGGGGTGTCGTATGTTACCCAAGTTTTATCCCCCGTGACTATCCGAGAAAGAAAACAATTGCCTTCTTCATTGTGGTGTGTCAAAAACTGAAGTGCACTGCCCATCCGTTGTTTTTTGTGTTGCTCAGTAAGAATTTTGGGTACCCAACATGAGCAAAGTTTTCGAAATTTCAGTTTTTCAGTAACAATTTCATGAATTAGTGATTGTGAGATTTGTGGAACTGCCATAGCAAGGGCACTAAGTTTAAACTTATGATTGTGCTTAATCCTCTCTTCATTTGTGTGAACTAGTTCATCAGTAACCACAGATAATCGTCCACTTCCTTCTTCATTGTGCACTTGATCACATCCTTCATTGAACAGTCTGACCCATCTTCTAACCATTTAATCACTCGTAGCATTTCGTCCGTAAACCTCGCAGATTTGCCAGTGAATTTCCTTTGGTTTAATTTTCTTTGAATATAGAAAACAAATCACAGATCTGATTTCACATGCTGTGGGATTTTCAATTATGGCTGATATTATAAAGAAGCACTACAAACCACACATCGGCAACAGCGATCTGAAAGTGGTGTACATGTCTTCTCCTTGAGTCAGAGTAACTGCGGCGCATCCTCAGAACTGCAATCGTAGTGCTGCCGTGGATAGACATAGAAACAGAACTTACTTTGTGGATGACCCTCGTATTATTATTATTATTATTATTGTTATTATTATTGTTGTTGTTGTTGTTGTTGTTCTTGTTGTTACTTTTTCCTATAGTTGTTCCAAGTGATTCTGGGTACTGTTTAAAGTTTGATAGGTCTTTCTAAGTTTCCACTGTTTTCATCCCGTATATGAAAAATTGTCCCATACTCCATCTTGAGTAGAAATTTCCTGCTGCTTTCGTGCAAATTTTCCTTGTAATGGGTTTGCTTGTGACATATCCATAGCCCTGTATTATTTGCTACTAATATTTTTGTTTCTGTGGCAGATTTAGTTTTGTTCTTTAATTTTTGCCATGCCTGAAATATGATCAATGAAAAACTAAGCATTTTATATTATTTTGTGGCCAGAATTGCCATTGTTAATGCCTTTCAAATCTTTTCCCATTCTCTTACAATTTCAAATTGTTGACAAATACTTATGTGAAAATGCATTCTTGATACCATTGTAATCAACAAATCAGCATGTTTATATTCAATGTAGCTTAAAAGTTAAAATTTCATATCATAATTGTTTACTAGTGTACTGATAGGGTTGAGTCACCATGTACGTGGTGGGAATAATGCTACGTAAGGAATGTCTGGAGGTGGAAAGTACAGTCTAGTTTCATGATAGGATCAAAGGTGTTGTGTCATTCTGGATAACAACTTATAATTAGTTGTGAATTTTTAATCTGCATGTGAAAATATTACAGATGAATTTCCATGTGATCAGACCTGTAATTATTATTTGCTTGGCCCCCAATTAAGCACTCTCACTTTCACCACCTGTTGTGTAGAGTCAGTCCAGCAGTGATCCGACATGTCTATAATTTAGTTACAGCTTAGGCAGCTGCAGATAAGCAGTGTCAGGAACATGTTGAACCAGCAAAGGATTTGATGAGATGAACATCAGCATCTGAGTCATATATTTGTAAAGTAAGAATCTGCTTCGGTAGTAATGAGAACTTATTTATTAAATAATGGAAAATCGATTGTAAAGAGAATTTATTTATTAAACAATGAAAAATCTGGGATGGACTAATGACAATCATTACGTTGGAAAGTTGAGCTTGCTTACTCCCATTTGTAAGCAAGCTACGAACAGCCAGCAAACCAAGTCATTGCGTTCAGCAAGGGGCTCAGCCTCCTTGCTGGCCTCGATGACTTGTTCGGCAGGCTGCTTGTAGCTCCCTTAGACTTGCAAGCATGTAAGCTGAACTTTACATTTTGACTGGCCTAACTGCCATATATATAGGATTGATAATGCTCTGAAACTGGTTGT
This sequence comes from Schistocerca piceifrons, assembly GCF_021461385.2. Lineage (NCBI taxonomy): Eukaryota > Metazoa > Arthropoda > Insecta > Orthoptera > Acrididae > Schistocerca > Schistocerca piceifrons. The sequence goes on along the minus strand of NC_060142.1, from coordinate 280,352,127 downwards.
GCAGTTAATAAATTTTCATTACAATTGAAGCATATGTTGCTTTACAAATAATGGAGTAGTAGCATATGGTCACCTCTTGACAGTCGGAAAGCCACATCATGTCATTGCGAACATTGTTCCTCCAAACTCTTGGCAAGATCCCAGGCTGTTGGTTTTATTACAGGCTGTAGAATATTTTTGCCTCAGATCATCACATCACAAACTGTATATTTTGTAGTGTTTTAGCAGTGTCTACTCATGAGAAACACTCTTCTTATGAAAAATACCAACATTAACTGTGGAGTGCTTGGAGCAATTTCAGTCAGTAACAAATCACTGAATAGGAGAGGTGTTGAACCACGAATGGGCACTTAAACAAGACTTAAAACTTTGCTTGTTTTTGTACGAATTCGGTTTCAAGCCAGATGTAATGCATGCGCACATGGCTACAGCAGGGAGAGTTGGGGGGAGGGTGGCTGACAGCTACGTAGAATATGGGGGAAAGAGAAAGCAGGTGCACGAGCTAAGAACATGACATGAACACCAGCACCTGGCGAATTCGTGAAGCACACAACAGTGGTATAGAGGAGTGGATTGGGAGGGGTTGACTGAATGGAGGAAGGGGAGATGGGGCAAGAGGGTGTGGGTTCTGGGTGAGTGAACTTAGGCTCTTGGGATAGTGTGGAGGTGGGTGTGGGGTAGGAGGCTAGAAGAGGTTGAAGCCAGGAGAGTTATGGGAAGGATGTGTAAGAGGTGCAACTAGCATTTACGTAGTTCACAGGAGCTGCTGGTATTAGGGGAGGGTAAGAGGCAGGGGCGAAGGATCTAGATTGAATGGGTTGTGAAGCAGCCGTTGAAATCGAACATTTCGTTTTTGGCAGCATTTTCCACTACTGGATGGTCAGCTCTGTTCTTGTCTACAGTTTGGCAGTGGCCATTCATTCGGATATGTATGTGGTACACCACAATCACTGCAAATGTGACGTCCTAGTGCTGTGTATTTACCCAGCACACTGTGAACATACGGTGTGTGTGTGTGTGTGTGTGTGTGTGTGTGTGTGTTGCATTTTTAATCGTAAATTATTTACAAACTCTCTACGTATATGATTTAGTATGTGAAAACATTTTATGTTGGAGCAAGACCGTCTAAGCACTCTTACAGATAATGTGAGGGAGTGAAGGTGGGGGCATTTATCAAAAGCAAATGATATTACTGTCCCTTCCAAAGTTTTGGGGTTGCTAGTCTAATTGCTGTCAGTCCTGACTAACTCAGAGTTTCTCGTAGTGACATGCTTTAATGAAATCTTCTTGGTTTTCAAGCAGTGTCATTCAAATAAAACACTTGAGCTCTCAATGACTTTCTCTGCCATCTTTGTCAAGAATAAAAACTGCTGACTGCTTGGGCTGGCGCAATTTCCAGTTTATATTGGCGCAATTTCAGCATTTTGCATCTATCAGATTGGACAGAAGCTACACATGAGCAGGAGTAGTTCGGCAGCTGTGGACCACTGCAGGACCGAGTGACATCAGGTGGCACTGGGAATCGGCACAACATTTGGAATTGTTGCTCCCACCAACTTACAAGCATCAAGCATCCGTCTTTGCTTTCTTTTGATGCCCAAAGCCCTCCCTAACACCCCACTATGTATGTACCCCCTGTCTCTGTTTACAACCCTATACGCAAGGTAGTGGTTCCAAACACAGTAGTTCACAGAGCTTAGATTATTTTGGTTAGTGGCAACCTAGTCTGAACTGCAGCATTTGAGATGGATATTCACAGGGAATGATTATAGCAAGGGAGACATTTTAAATGCTTTCAAGTGTCACTTATGAAGGAAACTGTGTAAGTTGGCTGGTTTTTTGCCATACTGTGAGGGAATGAGCAGCAAGTTAGGATGTGTGCTACAGAGACATGGACTGAGACTAGTGTTCCAGCCTGCCCTCTAAATACAAAATATGCTGCGCCCCGTTAAAGACGACATAGTATTTGTGTGCCCAGTGTGTATGGTGTCCTTTGCAAATGCAGCAGCATCTACATAGGTCAAACTATTTGTACAGTTATGGAGTGTTGTACTGAGTAAAAAAAGGCAACTTGAGTAGTCGTCAATAGCTAAGCATGGCCTGAAAAATGGACACAAAATACTAGAGTCTTGGTTCATGCATCTGAGATTAAAATAAGCAGCAGCAATTTTAACAGAGTGGGGAAGTGGGCATTGAATATTGAAAGAAAGCAAAGATGGATGCTCAACACTTATAGGGAGGCAAATTTGCCACTGGCCCCTTGTGCCTGTCAGTCCAATGGCAGCCTGTAGCTGCTGGGAACTGACCAACTTGCCTTCCGTGCATAGGTCATTTCGACCCTCTCTGAGTGGTGCAGTTGCTACAATTGTGACAGTGTGAACGAAAATCAGTGTCGGCCTGGGCAGGCGATGATTTTTACTCCTTATGATGATGGTGAAGACAGCCATTGAAAGCTAGACTTTTATTCAAAATAGTGCGACTTTAAAACCAAGAAGATTTTATTTATTCAGTCTTGATGAAGGTAGGGTTGGTGGTTGGAGGGGGTGACGTGTAAAGCATAACTCTGCAAAACATGGATCAATTTTAGCCAAACTTGGTACATATGGTTTACTATCCAGGAAAGCATACTGCAGGGATAAGACAGTCCTGATACTCCTGTTTATTTATTAATTCACTTGCAGTGGAAGTTAGAAATACTGTATATATTTAAGTTTTTCTTAATTTAAAATTTCACTGTAATATTAATATAATTTCATTTTATAATTTGTATACTGTATTTGTACTTTTAAAAATATGTAAATAAACTTTTTTTTTACATAACAAAGACTCTCATTTATTTTGCTATTTAAGATTGAAATAAATAAGTAACTGGCCAAACAACTGTGTTTCTGTTTGTATTCAGTCTAGACAACTTTACATTCTAAGAACTGATTTTTTTCATAATTTTGTGGATAATTGTTAAAGGAATAATACTGAATCTGCAGGTGGTGGTACCTAAAGCAAAAGGTGAGATACTTGGGGTCGTGATAGTAGAGTCAGGCTGGGGATCAATGCTGCCAACAGTTGTGATTGCCAACCTTGCACCTGCGGGAGCTGCTGCGCGTTGTGGGCAGCTCAATATTGGTGACCAGATCATCGCAATCAACGGTGTCAGTCTTGTTGGACTACCTCTTTCAACATGCCAGACATACATAAAGGTTAGTGGTTGTGTTATGGTTACATTCCAATAATAAGACGATATATCAGCAAAACACACAAGAGCGCGAGCGCGCGCGCGCGCGCACACACACACACACACACACACACACACACACACAATATAAGGAATGTGTTAAATATTTTAAGGAAATAAATAATTAAATGTCTCATGTATTAGAATACACAACCAGCTATAATTACATTATCTTCTTTGGCAAAGTCTTTATGCAAAGAGTCTAAATCACATGCGACATCATGGAGTTCTGCTTTAGGTGTAAAAATAATAGTGACCTGTTATTCAATACCAGAAATGTGCTACTGCATTCCCCTCAAGTGACAACTGTCTAACAGAAAGAATTTCTAGGCCATTTATCCTAGACTTGCATCCTTACATTGAGAGTCTTTAGAGTACTGAAATTCTGTAAGATCTTTAAACTGAAGTTTAAAGATTTGCAGAATCTGCTAAATCTTTCGCCATGGTTGGCAGTTATGTTTCCAGTTCAGTAATTTTACCTGTTAGCAAAGTTTTCACCCACCCCCTCTCCCCACACCACCCAAGTAAATTGCATCACAACATCCCCCAATACGAGATTGCAGCCAGTATTTGCAGTGTTATTTCTCATTTCTTAATGCCTGTTTTCACACTATTACTAGCAGCACTCAGAACATTTTAACAGTACAGTAGTGATTATTGTTCATTAATGATTGTGCAAATTTAGTGTGTGCTTATTTTGCATAAAATGTTTGGTTAAAAATATTTTTTTGACAAAATATGATATTCAGTATTTGGTTAAAAGTATTTCTTTGGTGAAGTATAATATTCTGCTAATTTGTGATTGAGTATTTCACTAAGTAACGTCATCAGATAAATTTACGCAAGTGAAGATAACAATTTCATGATTTGATTCCTTCTACAGAGATTGAGAGGCGAGTCTGTGTTCATTGAACATGCATAACCAAAGTTTGGTGACATAAATTAATAATCATTAAAATCTGGAGAACATTAGGTAACTGAATATCATCACCTATGTATAATTTAAACAATTTAAGTAATGCACACCAGGAAGGATCTTGGGAGGCACTATTGTTACCTGTTCCATATTGAATTGTTATTTGGAGTGACATCTCGTGGCAGTGATTTGAGCTGCAATCTACGACGCCGCCCAGTCTGCCCACCTGCAGCGTGCCTTATCCCACATTTTGCAATGTAACATCCCTACAAGGTGCCCTCTGCCATGCAACATTGGTTCGAGGTGCCCCCTGCCACACAATGTTGGTGCGAAACACCCTCTCCCATGCGGTGTTCGTGCGAAGTGCTGGTATAAAAAAAGGAACTTGTTTTAAAATTGGCTCCTCCCCCCTCCCCTCACCACCCCTCCATCGCCACTCTGTCTTTACAAAGTAAAAGATCTGTAAGACAGATATTTAGTAATAGAACCCTTTTGTAGATCTGACAAGACAGTAAAGTCTAAGAAGTCATTAAAATCAGCAAAGTTCATGCAACACTGAGCATTAGTCTTTGCAAAAGCTTAAACATTTTTTGTATGAAAGAGAGAATCATTCAGACTGTTTTGTCCACGATGAAGCCTCTCTCATGTTAATGCTGCAGGTATTTGTCAGTAGTGGCATGCAAATTGTGCATCAATTGTCTTGAAGGCACTAGTTTCCTGTGGATAACAAAGTAAACTTTGGAGTATCTTGCCATTCAAACCACAATAGCAGCAAATTTAATGTATGTAATCAGCTCTTCTGGCAAATGTTCGAATAACGTAAGTAGATTAATATTTTTGTAGTTGTTTCATGTTGTTGTTGTTGGTTGCAGTACTGTGTGCATCAGCTTCTTCTTTCTATTATTATACTTCACTCATTCCATGTCCATGAAGACGCCTCCTCATAGCTCGATCAACAGAACACAATATTTTCTACTAATACTGTGTGTAAATTTACCATGTAATTTGTAATGCTGTTATTGTGCCCTTCAGTCTGAAGACTGATTTGATACAGCCTTGACACTGCTCCAGCCTGTGCAAGCCCCATTGTCTCCGAATAACAGGACCATTTGAACCTGATTACTGTATTCTAGTCTTGGTCTCCCTCTACAACATTTACCCTTACACTTCTCTGCATTACCAGACTGATGATTCCTTCATGCCTCGGAATGTGTCCTATCAAGCAATCCCTTCCTTTAGTCAAGCTGTAATCTGTAGCATTCTTCTGTAGCACCACATTTCAAAAGTTTGTATATTCTTCTTCCCTGAACTGTTTATCATCCACATTACACTTCTATGGAATACTGCACTCCAGACAAATGCTTTCATAAAGACTTCCACATAGTCCTCATTTTTAGAAATGCTGTTATTGTTAGTGACATCAACATACATAGCCCATAAGGAACCATACGGTGTTTGGCAGAGGGTACCCTGTCATTTGCTTTCCTGTTCCACTCACAAATAGAGCAACGGAGAAACTACTGTCTACATGCCTTCAAATGAGCCTTAATTTCTCCTGTCTTCAGAGTCATTCCCTTGGCAGCAGTAGAATCAATCTGTAGTCTGCTTCAAATGCCAGTTCTCTAAATTATTTCAATATTGTTCCTCGAAAAAAAAATGTCGTCTTCCTTCCAGGGACTCAGATTTCAGTTCTCAAATCATCTCTGTAATACTTGCATGTTTGAGCCTTCTGGTAACAGATCTAGCAGCCCTCTTCCTTTAATCTGACCTGGTACGGATTTAAAGTACTTGAGCGGTCCCCAAGAATTGGTCATTTCAGTTCTATGGTTGGTTTCCTTCACAGATCAATCACACTTTCCTAAAATTCTCACAATAAATCGATGCCGATCATTCACCTTCCCTAATGCAGTTCTCACTTACTCGTTCCATTTCTTATTGCTTTGCAATATTATGCCTAGATGTTTAATCGACACGACTATGTCAAGCAGCATACCACTAACTGTGTTCAAACGTTATGGATTTGCTTTTCCTACAGTCTGTGTTAACTTAAATTTTTCTGCAATTGGATCTAGATGCCATTCGTCACACCAAGTAGAAATTTTGTCTAAGTATCTTCTGTCCTCTTACAGGGACTCAACTATGACATCTTCGTGTACGCCACAGTGTCATCAGCAAATGGCTGCAGATTGCTGCTCACCCTGTCCACTAGCTCATTTATATATGTAGAAAATAATAGAGGTCCAATCGCACTTCCCTGGGGCACTTCTGATGATACCCTCATCTCTGATGAATATGTGGCATCAAGGGCAACATACTGGGTTCTGTTATTCAAGAAGTCTTTGAGGCACTCACATATCTGGGAACCTATTGTGTATGCTCATACCTCTGTTAACAGACTGCAGTGAGGCGACATGTCAAATGCTCTTCAGAAATCTAGGAATATGGAATCTTCCAGTTAACTTTCATCCAGGTTTGCAGGATATCATGTGAGAAAAGGATAAATTGAGTTTCACACAGGTGATGATTTCTACAGACTGTGCTGATTCATGGACAGAGACTTTTCAGTCTCAATAAAAATTTATTAAATTCAATAAGAATATATTCAAGAATTCCACAACGAACCACTGTTAAGATATTGAACTGTAATTTTGCTGGTCCATTCTTTTATCCTTGTGTACAGGAGTCAGCTGTGCTTTTTTCCATTTGCTTGGAACTTTGTGCTGGGTGAGATATTCACTATAGCCAATGTGCTTTTTATAACCCCTTTCTTCAGCCATCATCAGTTATTTTTCAGAGCAAATAGCAAAATTTGTCTTGTACTTTCATTGTCTCATTTCCTAACCTAATTCCTTGAGCATCACCTTATTTAATTTGACTTCATTCCATTATCCATGTTTTACTGTTGATGTTAATCTGTCCAAGAAACTATCTATTTCTTTCAACTTGTTCTTCCAAGTCCATTGCTATACCCGACAGAATTACAATGTCATTGGCAAATGTCAATGCTTTAATTTCTTCTCTCCAAACTTTCCCTTGGTTTCCTTTACTGCTAGCTTAGGGTAAAAACTGAAGAACATTGGGGTCAAAGAGTACAGGGTGTCCCACAAAGGCAGAACTTTAAGTGGAACAAAAATAATTAAAACTACAAAATTTTAAGTCATATAGATGATCAAGAAATTGCTGATGTTTCACTGTTGAAGATCTTCAAAATGTTCTCCATCAGCAACAATACAGTGTCTGACACACTATGGAATAGATCTAAACATGTTACAGTTGCCATTGGACTAGATTCAGATGCAGATGCAATTACCTCTCTCATGTCATCCAGTGTACATGGCTTTGTGACATAGATGGCGTCCTTCAGAGCAACCCATAGAAAGAAGTATAAGGGCCTTGGCTTGGGAGATCTGAGTGGAAACTCAAAAATTCCTCGTTGGCCTATCCACCACTCAGCAAATGTTCCATCCAGGAATTGCAGCATGTCACAATGGTAATGTGACGGTCCACTGTCTCAGTGAAAAAATAACCTTCATCTCGGCACAGTTGGTGAAGAGTTGGTACAATTCATTCTTGCAACATGATAAGGCAGTCTACATCTGTCACTGTTCCTTCTAAGAAGAATGGGCCTACAAGCCCTTTGCAGACATACCGCACCACAATGACACCTCAGGAAGATAAGCAGCTTATTCTGCTGTAATGTGGGGATTATCTCTTGCCCACTACACAGCTGTGGTGATTGATGGTTCCATTCAGTTGAAATGTCACCTCATCAGACCAAACAATAGCATCAGTCGAATGTTCATTGTCACAAATAAATTCACAAGATTAGAGGTATTTGTATGGATCGTCCCCATTCATCATGTGAAGCAACCTTGGGAATGTACGGTTTCCACATTGCATGCCTTAAAATGCAGGTGAATACTTGATTTGTTTACACCTGATTCACGTGCAGCTTTGAAAGCATATACCACTGCATCCACCCCTCTTTCCTCCAAAACTGATCTCTTCTTGCTACACTGTTCCTTCTTCAGATCACACATATTTCCTTCCTTCTTAAATTTGTTGTGTAACTTCATTATGGTTACAAGTGATGATTGTGCAGTATCAAACTCTGCCCATCATTGTCTCAGCACCTCTTTCATGTTTTCACATGTCCAATAACACTTTAAAATCCACTTTCTTTGCTGCAAGAACAAGTGTCCACCCGTTTTGTTGTTTATATATAGTTAGTGGCAACTGAAAATAAACAAAAGAAAAACAAATCAGTGGCTACACTTACTAGTCAGGAGGGCACCATATAATCACAATCGAATCAGCTTATCACCCTCTTATTTACTAAAGTTGAAACAATGTAAACACCTTTGTGGGACACCCTGTATGTTTGTAAAATTGTCTAGTAACATGTAAGAATATTGTTGTAGTATTCACTCTGAAGACTGGTTTCATGCATCTCTCCATGTTTGTTTATCCTGCCTCTACATCTCAGCATTAACACACCAACCTTCTGTACATAATTTGAAATTGCTTACTGTAATGAAGCCTACAGTTTCAGCCTCCCACACCCACTTCCCTCTGTTGCCAAATTAATGATTCTTTGGTGCCTCGTGTTGGATTCTGTCAACCTGCGGCTTCTTTAGTCAAGTTATACCATACATTGCATTTCTGCCCAATTTGATCCAGTACCCCTTTATTAGTCTCATGGCCTATCCATCAAATCTTCATTATTCTTCTGTAAGACCACATATTACAAAATCTGTTCTGTTCTTGTCTGTACTGCTTATCATCCTCATTTCACTTCCATTTATGTATATACTCAGAAACAAATACTTTCAGTAAAGATATCCTGACACTTGTATTTAAATTCAAATGTTAATAATTATGAATTGCTTAGGAATAAAGGAGATGACTCACTGAAAGGCAGAAGCACTGCATCATCGATATGTACAAAAACAAAAGGTACAGAGTTTGGCTAGCTTTCGGAATGTACTTACTGCCCCCCCCCCCCCCCCACACACACACACACACACACACACACACACACACACACACACACACACACACACTCGGGGGGGGGGGGGGGGGGGGGGGGCAGACCAGACCAGACCAGACCAGACCAGGAAGGTTATGGGAGCGAAGGATGTGCTGTAGGCATAGCTCCCATCTGCGCAGCTCAGAAAAAGCTGGTGGTGGTGTTGGTGGGGAGGATCCAGATGGCACAGGTTGTGAAGCAGCCATCGAAATCTCACATTTTGCTCTGCTGCATGTTTTGTCACTGGGTGGTCCACCTCCTTTTTGGCAACAGTTTGCCAGTTGCCATTCATTCTAGGTGATAGCTGGTTGATCATCGTACTGATGAAAAAAACACTTTGCAGCAGAGCTGCTATATGTAATGACTGATTTCACAGGTGGCCTGGCCTCTAATGGCGTAGGATTAGCCTGTGGCAGGACTGCAGGTGGTGGTAATGGGTGGGTGGATTGAGCAAGTCTTGCATCTGGATCTTATACAGGGGTATTATCCCCATAGCAAGGGGTGGGGGGAGGGAGTGGCATAGGGATGGACAAGGATGTTGTGGAGGAGATAGGGTGAGTGGCAGAACACCACTTTAGGAGGGGACTGGAAGTATCTTCAGTAGGATATTCCCCTTTTCAGGGCATGGTGATTGATAATCAATGCTCTGACAAGGGATGTGGTTCAGTTGTTCCAGTCCGGGATGGTGGTAGATGACGTGGGGGGAGGGAGGGTGCTTCTTTGTGGTTGGTTCTTGGGATGGATGTGAGGATCAAGTGTGTGTGAGGATATGGCATGGGAGATTTGTTTGTGAATTAGGTCTGGAGGGTATTGCCTGTCTGCGAAGGCCTTTGTGAGCCCTTCAGTGTACTGGGCAAGGCAGTTATCATCGCTGCAGATGTGTCTACCGTGGGTGGCCAAGCTGTACGGGAGGGATTTTTTGATGTGGGAGGGGTGGGATCTATCAAAGTGCAGGTATTGTTGATGATTGGTGGATTTGATCTGGACCGAGGTGTGGATGGAGCCATCTGAGAGGAGGAGGTCAAAATCTAAGAAAGTGGCACAGTGAGTGGAGGAGGACTAGGTGAAGTGGATGGGAGAGAATGTGTTTAGGTTGTGGAGGAATGAGGGTAAGGTGTCCTGGCCTTGGGTTCAGATTATAAAGACATCATCAATGAACTTGAACCAGACTAGTGGTTTGGAGTTATGGGAAGCTAGGAATGTTTCTTCTAGGGTGCCCATGAAGAGAAGAGATTGGCATAGGATGGTGCTATGCGGGTGCCCATGGCTGTGCTGTGAATTTGTTTGTATACCTTCCCTTCAAAGGTGAAGTATTTACAGGTTAGGATGTAGTTTGTTACATGTACGAGAAATGAAGTGAAGTGATGGGTGTGGAATCTGCATGGCATTGGGAGAGGTGGTGTTCAAACGTGGCAAGGCCATGGGCATGAGGGATGGTCGTGTATAAGGAGGTTGCATCAGCAGTGATGAATAGGGATCCGGGAGGTAAGGATGTGGGGATGACGGAGAGCCGGTGCAGGAAGTGGTTGGTATCTTTAATGTGGGAGGCTAGGTTTTGGACAATTCGTTGGAGATGTTGATCGACAAGGGCTGAGATTCTTTCGGTGGGGGCACTGTAACCAGCCACAGTGGTGCACCCAGGATTGTTAGGTTTGTGGATTTTGGGGAGCATGTAGAAAGTGAGTGTGGTGACAGATGTTGGGGTGAGTAGGGAGATGGATTGAGGGGAGAAGTTCTGGGAAGGGCCAGAGGATTTCAGCAGGGATTGGAGGCAATGTTGGACTTTCAGGATGGGGTCACTCTGTCAGAGCTTGTAGATGGAGGTGTCGGACAACTGGTGGAGGCCCTCTGCTGAGGCTGCCAGGTAGCCACTGCAGTTCAACACAGCAGTGGAGGAGCCTTTGTATGCTGGGAGGATGATCAGGTCAGGATCCATTTTTAGGTAATGTAGGGTAGTTCGTTCTTCTGCTGAAAGGTTATTGTTTTTAGGGAGGGACTGAGGGAAGGACGGTGAGGCCAGGTTGGAAGTTAGGAATTCCTGGTATGTGACCAGGGAATGATTAGGTGGGAGTGTGGGAGGGTCACAGTTGGATGGTAGTATGAATTGGGACAGGCAGGGTTCGTTGTTGGGATTGGCTTGGCTTGGTGTTGATTGGAGGGGTTGGTGGTAAAGAAGTGTTTCCACTGTGAAGAGTGGGGGGAGGAGAATAGGTATGTCACAAGTCCAACAATTCAAATTCAATTCAAATGTTAACGTATTCCTGTTTTTTGGAAAAGCTTTTCTTACCTGTGCTAGTATTAATTTTATATCCTCTTTAATTCTGCAATTGCTTCACAGATGGTGTAGCACTTCCGCTTCCTTAAGCATCTTATTTCCTAATTCATCCCTTCACAATTGCTTTATTTAATTTGACTTTATTCCATTACCTTTGTTTTACTTTCATTGATGTCCATCTTATGACCTGTTTTCAAGGTTCATTTGCTGTCCCTGACAGAATAACAATCTAATCAACAAACCTTAACGTTATTGTTTCATCTTTAGGCAATAATGTTAATATCTCCAGTGCTTCTATTTAAATTTTTTTCGTTGTTCATGTCAAATATTGCTGTTAATTAATTTTCTTCATGTTTAGGAAGCCTTTGCTCTTTCTTGTGTGTTACTTTCCATGAAGAAGAAACTACCTGTTGCTTTTTAAATTTTGTTTAGAACACCAAGAATCAGACTGTTGTGAAACTGACTGTAGTGCCCTGTGCTCCTGTTGTTGAAGTCAAGATCAAGCGGCCAGACACAAAATACCAGCTTGGCTTCAGTGTGCAGAATGGGGTGGTAAGTTTGCAGTCTGCATATTGTAACACTGTTACTTTCTTGTCAACTCTAGAGGATTGTGATTCAAGCAGAACACTTAAACTGAAAATCTAGATAATTTTTCTAATAATTCTGAAGAATTCGCAAATATTTTAGAATAGAAATAATACTGATTTTTGTATAAAGCATTACATTTTTAATTTAAAACAATAGAAAAATGTGCTTATAAAATTATTTATTTGTCATCATTGAGCATTATGCATGCTATTGGTGTTAATAGATAGTACAACTTGAAGAATACACAATGAAACATTTAATAAATCAGGCAAACATATAGATCAAGTGGATCTGCACTCAAACACACAATGAGTATGAGTTAAAATGTTAAATCCTCATTTTGCAGTCAAAAAATTCCTCTATGGCATAGATAGCCTCATTTTTAAGCTAGTTTTGTAGAACATTCCTAAAGTTATTTGATGGGATAGTATGTGCTTTTGGTGGCAATGTATTAAACAGTTTTACTGCTACATATGGGTAGCTATTGTGAGTTTTGCTGGTCAGTCTTACCTTTATGGTGTGTATTGTGACAGTAAATTAATTGCCTTAATTTATAGCTCTCTTTGTTTTCATTTATGTAGACGAGGCTACTAAATATAAATCAAACAATGGAAACTCCAGGGAGGAATATCAAAAATGTAGGAAAAGATAGATTGCTACTTTCCGTAAAGAAGACAAGCCAAGTTGCAGATGAGCACAATTAAGACACTTTCATTTCTTTGCTTCCAATTCCTCCAACCAAAACCATTCTAATCCCAACATTGAACCCTGCCTCTTCCAGTTCGTACCACCATCCAACCATGATCCTCCCCCTCCCATCCAACTAACCACTGGTCACTTTCCAAGAATTTCTTACCTCCAACTATCCTCACCATCCTTTCAACATGCTCCCCAAAATCCAACAAACCCAACAATCCTGGATGTGCTGTTGTGGCTGGTTATTGTGCCCCCCTGAAAGAATTTTGGCACTCATTGACCAACTCCTCCAACCAGTTGGCTGTAATCTAGCCTCCCACATCAAAGACATCAACTACTTCCTAAACCAACTCTCCATCCCTTTACCTCCTGGATCACTACTCGTCACGTTTGACACCGCCTCTCTATACCCCAACATTCCTCATTCCCATGGTCTTATCGATATTGAACACTACCTCTCCCAACATCCTTCAGATTCCAAACCCACTATCTCATTCCTCATTCCTCATACATCTTACTAACTTTATCCTAAACCACAACTACTTCTCATTTGAAGGGGAGGTATATTAACAAATCTGCAACACAGCCATGGGCACTTGCATGACACCCTCCTGTGCCAGTATTTTTATGGGCCATCTAGAGGAGATCTTCTTATCCTGCCAAAACACCAAACCCCTGGTCTGCTTCACGTTCATTGATGACATCTTCATGATCTGGAACCAGGGCCAAGACTCCCTATCTTCATTCCTTCACAACCTCAACACCTTCTCTCCCATCCGCTTCACATGTTCCTCCTCAGCCCATTATGCCACCTTTCTAGATGCTGACCACCTCCTCTCTGATGGCCCCGTCTGCACCTCTGTCCACATTAAACGCACCAACCACAAACAGTACCAGCACTTTGACAGCTGTCATCCCGTTCACACTAAAAAATGCTCCCCGTGTAGCCTAACTTCTCGGGGATGGGATATCACAGTGACTAAAACTACCTTGCTCAGCATGTTGAGGGTCTCACAAAGGCCTCCACACAAAGGCATTATCCCCCCCCCCCCCCATCCCCACCTCGGCCTAGTCAGCAAACAGATCTCCCATGCTATTTCCCCTCACAACCTCAATCCTCCCATGTTGTTGTTGTGGTATTCAGTCCTGAGACTGGTTTGATGCAGCTCTCCATGCTACTCTATCCTGTGCAAGCTTCATCTCCCAGTACCTACTGCAACCTACATCCTTCTGAATCTGCTTAGTGTATTCATCTCTTGGTCTCCCTCTATGATTTTTACCGTCCACGCTGCCCTCCAATACTAAACTGGTGATCCCTTGATGCCTCAGAACATGTCCTACCAATCGATCCCTTCATCTGGTCAAGTTGTGCCACAAACTTCTCTTCTCCCCAATCCTATTCAATACTTCCTCATTAGTTATGTGATCTACCCATCTAATCTTCAGCATTCTTCTGTAGCACCACATTTTGAAAGCTTCTATTCTCTTCTTGTCTAAACTATTTATCGTCCGTGTTTCACTTCCATACATGGCTACACTCCAAACAAATACTTTCAGAAACAACTTTCTGACATTTAAATCTATACTCGATGTTAACAAATTTTTCTTCTTCAGAAATGCTTTCCTTGCCACTGCCAGTCTACATTTTATATCCCCTCTACTTCGACCATCATCAGTTATTTTGTTCCCCAAATAGCAAAACTCCTTTACTATTTTAAGTGTCTCATTTCCTAATCTAATTCCCTCAGCATCGCCCGATTTAATTCGACTACATTCCATTATCCTCATTTTGCTTTTGTTGATGTTCATCTTATACCCTCCTTTCAAGACACTGTCCATTCCGTTCAACTGCTCTTCCAAGTCCTTTGCTGTCTCTGACAGGATTACAATGTCATCGGCAAACTTCAAAGTTTCCGAGCCACAATGTAGTGTCCCTTTTGTCACCCAGTATCACCCCGGACTGGAACAACTGAATCACGTCCTTCGCTAGGGCTTTGATTACCTATCATCGTGCCCTGAAATGGGGGACATCTTACCTAAGATACTTCCCATCCCACCTAATGTGGTGTTCCCTCGCCCACCCAATCTCTACAACATCCTAGTCCATCCTTATGCCACTCCCAATTCCGACCCCTTACCACAAGGATCCTATACCTGGGGAAGACCCAGCTGCAAAACCTGTCCAATCAACCCACCCAGCACTAGGTTTATTCTACCCGTTCAAGGTTCAGGCACCTTTGAAAGTAGCCATATCATACATCAGCTCTGCTACATTGCACAGGTTTGTATATTGGTATGTGACTGCCAACTAGCTACCAGGTGAATGGCTACTGCCAAACTGTGGCCAAGAGCAAAGTGGACCACCCTGTGGCACAACATGCAGCTGAACATAGCACACTTGATTTCAATAGCTGCTTCACTACCCCAGCCATCTGGATCCTTCTCTCCACCACCAGCTTTTCTGAACTGTGCAGATGGGAGTTATTCTTACAATGCATTCTCTGCTCCCATAATTATCCCGGTATCAGCCTATGATAACATACTGTCCCCACACCCTCCAACCAACAGTTTCCACCCCTCCTGTCCTATCATCTCCTCCCCATTCTTGTCTCCCACCCTGTTTATTTGCAGCCCTCTGCCAAAGCACCTGCCAGTCTTTCCCCACTCCTCTCCTTTTTTGTTCCTTTTTTTCCTCACCTCCCTGTCCCACAACCTCCTGACACTGAACCTGTTAGCAGTCTAGTTGTCTAGTCCCTGCATACTCCACCAGACAGTGTTTCTCTCTCCTCTCACCTGTACGCTACTACCCATTCCCCCCCCCCCCCCCCCCCCCCCCTTCAGAGATTGCCACTTGCATCCCACGTGATGTTGCATTCCGGACCGAGACGCTGGAGTTGGCGTGTGTGTGTGTGTGTGTGTGTGTGTGTGTGTGTGTGTGTGTGTGCGCGCGCGCGCGGTATATGTGAATGTTGCAACTTGACGCATCTTCTTTACAGTAAGTAGCAATCTCTCTTTTACTTCTTGACACCGACAGCCAAGTAGATATATTGTTTTTGAAAACATGTGTTACACATCTGATAGCCTTTTTCTGCTACACACAATCTCTTTTTGTACCAATGGAGCTGCCTCAAAGCAATTGCAATATGTTGTGTGGCTATGGAAAAAAAAATTCATAATAGGAGGTGGATATCGTGTTTTCACTCACATGCTCTAAATTTATGTAACATGTATATTAGTCTTGATAATTTAGTGCATGTAGAAAGTGTGGAGGTTCCAGGTTCATTTGAAATCCAAGTGTACACCAAGAGGTTTGACATACATACAGTCGTCATTCGTATTCCATGAACAAAAAAATTACATATTCATTTTTATTATGATTTACAATTTATCATTGTCTTTAAACTGCACACTAGAAATTGTTTAGCTTGGCTTTGCGTTGTTCGCTTAGGTCCTCTGTCATTTCCAGTTGCATTTAAAGTGGTATCATCAGCATGCAGAACACTAGGTAAATCATTAACCAAACAATAAGGGTCCCAGTACGCAAACTAGAGGCACACCTCTTGAAACATCTGAGAATCCAGAGTTCATACCATTGATGTGTACCTTCTGCTTCTGACCCCTCTGTAACAGTTCTAGAGTCATTCCAAGAAAGTCGACGGTCAGTAGCACGGAAATACTCAGATTATGCAGCACTGGTTGGTGTCGACTGTAACTAAGTATAGACTGGGATGTCTATGGATTCATTACAGGGGTTACAAACAGGAAAAACTGTCCTGTTCTTTTTCAGCCTGCTGAAAGACTACAGTAGTTGTCCCTCTACATAAAAAAGGAGATAAGTAAGGAGATAAGTAGTGTTGATAACTACCACCCCATTTATATTGTAGCAATACTTTCAAAAATAGTAGAACATTGCATTTGCAAACATTTCACCTGTAATGGAACACTAACAAACACTCGGTACGGCTTCAGGGAAAATTCACCTACACTGAAAGCTGTTGAAAATGTTGTTTGAACAATATTCAGTGCCTCTGAAGCGAAATCATCTGTGGAGGTCCTACCGATTGGCATGAGCAAGGCATTTGACTCAGTGAGTCATCAGGTTCTAACAGATAAACTGAGGTGCTATGGCACGGTAAATGCACACTAGGAAATGGGCCAATTCCATAGAGCACTCTTTGTAAAATCAGATTGGGATTCCATATGGACCTGCTGATTTATTTGCTTGCAAATCTTTCAGTTGTTTCTCTACACTAGGGGCACTTATTACTACGTCGTCTACATGGTAGTCTGTCTAATGGTCAAATGATGGTGTGTTTGCATGATTCTCCTGTGTGAACACTTTCTTGACTGTGAAATTTAAAACTCTGGCTTTTGTTTTGCTGTCTTCAACTGCCACACCAGACTGGTCAACAGGGGACTGAATGGAAGCTTTACATAGGACCAGAATTTTCTCAGGTTCTCTGGCAGATCTTTTGCTAAGGTGTGAGAGTGGTAGTTGTCGTATGCTTCGTACATAGATCTTTTCATAGATGCACGAATGTCTACTAACCTTTGCTTGTCATCATTTGTGCATCCTCTTTTCAACCGAGAGTGCAAAAGCCTCTGCTTCCTCGCCATCTGCCGAATTTTGTTATTGCACCATGATGGGTCTTTTCCATCCATTATCCACTTAACTCTCCGCACCATGATTTATAATCTACTTAAACTTTGCCCATAATTCCTCTACATCCATCTTGCTGGAACTAAGTGATGTCAATACAATGTCTGAGTGAGACGCTAACAACTGCTTACCTGCTCTATCTAGCAGAAAAACTCTCCTAGCCCTCTTGCGTGATTTATTAATTTTCGTACAATAGTCGCTATACCCCCCAGGGGGTCCACAACTCTTTTGTGGATACGTGCGTGGCGAGCACGGTGCCCCGAGCTATTGCAGCCTTCTTTCTCTCCAGGGCTGCATTTCCTTCCCCTCCCCCTCCCCCTCCTTTCCCCTCCTTGCTCCTTTCCCGTCGCCCTCTCCTCTCCCTCTCTTGGTGTCCTTACTTATGTTGGCCCCCGCTATCTTCCTGGTTCTGTTGGTTTTACAATCCGGCTTTATTGCGTAATCATCTCCTCCTTCTGGCATTCCTTGGTCCCCCTCTGGGGTTTGACCTCTGTTACAAAATTTCTCCTCTGTAGTGTGACCCATTTGGGGAAGAGCACCTTACCTAGTGTCTCCGACGTGCGCCCTCCTAGTACATTCCACCTTTTCTTTCACGTCGTTGTCTGATGCTAGGGTGCATAGCCAGCACGGTAGCCAGCCCGTGTGGTGGGGTCGCTATGTACCCTTTTGGTTGAGCCCCCTGAACACACAGGGATCACACTTCTGATACCTGAGCTGTGACCTCCTCATGGATGCCTTGGAGGGGTTGCTCGTCATCCTGGAGCATCGGAACTCCCGGCAATGGCCGCCGTGCCAGACGGCCCTTGCTGTGGCTGGGTGGCACCCGTGAGGAGAGCCCCTGATCGGAGTGGGTGGTATCAGGGCGGACGCTATGCAAATGAAACGCATACGGGTCCAGAACTCTGGCCGTTCTTCTGCGGCCGCCTCTCTGTGTGGAACTGATTCTTCAAGTGATGCTTCTCTTGCCCCTTTGGCCTTCCCTTCCCTGACTACCCCCTGGGAAGAGGGTCAGGCCCGTCGGCTAGGGGCGAAGCCTTTCCCCCGTTATCTAGTTTGCACCAGGACTGATGGAGATACTTTCACCAATACCAAACCTTTATTCTTTGTGGAACACATTGAAGACAAGTTTGGCGAAGTGGACTCCCTGAGCAAGATGCGGTCGGGTTCGTTGCTGATCAAAACTGCTTCAGCTGCCCAATCTGCGGCCCTTCGTGCCTGTATCCATCTTGGCACAATTCCTGTGTCCATTACCCCCCACCAGTCTCTAAATA
The DNA here is from genome assembly GCF_021461385.2 of Schistocerca piceifrons. Lineage (NCBI taxonomy): Eukaryota > Metazoa > Arthropoda > Insecta > Orthoptera > Acrididae > Schistocerca > Schistocerca piceifrons. The sequence goes on along the minus strand of NC_060142.1, from coordinate 280,333,460 downwards.
TGGTACAAGGTGTGATTTTTCACAGGGACCTCATCCTTCAAACTGATGAGGATCTTCAGGACAATCTCGGATGGCGGCGTGTTCAGAAGGGTCATAAAGACAATCTCATTGACACTGGTGCCTTTATCCTGGCCTTTGAAGGGGATACCCTCCCTGAGAAAGTTAAGATTATGGTTTATCGATGTGATGTGAAGCCGTACATCCCACCTCCTATGAGATGTTTTAAGTGTTTGCGTTTTGGACACATGTCTTCCCGCTGTTCACAGGCCCCTCTCTGTTGTGACTGTGGGCGTCCACTCCGTGAGGGGAGTCCTTGTGTTCCCCCTCCTGTGTGTAAATTGTCATGATAGTTATTCTCCACATTCACCAGATTGCCCAGTATATAAGAAGGAAAAGAAGATACAGGAGTATAAGTCCCCTGATCGTTTAACCTACACACAGGCCCATAAGAAATATACACGTCTTCACCCTGTGTCCATGACATCTAGTTACGCCTTGGTTACATCTTCACCCCTTCCTCCCCCTTCCTTACCCCCATCCCGGACCCCTCTCCTCCCCCCCTCCCCTGCGGCTCCCACACCTTCTCCTCTGGGTGCTGCTCCCCCTCCCCAGCCGGAGAAGTGTCCCACTCCTTCGGCGTCTGCCAGTCAAGGGCGCCTCTCCCGGAATGCCCCTTCCCGACACCTTCCAGGCCAAAGGTCTGCTGCTGCGCGACGACCGCGAGAGCCACGGTCTGTCAGCCCCCAGGTCGCCCAGTCTCTTTCTGTTCCTGATCTTGCTGCAGCTGGCTCCTTTATGCCACACAGCCCTCCTCGATCTCAGCCTGAAAAGAAGAAGAAACTTAAGTCCCGGGACAAAGAGCCTCTGGTGTCACTGGAGGTCCCTTCCCTGACTTCACAACCGGATTCTGACCTGTCGTTCATGGATGTCACCCCCTCCTTGTCGGTGATGGGTGGGGACCCGGCGGTGTGACCTGGCTTTAGTGTGTTCAGCCCCCATTTAAACCATCGTTCTGTGGTTCTCCAATGGAATTGTAATGGTTACTATCGTCACCTTCCAGAATTGAAATCCCTTCTTTCGTCCTACTCTGCAGCTTGTGTGGTTCTCCAGGAATCTCATTTTACTGATGCTCACTCACCGACCCTCTGTGGTTTCCGTGTTTTCTGTCGAAATCGGGTCGGACCCCTGCGGGCTTCTGGTGGCATTTGTACGTTGGTCCGTACAGACATTGCTAGCATGTGGAGTCCTCTTCAAACTACATTGGAAGTGGTTGCTGTTAGGGTCCACTTAGACTCTGTGGTCACAGTTTGCAATCTTTATCTCCCTCCTGACAGGACTCTTACATCTGCTGCCTTAACTGCCTTTCTTCAGCAACTTCCTCCTCCCTGCCTCCTCTTTGGGGATCTTAATGCTAATCATCCCTTGTGGGGCAGTGCCTTTCCATCTAGACAAGGTCTTCTTATAGACCAATTTATTGCAGACCAAGACTTGTGCCTTCTTAATGATGGCTCCCCTACTCATTTCAGTGTCGGTCATGGTACCGTTTCTGCCATTGATCTTTCTCTTTCTTCTCTCTCTCTCCTCCTTTCATTACACTGGTCAGCCACAACGACGACCTTTGTGATAGTGACCATTTCCCGTTGATTATCTCGCTCCCTTCCCGCTCCCCGATGAACAGGTTACCTTGTTAGTCTTTCCAATGTGCTGATTGGCCTCTATACACTGCACAGGTCGTGTTTTCTCCCTCTGTGTCGGGTTGTATTGATGATGTCCTACATGACATGTCTGGCGCGAATGTTCGCGCTGCTAGCCTTGCTGTCCCGCACTCATCTGGACCATTTCGTCGCCGGCAAGTCCCATGGTGGAATATGGCCATTGCCATTGCCATCCGTGATCGCCGTTGAGCTTTGCAACACTTCAAGAGGCACCCATCTGTAGCCAGCCTTACTACCTTTAAACGCCTCCGTGCTAAAGCCCATTATTTAATCAAACAGAGCAAGCGGATATGTTGGGAACGATTCGTTCTTCCCTTGGTTCTAGTGTCCCTCTGCCACGGGTATGGGCCACACTTCGCTCTCTCCAAGGTTGCCATCGGCAGTCCACCCTCCCAGGCCTTCACCTCCCAGATGGCCTTTGTACGGACCCATTAGTTCTTGCAGAACACCTTGCGACCCAATTTGCAGTGGCCTCAGCATCAGCCTCCTATCCAGCTGCTTTCCTTCACCTGAAACAGCGGGCTGAAGCTTCCACCTTATGTTTCACCCCTTGTGAGTCAGAATCTTACAACAAACCTTTTACTGAAAGGGAATTTCTTTCTGCTCTATCTTCTTCTCATGATACGGCCCCTGGCCCAGATTCATTCATAACCAACTGCTTCAACATCTCAGTGCTCCACAACGGCAACATCTTCTTCGGGTGTTTAACCGTATCTGGCTCCAGGGTGACTTCCCTTCTCAGTGAAGGGATAGCGTCGTGGTTCCTGTCCTTAAGCCTGGTAAGAACCCCCTATCTGTTGACATCTATCGGCCAATTAGTTTGACCAATGTTGTTTGTAAGTTACTGAATGGATGGTAGCCCGTCGGCTCAATTGGGTCCTCGAATCTCGTGTGGCTTTCGAGAGGGACGGTCTCCAATCGATCATTTACTTCGCTTGGAATCCGCAGTTCGGCAGGCTTTTTCCGAGTGCCGCCATTTGGTTACAGTGTTTTTTGACCTTCGCAAGGCCTATGACACGGCCTGGCACCATCACATCTTACTTACCCTTCATCAGTGGGGTCTTCGGGGCCCACTCCCGATTTTTATCCGGCAGTTCCTATTCCATCGGTCATTCAGAGTTCGAGTTGGTACTGCTTTTAGTTCTCCACGGACCCAGGAGACGGGCATCCTACAGGGTTCTGTCTTGAGTGTCCTTCTTTTCCTCATTGCTATCGATGGACTTGTGGCCTCTGTCGGTCCCTTGATCGCCCCTGCCCTGTATGTGGATGATTTTTGCATTTGGGTTAGTTCCTCCTCGATGGCATTTGCAGAACGGCAGCTCCAGGGAGCTATACGACGTGCCTCTGCATGGACCCTCTCACACGGGTTTCAATTCTCTCCTTCAAAATCGCGGGTGGTCCACTTCTGTTGTCGTACTACGATCCACCCTGATCCAGAGCTCTAGCTCGATTCACAACGATTGCCTGTGGTCCCACAGTTTCGTTTCCTGGGTCTTCTTTTTGACAACAAGCTCACTTGGCTGCCCCATATCAGACTCCTGAAGGTAGGATGTTTCCGTAAACTCAGTGTCCTTCGCTTCCTTGCCCACTCCTCTTGGGGTGCGCACCATTCCCTCCTTCTCCGTCTTTATCGTGCTCTAGCTCTGTCTCGCTTGGACTATGGTTGTCAAGTTTATGGTTCAGCTGCTCCTTCCACACTGCACGTGCTGGATCCAGTCCACCATCGTGGTATCCGTTTGGCCACCAGTGCCTTCCCTACTAGCCCTGTTGATAGTCTCCTGGTTGAAGCTGGGATCCCCCCCCCCCCCCCCCCTTTCTGTTCGGCGGTCCCAGCTTCTGGTATCTTATGCACTCACTATCCGTTCCTCTCCTACTCATCCTTCCTATTCTATCCTGTTCACAGACCATGGACGTCGCCCACCCGACTCCCGCCCACGGGCGGGTTTACCGGTTGGGCTCCGCCTTGCGTCTCTTTGCCGTGATTTTCAGCTTCCTTCTTTGTCCTGTCTTCCTCGCCCCCCCCCCCCCCCCCCCCCCCCCCCCCCCCCCCCCCCCCCCCCCCCCCCCCCCCGGTTAGTTCCTCGACCTAGAATTCAGATGGATCTCCGCTCTGCCAAGGTCCGAAAGATTCCATCATCCCGGTGGTGTTCCGTTCCTTTTTCCGCCAAATTTTATGGGAGTTTCAGGATGCTGTTGTTTTTTACACTGATGGCTCTAAATCAGCTGTCCTCTGTTGGAATGGAAAATCATCTGCTGCCACCTACAAGTGAGGTTTTTACTGCGGGATTGATGGCAATTTCCCAGGCCCTTACCTTTATTAAACAGTCCCAACACAACCGCGTTTTGTTATGTACGGACTCAATGAGTGGCCTTCTGGCTATTGACCGGTATTTTTCCCACCATCCCTTGGTCTCTGCCATCCATGACCATCTCGCTGATATTCACTGTGCTGCTTGTTCCATTGACTTCCTTTGGGTCCCTGGCCATGTGGGTATCCCGGGTAATGAGCTCGCTGATCGTTTGGCTGGGGGAGCAGTCACTAACCCCCCGTTTTCTGTAACCCCTCCTGCAGTGGATTTACGGCTTCACATCAAATCCCACTTCGCACAGTCATGGGCCAATTCTTGGGAGGCTACTCCCCTGTCTAATAAACTTCGTGCGATTAAGGTGACACCAGGCCCGTGGCGTTCTTCCTTTCGCCTCTCCCGAAAGGACTCGACCACACTGTGTCGTCTCCGCATCGGCCATACCAGGCTGACCCATGGTTTTCTTTTGCGTGATGAGCCACCCCCACTTTGTGGTTGTGGAGCCTTCCAGTCAGTAGCCCACATTTTGGTTGAATGCCCCCTTCTTTTGGCTCTGCGTGCTAAGTACAGACTGCCCCACACTTTACCTTTGATGTTGGCTGACGATTCCCGGATGGTGTCTCTGGTTCTCGGTTTCCTCCGGGAAAGTGGTTTTTATTCTCAGTTTTAAGGTTTTTAATCTCTCTTTGGTGTTGGGGCAGGGCGGTGAGTGTTTGGGTGTCTCCCACTGTAAGCCGTGTTTGGAGATTCCCGATTCACCTCCCTGACCAAGATCCTCTTTTCTTCACCTTTTACTCTGTTTTTACCCCCCCCCCCCCCCCCCCCCTTTTTTTTAAAAAAATAAAAGGGATTGGTTAGTCTCCTTTTCCCATACGTATTTCTACATTCTAGTGGTTGCACCTTTTAAGTCACAGGTGGTCTTGCCTATGCTGCTTCAGCATAGCGTTGGGTTCGTTCTCTTGCTGACTTCCCCCTTTTTGTTTTTTACCATTGACAACATGACTGCCCTTTTACGTTTTTACCTTTTTCCCTTTTATTGTTCTGACTTTCCTGAGATGTCCCATTAGCGGAATGGACCATATTTGAAACAAGGGACTGATGACCTTGTTGTTTGGTCCCTTAAGCCTCAACTAACCAACCAATAGTCGCTATAATGACATCATGATCGCTAATCCCCATTTCAATACTGACTAGCTACAGATATTTCCACTATGAAGTGGTTGTAATATAATGTCCACTTACTGAAGGAACAGTGAAATTTCTAATGGAAATACATGTTTGCCTGTGATAGCTCTATTGATTGGGATGAAGTTAATATGGAGGGTGATGCAGGAGTCTTACATAATTTGTGATGTAATTTTACTTTTGAAAATAAACTGAAAAAGTCCTATGAAGATGTGTCCCCATTTTTTATTATTATGGAACTGGAGCAGGTTGAAGACTACACATACCCATGAATGTATAAAGACAAGTGAAAATATTACTTATCAAAATGCTGTGTAGGCACTATGGTGAACAGAATAATGGGAAGATAGATGACTGATCCATCCTACATGAGATGTGGGGGTTCTCCAACAGATGGCAGCACTGCGACTTCGCACCGGGGCCACAACTTAAAGTATCCCCGGCATGTGGTCGTGGGTTGGATCAGGGAGCAGTCGTGAGGCTGTCTGTGTGTCAGGGTTGAGAGTTGTGTAATTGAGCAAGTCCATTGTGTCTGTGAATTCCAGAATGACACATAATTCACCCATGCAGAAATCATGTTTCCCTGATCAACAAACCACCTGTGCCAGGGTAATTCCCAGTGTTTTTCAAACATTACATGAATCCAGAATAATACCCAGTGTACTTGTAACATCAGAATGTGAGGTCGTCCAGTCAGTTAAGGAAAGGGAAGACTTTATTGCGCTGGTACAATGGAGTCCCACCTCCAGTACACAGTGCATTAGTCATCAGCTCGATATTCTTCAAACATGAGTGTGGTGTAGGTTACAGTCAGAGTACTTTTAATTGTTCCATCCACAGCCCATGCAACATCTGCATCCAGATGACTCATTAAGCAGACAACAGTTTTGTGAATGGTTGGCTGTACAGAGAAATGTCATGCAACAGACTTTATTTACAGATGAGGCTACATTTATACGCACACAGTGGTATCGTGGAAAAACAACATTTCTCATACATGCATGACAGAGAACCTACATGACACTAGGGAACAAGATTCCGTGTTAGGTATGGTATGATTGATGACTTGGTGATTGGGCCTGTGTTATGCCAAATTGCGCGACAGCCACAGCATACATACACTTCCTAATAGAAGACCTATCTGCACATGTGTAAGACATGAAATTAGACCAAAGATGGCAAATATACCTGCAACGTGATGGTTCGCCAGTTCACTCCACTGTACCAGACAAGTATCCCAGTATCTGAAAACCCATTTCCTCAATGGTGGATTGGCTATGGGGGACCCTTTAACTGGCCTGTCAGATCGCCTGACTTAGCCCATTAGACGTTTATTTATGAGGGTGGTTAAAGTGTGATGTGTACTCTACGAAGGTGAGTACACATGAAGAAATGTTGCTGACATCACTGACATTGTTGCCCACATTAATGCTCACTGAGATGATGATAGATATGCAACACAGCACATCCTCCAACACACTGCCAAGTTCTTTGAGATTGAGATTGGCGGGGGACTTTTTGAACACTTCTTGTATGACGCATCAGTCATCTGTTCCACCAATACTCTGTCCACCACAGTGCTTACACACCATTTTGGTAAGTAATATTCGCACTTGTCCTCAAAATTGTTAATGGTTTTGTGTAGGCTTCAACTTTCTCCAGTTCTGTAAAGATCAAAAATCGGACAAATCTTCATAGGACTTTTTCAGTTTATTTTCATATGTAGAATCATCCCAAACATTATGTGACATTAATCATCCCAAACATAGTGACATTCCTCCTGAATCACTCTGCATATATTTAAACTGTGGTAAGTCATTAGTGATTAGTGTATACTATATTTATGTTTTAAAATTTTCATAAGTTACAGCTCTTTTATCCAAATATTTCATATAGATGGAGAAATGTTGTACCTCATGCTGTTATCTGTATTATTTCCAGCCAGGTGCGCATTGATTGTAGTGTAGAGATCCATGATACAGATAGCAACCATATCTATCAGTCCTATAGAGATTATATGTAATTACTTATTCATTTTAATAGTGAAACAATTAATTCAATTTAGATATGCAGTCTTCTTCGTGGTGGCATAGCAGAAAGAGGCGGTGTTCGTGTGGGGCACCGCATTATCGAAATAAACAACCAGAGTGTGGTTGCAGTACCACATGAAAAGATTGTCAACCTGTTGGCAACTTCTGTTGGAGAGGTGAGTTTCATTGAGCTTAAGCTGCACTATTTTCTATATACTTCACATGAAGTCACCCAAATAAGTAAATTTCACTGATACTACAGGGTGTATATGCCCGGGAACTACAGGAGAAACATTGGAATTTTTGCAGCCGGGAAAAATGTGGGTGAAACCTGGTAATTTTTAGAATTCCAAGAAGTTTTCATTGTTTCAGTTTCCAGCTAAATTTTTGTAACTTTTACTGATACAGAACTGATACAGTATTCTAAAGGAGAATTTTACTTTAGCCCATTACTGCCCGTTAATATCACAGCAATAAAACAGAAAATAGAGAATAACGCCAAAATAAAACTTCAGTTGCAAAGAAAATGCATCAGTTAGAACAACAAAACATGGTGCACACACAAGCATCTGCTCACCACGAAATGTGTCAAAGGCTTTAGAACGAAAACTATGCAGTACTTCATATAACAAACTGCTTTACGTTTCTAACAGGTTGCGGGAAGACATTGAGAACAGTGGTTTGAGAAGCATTACTTCCAAAGTAAATTTCCGTTTATGCGAGATGAATTAAGTTATCTGTGAGACTGTGTGATGAATTTCTTAAATCGTGGAGCATTTGATTCTCATTTAAAACTTAACACTTTGAGGACCAATCACTAAGAAAAATTTCGGGCCCAAAGATCAGCCATTTAAACCATTATTTCAAAATTTTACTGACACATTTGTGTTTGATACATCTTAAAGGGTCACACACATTAGAAAAAATCAAGATTTAAGGTTAGTTTTTCATATTTATTTTAGTTCCTTCATAGATTACAAGTCATGCAATAACGTTGTATGCTGGGTTTTGTTTCCTGAAGTTCCGTGAAGTTCTATGCCAGTGTATAGAACCTAAAACTCTGAGGCAGTATGTTGCCTCTTAACATGGAAAAAATATACTTTCACCCTGGGTAGAGTGTATTTTCACCCAGGAAAAAGTGTATTTTTAATTTGGATTTCCCTCCCCCTCCCCTCCATGTGTACACCCTGTACTAGCAGTATCATTTACTAACACCCTCAGGGACCGATGACCGTAGCAGTCTGGTCCCTTTAATCCCACAAACCAACCAACCAACTAACACCCTCAAGGTACTTATAATATGCTATAGGTCCTCAGTGTATAAAAAAAAGGTCAAGAAAAGCATAAAAATTGCACCCACACCGCTAGAAGTATTTTTACTCCAGACTCTTTTTGGATTTGATACTCTTTGGTACCATTTTGAGGGAGAATTTGTTCCAGACAGAGAACATGAAAATATAAACGATATCATTTTTTTGTGTACCTGAAGTGAAGAAGGGAAAAAGTTGTAATTAGATGTATTTAAAAGTGCATGAAGCAGTTTCAGACCAAATCTGTAACTCAGCCTAGAGCGAAAAATTCATTTGAGGCATCCATCGTGTTGGAAAGTTTAAATGAGAGGGAGATGCTGCATTTGGTTGAGAAAAGTCTTCTCAACTGTATTCACAAATTATAGCTTAAGTATTCACAACAGTTGTAGCTGTTCATTGTTCCACAAACATTATCAAAGCTTTATGAGAAGCAGACTTCTCAGTTAATTATACTAATAAAATATTCTTAGGTTTTGAGCTCATTAATAATATTATCTTGCTTTTATGTTTTAAGAAGTCTTCTGCTTGTTATCTTTCATATAATTCAAGATGGTGGTAATAAATCACTTACCATTTGTTGGTGAAACTAAATGTTGTATCAAAGTAATTGAAATTACTGTGGGATTGTCAAGTATAGTGCTGTTCACAATGTTCTGTCTCCCAGACTGTTAAATTACCCTCAGTTTGCATCATGTTAAAGTGTTACAGACAGATTTATTCTCTCTCTCTCTCTCTCTCTCTCTCTCTCTCTCTCTCTCTCTCTCTATCTATCTCTATCTCTATATACGAGTATTTGAGAAGCCTCCACCTTTTCTTTCTAATATGCACAAAACAAAGGAGACCTTACATTGGTAACGAAATATCTGGTTTGTAGTATAATGCTGGATTGTTTTTCAACTTTGAGCTGTTCCCATACACTGTGACAAGTTTCACCAAAATCACTCATCTTAGTTGCAGTGGACAAATAGTTAACTACGTATGTTTTCTTGCACTTATCAGACAATGTCATGTATGCCTACTAATGCAAAAGAAGCAAGACTGATTTAAAAATCAGTGTGGTTACCAAAAATGCTCAGTTAGTGGTGATATCTTACGAAGATGAACTCTTGTAAGACTATGTCTGTTTTTATTAGTTCCTTCTCTACTCAAAACTTTTTTTGTAGTTTCCTTTGAGGTCACAAAGGACTTGTGATTTTTGCCATCCAGAAGAGTGCAAGAACTTACCTGTATTGAGCTGGTTTTGCACTGTCATATAGTCCACTAAACTACTCCAATTTTCAGGTGAAATATACAAGTCTACTCCATGTCATCTTGTTGAGGTGAATCCTGTTGTTCATGATATTATCCAGGGTTCCTCTTCAATGTCTATATTTATAATGTCCGTTCAGTGTATTTTTTGTCCTTCTACCCACTGTGTCACTTAATCTTCTCTGTCCAGATTCACTTAAACTGTCCTCTGTAGCTCCATTCTTAAAAGTATTGAAACCAGTCTAGTTTAGATATGTTGTCTTGCTCTGTTGGTGCTGTCTTAATGCCCGCCATCTCTTTCACTTCTTCATTTCTTAATTTGTCCCACTTCATTTTCTTTGTTTTGGACTGCAAGAACTTCATCTCCATGACTTGTAGTCACAGTGAGTCACTCTTTGTGACACTGTATAGCTTATGTTAAGGTACAACAGTCAGTCTTTCATTCTAATCCTGTTTGTAACTCTCCTGACCCAGGTTCTGCTCGACTTTCCTGTAACCCTCCCTGTTCCCTAAACCTCACCAGCCTCCTCCGTTATTTCTCTTCCTTTCCCTTCAGCCCTTCTGCCAGAATAAGGAGCCACTGGCTCCAAAAGCTTGCACATTTCTGTAACTTCTATAAATTTTTTTCTCCTGCATTGGCTTGGTGAGTAGATTTTCTATTGATCCAGTTACATAATATAATATAACTGGATAGATAACAAATTTACTCACCAAGTGGTGGCATGAAATACATGTAGAAAAAGGTATTTAAATTTGCTAGCTTTCGAAGCCAGTGGTGGCGTTTTCTTTCAGAAAGATGGAAGGAGAAGGAAGAAGGCTGAAAGAAAGGTACTGGTGAGGTTTAGGAAATATGGGAGTTCGGAAGAAGCATCCAGAACCATGGGTCAAGGGGGACTTACTGGACAGGATGAGAAGGAAAGTTATTGTCAGTTACATTAGATGTTAGTATTGCTTTGAAATACTTGTTGTATGTAACTGATTCTGCTTTTCTTGGCATCTTGGAATCCCACGTTACGTGATCTAACTTGTAGGTAGAAGAATGACCTCTTATGACTCTGGTTCAAAATCTCTTTCTTTTAAAAATTAAACCTCCATGTTTTTTAGGACATAAAACCTAGCTTGATGTTTGCTGGTCACCCTTCCCTATTCATTGTGATTACTATTATTTTGATTTCACTAATTTTGTCGCTGTATTTCTAGAATTCATGCATCCCTTTGTCAAGCCTCAGTTTGATTCTCCTGTTTTCTCCCCTCAGCGCATTACCACAACAAAAGCAAAGGCATTAAGCTGTGTATGAGATTTTGTGATGTTCTTCATTACAATATTTGGGACTGTTATAAAAACAGCTGTGGCAACAGAGCACTACCTTGCTAGATTCCACTTTTTACCTGAAACTGCAATGAATAACCTTTACCAAATCACACAGGTAGTACACTGCTCATACAGCATTTAAGTCTTTCTTGCCAAACCTTCAGGCACATTTTGGTTTCTCGGGTGCTCCCAGGTCATTTATCTTTTCACACTGATGTATGACTTCTCAGTATCAAGAACCACTAGGATCAGCTCTTTACCTTATTTTCAGTATTTCTCCATCAACTTAAATGCACTGAAGATTAGGTTTGTTGTTGTCTTCTTTTCCCTGAATCAGTACTGTTACTCTTCAAATTGTGTTTTCAATATTGTTCTTAATATCTATTCTAGAATCTTCTCATCTGTTTTTCAGGCCTTATGAAAGATAAGTTTTTCCTCAAATCAAAGAATAGAAACTCCAGGTAGGAATAGCAACCATGTAGGAAAAGACAAATTGCTGCTTACCGTAAAGAAGACACGTCAAATTGCAGACAGACGGGAGTTGGCAGTCTTCTGTGTGTGTGTGTGTGTGTGTGTGTGTGTGTGTGTGTGTGTGTGTTACTGATGTAGAGATTTTCTCCACTCAGGGACTGGGTGTTGTGTTGCCCTTATCATCATTTCCTCCCCATCGATGCACAAGTCGCTGAAGTGACATCCAATCGAAAGACTTGCACCAAGCGGGCAGTCTACCCAACGGGAGGCCCTCGTCACAGGCCGTTATTATTATTATTATTATTATTATTATTATTATTACTGATGTAGGCTGTGGCCAAAAGCATATGTGAGTGTCTTTTGATTGTGCCTGTCTGCAACCTGATGTTTCTTCTTTACAGTAGGTAAAAAGTTATTCCTAGATGGTTGTAATACTTTTGGCAGTTACTTTTGGCAGTTACTTTTGGCAGTTACTTTTGGCAGTTACTTTTGGCAGTTACTTTTGGCAGTTACTTTTGGCAGTTACTTTTGGCAGTTACTTTTGGCAGTTACTTTTGGCAGTTACTTTTGGCAGTTACTTTTGGCAGTTACTTTTGGCAGTTACTTTTGGCAGTTACTTTTGGCAGTTACTTTTGGCAGTTACTTTTGGCAGTTACTTTTGGCAGTTACTTTTGGCAGTTACTTTTGGCAGTTACTTTTTATTTCCATATTGACTTCATAATTTCTGGTGATTTCCTATTCAGCATCTTCAACACGCTTATGTCTGTGCTCAGGTAAAATAGGTTTTTGCTCTGCAGGTTTCATTAGTTGTTTCTGTCATTTATTGATATCTGTTTAGAAGATGATCAAATTGGTTCTTTCATTACATTTTCTTCTGTTCTAATTAGATTTTCACTGATGTCTTCTGTGGTGACCTTCATGGAGAAAAAGATTTTCATATGTTATGCACCACTCTGAACAGCAGTTTCATATTATGTTATCCTGTCTTCCTGCAGCAATTGGACAAATTTCTCCCAATAATTTCCTTTTTCCTCTTCTAGTACCTGTTTGACTCTAAACTTTTTTGTCCCGGTACTCTTTTTTAGAGGCCACTGATCTTCACTTCATCTTGTTTTTGTTCTAGCTTGTCCTTCCTTTTATCTTATTCTTTCTGGGGTGTAACTTTTTAAATTGATGTTCTCAGTAATTTATTCCATCATGGTATCTCCTTCTCTATGACTCTGAGATGTTTTTCCACAGACCTCTGTTGCTGTGTTCACCAGCACATTCTTAAATCTAGTCCATTCCACTTTTCCACTCTGCACTTCATCTGTTGGTAGTTGGAACCTTACAGAGCCCTGACTGTCAGTTCTCTTGTCAGTTTTGTTAGCTCCCAAACTTCGATCATTGGTAAGTTTCTACCAGTTATCTTGGGTCTATGAATACTACTAAAGTCTGTTACTAACAATTTATGTTCATTGGTAAAGTTCTTATTTAGTATCACTTGTCTGCTTCTTTCTCCATTAAAAGTGGTATATTTAAAAAGTCCATTCCAACTAATCTTGTCATCATGTGACTGACATTCTTCTTAAACCAAATATTTCGCACAACTAAACCACACCTCATGCAGAAGTGTAGGAGAAGTTCTTTTGTATCTCTTGTACCATAACCACTGGTGGAGAGGCTTGTGTGTCTCAGCGATACAGATAGCCATGCAATATGTGCAACCACAACAGAGGTGTATTTTTTGAGAGGCCAGATAAATGTGTGGTTCCTGGAGAGGGGCAGCAGCCTTTTCACTAGCTGCAGGGGCAATAATCTGGATGATTGACTGAATTGGCTTTGTAACAAAAGCCAAAACAGCATTGCTGTGCTGGTACTGCGAAAGGCTGAAAGCAAGGGGAAACTACAGCCGTTAATTTTTCCCAAGGTCATGCAGCTTTACTAAATGGTTAAATGATGGTGGCGTCCTTTTGCGTAAAATATTCTGGAGGTAAAATAGTCCCCCATTCAGCTCTCCAGGCGGGGACTACCCAGGAGGACATCATTATCTGGAGAAACATAACTGGCTTTCTACAGATCAGATGAGAGATCCCTTAATCTTGCAGGTAGGTTAGAAAAAAGGGAAATGGATAGGTTTAAAGTTAGATACAGTGGGAATTAGCGAAGTCCGGTGGCAGGAGTAACAGGACTTCTGGTCAGGTGAATACAGGGTTATAAATACAAAATCAAATTAAGGGGTAATGCAGGAGTAGGTTTAATAATGAAGACAGCAAAGGACTTGGAAGAACAGTTGAACCAACTGGAAGTGTCTTGAAAGAAGGCAACAAGATGAGCATCAACAAAAGCAAAATGGGGATAGTGGAATGTAGTCAAATTAAATCGGGTGATGCTGAGGGAATTAGATTAGGAAACAAGACATTTAAAGCAGTAAATGAGTTTTGGTATTTGGGGAGCAAAATAACTGATGATGGTCGAAGTAGAGAGGATATAAAATGTAGACTGGCAATGGCAAGGAAAGCGTTCTGAAGAAGAGAAATTTGTTAATATTGAGTATAGATTTAAGTGTCAGGAAGTCGTTTCTGAAAGTATTTGTATGGAGCGTAGCTGTATATGGAAGTGAAACATGGATGACAAACAGTTTAGACAAGAAGAGAATAGGAGCTTTTGAAATGTGGAGCTACAGAGGAATGCTGAAGATTAGATGGGTAGATCATGTAACTAATGAGGAGCCACTGAATATAATTGGGGAGAAGAGGAAATTGTGACACAATTTGACTAGAAGAAGAGATCAGTTGATAAGACACGTTCTAAGGTATGAAGGGATAACCAATTTAGTATTGGAGGGAAGCGTGCAGGGAAAAAATCTAGAGGGAGACAAAGAGATGAATACACTTAGCAAAATCAGATGGAAATAGGTTGCAGTAATTACTCGGAAATGAAGCAGCTTGCACGGGATAGAGTAACATGGAAAGCTGCATCAAACCAGTCTTTGTACTGAAGACCCCAACAACAATAACAAAGTGTTTGGTCCCATTACTTTTTTGAACCCAAGTCTGTCTGTAACCGAACTGTGTATTCAGTTCTCCCCGAATGAATTCTTTCTCTCCAGAACTTCTGTCTCAGAAACTGTTTTCATCATCTTTGATGCAATCAGCCTTTGGTACAAATGCATGTACGTGTGTTAACTTCTCCTTCCCAGGTTAACTGTTGCCTTTAATTTGCTCAAATCAACAATAGCTTAAGAACATAATTAAATGTTAAGAGATGTGCACTGATACATCATGACACACAGAATCATGCTAATAGTAATAGTGACAAGTTGAATTTGGGTTATTAATACTCTATTTATGCGCATACATGTGTACATGCGCAAAACTGATAACTCTTTGCACTCTATTGAAGTTTGAACATGCATTTCACCAAATAAGATGGTCCCATGGTAAAGGCATTGAAGTGGGGTTGAAATACCCATCCAGTCATCCATATTTACCTTTGAAAAGATTGTGTCTGACTCCCTGACTCATTCTTATACTATCGAAGTTTGTGCTTGTAACACTATCATTTGATAGTTTATGAAAAGTTGTAATCTTTAATGTAATTTGGAGTTTGAAAATGGCAGATGATTTAATTAGTACAAATTAGCAATGAACAACACTGAGGGGTGAAAACATTAACAAGTAACATACAACTGATATAAAATTTTAAGATTACTTGTGGGAAGTGCAAATGCTGTATTTGCCTGGGTACTTCAAACATATTTTAATAACCTGGCAGCTTTTTGCACATGCTCTTGTGTTTATTAATTCCACTGTTAAATACATAAAAGTACATTGAAGCAGCACAGACATACATACATACATAGTTCCAATTACAACCTGCATGATGTAAGGTAGACTGATTACAACACAACACTGCTACTACTCAAATGGATTGGTGGGCTTTGCCACTGTACTCAAAATAATGTACAACAATCATAATATTTCAGAGTATTGTTAGAACACATATCTAATTAAATTTATAATTAAAATTTATGAATTTTGGACATTCCAAAAGTACAGAATTTGGTTTTACAAAATATAGTAATTCATTTAACATTTTAAGAACCTTCAACATTGCAGCGCGTCAGCAATCGTTGGTTAATATATTAAAAAACTAAAAACCCACCTCGATTGCAAAAAAAGCACCTAGTGTTAACCTAGGTTTTGGCGTAGATAACTACACCTTCTTCAGAACAACAATAAAACCCACAAGTGCCTAAGAAGACCTTGGTCAATGATTAAAAGAACACCATAGCTATACATTTATAAATGAAAAAGAAAAGTAAGACACAAACAGTACATATGTACAAAGTCAAAATCACTACTTAACTTAATGATGTACGCTCCACCTCACATCGGCATATGTTCGATGGGCCATGACCTGCCATAAACTGCAGCTACAAATGGTCGCTCACTTACAAGCCCGACCCGCTACCTATGCACATGCACAAGACAAGGGAAGTTACTTGAATGCGCATACGAATACAAGAAAGTTTATACATGGGTCGGGGCTAAGTAGCTCATATATTCCCAACCGTGGATCAACGTATATAAAAAAAATTGAATGGATAGAATAAGTGGCAAGCTAAAATCTCATGATCTGGGGAGTTTCACATGCGTGCGCTGATTGGCGAGCGCTGTTGGTCAAGCTGTTCATCTTCTTTCTTTTTATCCTCATTTCCCTTTTACGATAAAGGTGATTTTAGCCCGTTGAACACCTCACGTTTTATCCCTATACCTTTATTACCGCGACGTCTTTAGATTATGTCCCCTCAGCCCCCCCCCCCCCCCCCCCCTCCAGGCTAACTACTGGGTTTAGGTATAGTTTTCAAGAGTTCCTCCTGTTGTCATAGGTTGCTTCATATATGTTTCTTTCCTAGCATAAGCAACCGTGTGCGGTTATTTTTAGGTTTCATCTCCTATTTAGCTCGTCACTTATTCTATCCATTCCATTTTTTGATATACGTTGATCCACGGTTGGGGATATATG
Source organism: Schistocerca piceifrons (assembly GCF_021461385.2). Taxonomy (NCBI): domain Eukaryota; kingdom Metazoa; phylum Arthropoda; class Insecta; order Orthoptera; family Acrididae; genus Schistocerca; species Schistocerca piceifrons. The sequence goes on along the minus strand of NC_060142.1, from coordinate 280,316,873 downwards.
GGCTATTTAGCCCCGACCCATTTATAAACTTTCTCATATTCGTATGCGCATGCGCATTCAAGTAACTTCCCTTGTCTTGCGCATGTGCATAGGTAGCGGGTCGGGCTTGTAAGTGAGCGACCATTTGTAGCTGCAGTTTATGGCAGGTCATGGCCCATCGAACATACGCCGGTGTGAGGTGGGGTATACACCATTAAGTTAAGTAGTGGTTTTGACTTTGTACATATGTACTGTTTGTGTTTTCCTTATCTTTTTCGTTTATAAATGTATAGCTATGGTGTTCTTTTAATCATTGACAAAGGTCTTCTTGGGCACTTGTGGGTTTTATTGTTGTTCTAAAGAAGGTGTAGTTATCTACGCCGAAATCTAGGTTAACATTAGATGCTTTTTTTTTTTTTTTTCCTCGAGGTGGGTTTTTAGTTTTTTAATAAATTAATTATTCAACATTAACTGAATGTTGACATTACTACATTCTTAGTAGAAAATTTATTAAATGTTGTGTAAACAATCACTCAAAATGTACTGATCTATTAATTTAATTACAATTACATTTTCATTGAATCTTCATCCTCATTGAATCTTCATCAAATGGGAACAAGCTGTTACAGGTAAATATTTTGTGAATAAACCATATAAGTTTCTGAACTGGTTGTAAGTAGTTATGTTGTGTTCTAGAACATTACAAGTGGTAGTCTGATGTAAAATAATAATATTGAGGAATGTAGCAGTCATTTTAAAGAATAGCATAATTAGGATTGCTAGCTGGTACAATATCAAAATCATGAATGACAAAAAGCTAAGGAGGATTACAAAATGCTTCCACAAAATGTTTCCTCAGGTTCTACATTAATCAAAAAGATCGGGTAATGAACTAGGCTGACAGATAACATGCTCCAGCTGTAATGATGTTCGTGTAATTTTTGTTTCTTCCTGGGCATGTCATTTTACTTGCTGCTGTGGGTGGACGAGGAGCAAATAGAAGTCATTTCCGTGTGGATTATGTGTCATGAGCTTTCTGTACAGTAAAGAAATGATTCTTCTCTATGTAGCAGTGTGTGGGAGTAGGTTGAGAAATTTAAAAGTGTCCAACAAGTTTGGCTAACAAAGAGGGAACAGAACATGGGTAATGCTTCAGTACTAGGGAGTGTACACTTTATTTATTTATTTTATTTATTTATTTCTTGTTCCGTAGATCCAGTTAGTGAGTCAATCACAAGGATATGGAACGTGTCAAATTGTACAGGTTTCAATTTAAACTTACAATAAATACAAGGGCAATTCAATGGAAAATTGTACATAGTTTAAGTAAGACATACTATAAATAAAGTAACAGATACAATGTCAGCTAGATAACATAACTACCATTTGACAGAAAAAGGAGTTTCAAATAAAGGTTAAAGATAAGAGCACAAAGTTAAATCAGATATTAGACCTACAAGAGTAAATACATGTACAGCCAATCTGTCGTTACAAAAAGTGCGCTAATGCCCAAATGCACAATAAAATCAATTGAACTACTTCTAGACACAATAAGTTTAGTGATGGTATACATTTTCTTTCAGGTATTCATCCACAGTATAATAAGATTTCTCTGTCAGGTAATCTTTGAGAACTTGTTTAAATTTTGGCAGTTCTGTATGAACACATTTGATATGTAGTGGTAGAGCATTGAACAGCTTAATGCTGGAGTAGTAAACTCCTTTTTGTACCAGAGTGAGACGTTTCATTTCTAAATGTAGATTGTTTTTGTTTCTGGTGTTATAACCATGGAATTTACTGTTGTCTTGGTAGATGGAATAATTTTTGCACACAAAGGTCAGCAAGGAAAAAATATACTGTGAGGCAGTTGTTAGGATACCTATCTTCCGAAACAAGTGCCTGCAAGAGTGTCTTTTATGGACCCCACACATTATTCTGATTGCTTTTTTTTGGATGGTGAAAACTTTTTTTGCAAGTGGTTGGTTCCCCCAGAATATGATAGCATATGACATCAATGAGTGGAAGTAGCCAAAGTAGGCAACCTTAATAGTGTCAACTTCAGCCACTGAAGAAATTACCCATAATGCAAATGTTGCCGAGCTAAGTTTTTTACATAGATGAAGAATGTGAACCGACCAATTACATTTACTGTCTATGTAAGCACCCAGGAATTTTGTGTCTTCAACTTTCTGTATTGGTTGATCTCTACATTTTATGTTAATTTCATCGGGATTACTTTGTGATGTATGGAACCTCATATAATGAGTTTTATCTGCATTGAGCGAGAGACCATTTGAGGAGAACCAATTTAAGATGTCATTAAAAACAGTATTTGTAGTTTTTTCAAGATCATGATCAATCAAATCGTCAATTAGAATTGTGGTATCATCGGCAAACAGGGTAAATTTGCTGTTTGTCTCAGAACAAAGAGGAAGATCATTAATAAAGATGAGGAAAAGCAGTGGGCCCAAAACGGAGCCTTGAGGCACACCACACGTTATCGTGCCCCATTCAGACGAGGCAGGTTCTCCAGAAGAGCCATTTAGCATTACAGTCTGCTTCTGATCCTGTAGATATGATTGTAGCCACAAGCCAACAGTACCACCTAAACCATAGTATTCTGCCTTTTTCCAAAGAATTTGGTGGTTTACACAGTCAAAGGCTTTCGTAAGATCACAAAAAATACCCACTGGAGACATTTTTTTGTTAATGGCTTCCAAAACTTGGCTGCTGAAAGAGAATATTGCCTGTTCAGTACAAAGAGCGGCACGAAACCCAAACTGATTTTTGCTTAAGATACTGTGGAAGTTGAGATGGTCTACAATCCTCCTGTGCATGAGTTTTTCTAGAATTTTCGAGAAGGTAGTTAATAGGGATATTGGGCGATAGTTTGTAACAATGCTTTTGTCCCCTTTTTTAAAGAGAGGAATCACTACAGCCAACTTAAGTCTGTCAGGGACAATCCCATCTTGTAGGGATGCATTGAATATGTTGCATAAGACGGGACTAACAAATTTATAACAGTGTTTCAGTATTTTACTAGAAATATTGTCCACACCAGCAGAATTTTTATTTTTTAATGATCTAATTACTCTTATGACTTCGCTTACAGTAACTGGAGGTAAGGATAACTGTGGGATTCTGTTGCTAATAGCTTTCTGTAAGAGGGACAATGATTCTTCCATAGAACCATTACAGCCTGTCTTCTCTGCTGCTCTCAAAAAGTGGTTATTAAATATTTCTGCAACCAACTCAGGTTTCTTTATGATACTGTCCCCTGTATTAATCTCTACCTGAGACATGTTCCCTGTTGTCCTGCCAGTTTCCCTCTTTATTACATTCCATATAGTTTTAATTTTATTTTCTGAGCTTTCAATTTCTGATTTTATGCACATACTTTTAGATTTATTTATAACCTTCTTGAGAATGCTACAGTGAAGTTTGTAGTGTTGTCGTTTCTTTGGATCATTACAAGTCCTGAGAGAACTGTATAACATCCTCTTTGTTCTACAAGATGTTATTATCCCTGTAGTGATCCAAGACTTCTTGGCATTGCCTATATGACTATTTCTAAATGAATTGTACTTTTTGTTTACATCTGTTTCCCTATAAACTCGGCTCCAGTCTATCTCTTTTAGGCTATCATTGAATTTTTTAAGGCCCTGTTCATTTATTATTCTAAAAGATTTCCAAGAATGCTCGGAACTGTTGCACACACTGATGTAATTGAGCCTAAGCAATTGACCACCATGATCAGAAAGGCCAGTGATTGGATGTACAGTGATCTCATTCCATGTAGACTTATCTATAAATATATTATCTATCAGACTTTTACTGTTAACAGTAAACCTAGTTGGGAAATCTACTATTGCCATCAGATTATAAGACTCCATTAAATGTACTAAATCAGCTTTACTATTGCTCTCATTTAGGAAATCAACATTAAAGTCACCAGTAATTATCAAGTTCTTGGACTTTGAGTACAGTATGGATAATAAAGAATCTAAGTGCTTAAGAAATACATTCAAATTCCCTGAGGGAGATCTATACAGTGCTAACACTACAGCCGTGAAGTCATTTACAGTAATCTCAACACCACATACTTCAATTTGTTGCTCTATACAATGGCTCTTTAAATCTAATGCATTGTAAGATATGTTGTTTTTTACATAAATTACCACTCCACCTTTTTCCATGATGGTTCTAGAGTAATGCGTTGCCTGACAGTAACCACTTAGTTGCAACCTTTCAATATCCTTCACATGATGTTCACTAAAACATAACACATCAGTATCTTTTATTCCTTGTGGTTCCTCTAACAGAACAGTAATGTCATTTACTTTATTACCAAGTCCTCCCACATTTTGGTGAAAAATCGTCATTTCTTTGGAATTAGAGACAGATCTAAACTTTTGCCTAAAAAATTATCGGTAGCTACAGACACAGTACGTTCATTACTAACAATTTCCTGAAACATTTGAGTTTGAAACCGAGTCTGACTTGATGGTTGGAGCCATTCAAGTGCGATTGGTTCCAACTTTGGGGTACATTTGTGGACTTCTTCCAATATTTTTGTTTTTAAGAGGGTACCTAATGCTTTTTTTCCTGATCTGTTCAGGTGCATACCGTGTCTTGTAAATAAATCTCGTCCAAAACTGCTTACATCTACAACACAAGTATTTTTAAAATGCTTACACAACTTTGCTAACTTAGAGTTCGTTTGTGAGATAGCTTCATTTACACAGGACTGTGGAATTAAGTCATGTCTCTTTGGAATGTTCACAACAAATACCTTAGACTGATGAAGCGCCGATATTTTCTTCCTGAGCGACTGTATGGCATCGTTCCCTTCGTTGCAGGCAACGTTGTTTGAGCCACCTATTAAGATCACACAGTCACTTCAAGGTGGTATTAGCAGCCAGGAAAGTAGTTATTACTAAAGTATTGATTTCTCTCCAGATTGGTAATGGTTCTATTGTTACATCACATCCAATGAGCTCAGCTTCCATAAGGTCTGTGAGAAGTGAGTGCCGAGAGAACTTCCAATAAAGCCCAAGTGTGAATATAATGGAAAGCTGTCATCACTTTATGACCACTGCATCAATGAAAGTACATTATGTTTAATTGAGAGACTTGCAGGATATATATGATGTGGCTCTATCATTACTAGCTGGAAATGAAACTCCACAGCATGCAAAAGCTAAAAGTTTGTGCAAAGTGTTGAAACCTATTGTCAAATTAGTGTTATTTTTGTATGGAAATACACATTAGTAGCCTGCCAGTCACCCTGTTGAAAATATTATCCACTTAATTTTTGATACCTCAGTACTCCCAGCCTCCAACCAACTGTTGGCCCCACCTCCCCCATGAAGACTCTTAATTCTTTTGCCTGGTCAAATCTTGCAGACAGCACAAACAACATCCTTGAAGGGAATATCATACTTCTTAAACTCCTATGTATACATAAATAGCTTTTTTATGTCTGGTAAATGGATAGGTAAAACATCTACTCACCAAGTGGCGGCAGTGTGCGTGCGTGCGTGCGTGCGTGTGTGTGTGTGTGTGTGTGTGTGTGTGTGTGTGTGTGTGTGTGTGTGTGTGTGTGCGCGTGTGCGCGCGTGTGTGTGTGTGTGTGTGTGCGCGTGTGCGCGCGTGTGTGTGTGTGTGTGTGTGTGTGTGTGTGTGTTTTCTCCACTGCTGCTGCTTGGTGAGTTTATTTTTATCTATCCATTTACATTATTTTCATTTCTTTTTGTGTGTGGATAATTTTTGACATGGCTGCTTTGCACATTGCCGTACCTATGTGGAGAGGAGTGTAAGAAGGATAAGAGCTAAAAATCAGGTGTCATTGTGACATTAAATGTGGGCTTTTCTATAATGTGCAGTTCTTTGCAGTGATGATACAACTGTTTTTCTAATAAGCACTGTTGTTCTGCATATTGAAATATTTGTGGTAATCAATGATCTGTGAACTGCCTTTTTGTTACAGATTCTCATGAAGACTATGCCAACGTCAATGTTCCGTCTCCTGACTGGCCAGGAGACACCTGTATATATTTGAAGGCTTTGATGTAAGATACATTGTCAGTGCCTGATATTAATCCAAAGGATTGTGTTTTCTAGTCAGATCCATAGTTTGTATGATCATCGTCTTTGACAGGAGTATATTTTATTAAACCCAATCCTATATAATAATTTTACAGACTGGAAATTCTTGTCAGAATTATTGAACACACAATGTTACAGTGTTATATATAGTATTCCCATCAGTTTAGGACCTGTATAACTACACTGCTCTGTTCATTGTTTCTTCTTTTTGCTGTTCAAAGTCATGCCTCAAAAGCCCTTTTTATAATTGCTTGATGTGTATTTGAATGCTGTGCAGCAGAATTTGTCTTGCTGTTATTGTATGTCTTTCCTCCCCTGACTGGTATGTGCAAGCAGCAGAAGTGCCTGTATATGATTCATCTGTCTGGACGACCACCAGTTCTGTGACATGTATAAACGTCACATTCTAATGTTTATAATGTACTCCTTGCATTATGATGAAGCAGCAGCCTGTGGAAGAGGAGTACTTGATAAATGATGGGGCCATAATTATTGTATGTGTGAGATGTGTTATTTCCTTTGGAAAGAAGGCTGAGTTACCTATTAGAGATGTCAGATTCAGCAGGTTACAGATTTTGCTAGGCTTTTTGCCTTATTATATTTTCCTACTTTAGATTGTGATGATACTAAACAGTCTAAATTGTTTTCATTCTCCAATTTTAACAGCAAATGTGACAACTAACTTTTAGGACAAAAATATTAGCATTGAAATAAATTTGGACTGAGTGCAAAACACTGACAAACTTATTAATGTGGAATGTAATTGCATGCATGCACTGTTTGTTTGTAGAACTGGAAAAAGTGCTATAATTGTTAGTTCATTTGTAAATGTGGAGAATATATTGTCACTATGCTGTGATAGATGCTTGGCATCTTTGTCATCCTTATATGATGGCAGCTTGTCAGAGAAAAATACAATGTGAATGGAACTTTACTGTTTAGTGATATGGCAAAAACTCTCACATTGATGTATACATCAAGGAAATTATTAAAGTGTAAAATATACTACCTAAAAATTACTAAACTGATTTCACCTAACATAACTTTGTGACTTCCTCAACATGTACAGGTTCTGCTAATTGTTACACAGTTTTTTTTGGAGCATGTAAAATGAAATAAAATTCATGACACTTCTTTGTGTATCAGTATGTGCTGATGTCTCAGATTGGATTGTGTGTCATTCATTGTGTTAGTATTCGTTCAGCAATAAAGAAAAGTCCCCACGTGTAACGCATAAATTATTTTGAATTATAAATTTCCTTTGTTAAAGGTGCAGAATTACTTTGGACAGAAACAATGTTAATATTTTAGTTGGGAAAAGTTTGGGTTGCTGCACAAAATCGTGCAAAGTATGAAACGTCATCATCAGTTTATGGTTTTGTATTGTGTGCATAATTTTGCTGTTCACTGTTTACGGTGTGACATTTGAGAGAAGTGGAGGACTTTTCAAATTTATTTTCCTACAAATTTCAACCATTTTATTGGATTTCTGCCATTCAAATAATACAGAATGCACCACATTACTAGAGTTATTCTTGTGACTGTTGTCAGTTAAGTTTGCCGTAAAATACCTTTTGATGCTTGGTAATAACTGTACCCTTCTAAGTAGGCTTACCTATGTAAAGCGCATTTCTGACTGTTGTGTGATTTTAAAAACAATGTTGCATCCAGGTAAGTTGTTTAGCAGAATGGACACTACTCAAAACTTCCACTCTGCAAAAATAAAAGGTTATTGAATAATTCCAATATGTCGGTTCCTTTCACAAGATTCAGTAGTTGGCAATGGTAACACATGTCAAATGAGTAACATCACAAAACTGTGACGAGTGTTAGGAAAGTACTATCAACATATAAAAGGTGCAATAAGACAAATGAAAAAACATAAACTCATCTCAGTAGGATCAGAGCAGGCCCATTCTAATGACTGTGGCATGCTACAGTAATTATTGGTCTGTGTCTGAAAAAGTTAAATAATCAAAGAAAATGGAACTGTAATGTAAAAAAGAAATAAATGAACATCTATTAAGCCCTCAACTGTGGTGAAACATGTTTGAGTAAACACAACTATACAACTCTGTTTTGCTAGAAGGTAGACCACACTATTAATATTTTATACAAGCATAAGCACAGAGTTTTAAAAAAAAAAGTCAAGATGATTTTTAACTTCTATTGAACTCAATCTCACATAAAAAATTTTAATATGGAGTAACTACAGTGACTGAAGTAGTGAACACATGACGACACAGAAAGAGATGAGAAGATGAGAGGTAGTAGTAAGGAAAAATATTGAAATAGGAAAGGGCAGATGAAATGAGAATGACTGATGCTATGCCTCAGTTGGTGCAAGGGTAGCTGAAGATAAATGTTCTTTAGAATTTTTATTTAACTATTCTTTGTTAGTGTCATTACTTCACTTCCGCTTCTGGGGTAATGGGGAACATTATGCCTGACTTAGATAAGTGAGTCACAGTTTGACAGCATTACCCTCCTAACACACTCTCTAAGAGTTCAATCTCTTCCTTGACTGACATGTATTAGTACAGTGTCAGCTCTGTGACTGTGATTATTAATTTTTATTTTATTTTTTTTTAAATAACTGGCATTTTGTCAAACAGAAGTATGTTACCTTATAAATGTTTTATGTAATAATTTATTATGTAATGATCACCTAAAAATTACAGTGTTTACATTACAAATTTCAACAATGTATTGCCATTAATTGCCCTCTTGAGATGTGATTAGTACAATAACAGCTACATCATGATATGAAACATTCAGGTTATGCGCTCTGTACATCATGGTGTAGTAAAAAGGGAAAAAAACTATACATAATGTCATGTGCTATTTATATAGGGCTCACAGAGGATGGTTATGGGAAATTGGGGAGGGGGTAAAAATTAAGGCCATGGGCAAAGCAGATGGATAATACCACATTCTGTATCCAGTTAAGTTTGCTATATGCAGTTTTCAAATTTGATACCTTAAAAGCAAGAGCAAAAAAAATGAAAGTTACAAAATGTTATAAATTATATTTTTAAGAAATAAATGTAAAAATCATGCATATACACATATGTCCCTCGTACTACGATCATAAAACATATACACTTTTTCGTGCCTAAGCAAACATTGAAAGTTAAATTCTATAAATGTGGTGTACCAGACTACTAATATTAATATAATAGAGGGAAACATTCCACGTGGGAAAAATATATATAAAAACAAAGATGCTGTAACTTAACAACCGAAAAGGCATTGGTATGTTGATAGAGACAATAAAAAACACACAAACACCCACTCAAATTTCAAGCTTTCAGAACCCAAGGTTACTTCATCAGGAAAGAGGGAAAGACGAAAGGATGTGGGTATTAAGGGAGAGGGTAAGGAGTCATTCCAATCCCGGGAGGGGAAAGACTTACCTTAGGGGGAAAAAAGGACAGGTATACACACGCACATCCATCCGCACATATACAGACATGGGAAGACGTATGTAAGATGTCAGTCGAGGTGGAAGTACAGAGGCAAAGATGTTGTTGAATGACAGGTGAGGTACGAGCGGCGGCAACTTGAAATTAGCGGAGGTCGAGGCCCTAACTGGAAGAGAGACTATATTGAAGGGCAAGTTCCCATCTCCAGAGTTCTGATAGGTTGGTGTCAGTGGGAAGTATCCAGATAACCCGGACGGTGTAACCCTGTGTGAAGATGAGCTGGCCGTGCACCAAGGCATGTTTAGCCACAGGGTGATCCTCATTACTAACAAACACTGTCTGCCTGTGTCCATTCATGGGAATGGACAGTTTGTTGCTGGTTATTCCCACATAGAAGGCTTCACAGTGTAGGCATGTCAGTTGGTAAATCCCATGGGTGCTTTCACACTTGACTCTGCCTTTGATCGTGTACCCCTTCCAGGTTACAGGACTGGAGTAGGTGGTGATGGGAGGGTGCATGGGACAGGTCGTACACCGGGGGCGGTTACAAGGGTAGGAGCCAGAGGGTACGGAAGGTGGTTTGGGGATTTCATAGGGATGAACCAAGAGGTTATGAAGGTTAGGTGGATGGCGGAAAGACACTCTTGGTGGAGTGGGGAGGTTTCATGAAGGATGGATCTCATTTCAGGGCAGGATTTGAGGAAGTCGTATCCCTGCTGGAGAGCCACATTCAGAGTCTGATCCAGATGCACGAATGACATATGTGTGATTTAAGCAAAGGGTTACTTTAAAACACCCTCTCCCTTCCATCTCGATAACACCCTTGGTAGCTCCCACGTTGAGCACGTTTAAACATGTATCTGTCAGTAACCTTGACACTCATTCAGCCTCGCAGCTGCTGTAGCGCCTTAGGACAGGCAACCCTATTAAAACATTTGTATGTACGTAAATAATAGGCAATTAACAAAACCAAAACCATAATCATGTACTTTTATCCAGAATGAGATTTTCACACTGGAGCAGAATGTGCATTGATATGATACTTCCTGCAATTAAAACTGTGTGCCGGACTGAGACTCATACTCATGAGCTTTGCCTTTTACAGGCAAATGCTCTACCAACTGAGCTACCCAAGCATAACTTACGACCCATGTTCACAGCTGCAGTACCACCAGTATCTCATTTCCTGCCTTCCAAACTTCACAGAAGTTTCCTTGCGAAACTTGCAAGACACACTCCTGGAAGAAAGAATATCACAGAGACATGGCTTAGTGTAAACTGCCATGAAACTTCCCAGCAGCCTGAAACACTGTTGCACCAAGACTCGAACTCAATACCTTTGCCTTTTGTAAGCCTGTGCTCTATTACCCAAGTTACCCAAGCCCAGCTCACGACCCGCCCTCAAAGCTTCACTACTGCCAGTACCTCGTCTCCTACCTTCCGAGTTCGAGTCTTGGTCTGACACACAGTTTTAATCTGCCAGGAAGTTTCATACCAGGACCCTCTCTGCTAGAGAGTGAAAAAATCTTGTTTTGGAAACATCCCCCAGCCTGTGGCTAAGCCCTGTCCCTGCAATATTGTTTCTTCCACGAGTGCTAGTAATGCAAGTTTCACCATATACTGGTGGAAATGAAGCTGTGAGGATGGGTCATGAGTCGTGCTTGAGTAGCTCAGTCGGTAGAGCACTCGCCTGTGAAAGGCAAAGGTCCCAAGTTCGAGTCTAGATCTGGCACACAGTTTTAATGTGCCAGGAAGTTTCAAGTACTTTTCGTTTTTTTACTTACCAAGGATGTTACAACTTTTTATTTAATCTGTCAGCTGTTCATGAACAGTTTATTCAAGGCTTTATTTACTGTGAGTAATTGCTGATTGGCCTATAGCTGCCTGATGATTTTGGGTTGATATTCTTGAGTACCGATCCGATTCCGATTTGTACTCTATTTACCACTTACAAAAGAGGGGCTGAAGATGTCTGTGTGAACTGGAATACTAGTATCGACAACATTTATAATCATACCAGTACTTATTCCACACTACCTTCTGCCTCAGAAGAGTGTCTCAGAATTGACTTCCATACTGTATATGTAGAAAACATGTTTGATGGAGAAAGCCCTCTGTAGAGAAGGGACACACACACACACACACACACACACACACACACACACACACACTTGTGCTGCAGGGTTCAATATACTGCAATCAAAAGAATGGGCATTCTTTATTTTTGGCATTGCACACATTATTGCTTCATGTTGTTCCACAGCTTCGCATATACTTCAACAGGGTGTATACAATTCGGGACAACCGCGAATTTTTTCATCCGGGAAAACCCCAGGAATTTTTCAGAATTCTTGGAATTTTTCATTGTTTTAGCTTTCAGTTAAATTTTTGTAATTTGACTGATAAGAATTGATTCTCTAGCAAAGAATGTTACTGTATCCTGCTACTGGAGAATGATACTGCAGCAATAAAATATAAACGAGAGGGGAAAAAAAATAAAAATTTAGTGGCAAAGGACATACGCCATTTACAACAACAAAACACCATGAACACACAAGCGTCTGCAAGTAGCAAAAATATGTCAAAGGCTTTAGGGTGAAGACTATGTAATACCTCATAACAATAAACTGCTTTCTATGAGCGTGACATCACAACTGTTTACATTAGGTTCATTTGACCAGTTGCCAGCGGGCTCATGCGCATGCACAGTTGACTCGTGTATGAGCAGTACCTTCTCCCACTTCCCGCTACTTGAAGTGTGGCTGTTAGCTGTATCGGCAGTAGCAGCAAGCAGCCAGATGCTAACGAGAAAAATTTTTCTCGCGTGCCCTAGCTGCCAGATTTGCGCATGCGGAGAGTTGTCAGAGTTGTAATGGGGAGGGGGTTCATCTCCACCTGACCTCTGTTTGCGTTAAGTGATTTCGCTGTTTGCTCTTCGTTTACAGCCCCCACGACAAATGAAAACAAAACTGGTTTCTGTGGCCGGGACCAATCAAGTGAATTATAATACATTCACATAATTATGGAGGGCAAAAATATATTACTACTTTCAGTTTTATGATTTTATTTCCAAGTTATTAGCAGTCAAGCATTAATCACCTTGCAGAACAGTGAAGTTATTTTTGTCAGTTTGCTAAAGAAATTTGGCTTTATTAATCTTTCTGGTGAGGCAATCAATTTATTTGAAATGAAGGGTTTCGTTCCACAGTATTGGTTCATTTTCTGCCGTGTATGGCATTATGCCATAATAAAGAACCAAATATGAGATAATACAGTTCTGGTACTCAAAGAAAATTTACATCCCAAAAACCACACTGAAAAGCTTAATATCAGGTGGGACCTACTTCAGTGTGAATCTGGAAAAAACCAATGTGCACTTCAGGTCGAATTATGCATTTCAGTATGGTTTACGAAATTCCGATGCTCTTGGAGTATCTTCTGATGTTCTGTTTCTTTTATGGCATAATGTAAGCTCTCTTAGTGCTTTATACATAAGAACATCCGGGCTTCCTACACCACTGCAGCTGCACACACGCAATAATGCCTGTTTTCTGGCTCTCTCTGGCAACTGCTAAATCGAACCTATTTCTAACAGTCTCGGGATAGTATTACGAACGGTGATTTGAAAAGTGTTACTTTCAAAGTACATTTCTTTTTACACAAGATGAATTATGTTACATGTGAGAAAGTGGGATGAATTCCTTAAATCATAGAGCGTTTAAAACAACACTTGAGGACCAGCCACTTACAAGAATTTCGAGCCCAGAAGACCAGACATTTACGTAATTACTTTAAATTTACTGGCACACTTGTGTGATGTATCTTAAAGTATAACATACGCAAAAAAGATCAATATTACATGTGAAAGCTTAGCTTCTCTTGTAGCTTATTAATCTTCGAGACCATTATTATATGTGAGAGCTTATCTTTTCTTGTAGCTATACTATGTATATTAATGTAAACCATTAACTTTTCCTCTTTGTGTTTTCACGCTACGTAACAGTGATCTTGCTATTGGCTGACTGTAATACATGTCCTATGCTCTGAATATCTACTGTCATTGGCTGGCGAGATCACGTGGCACGAGATATGACTGGCTTACAAAAGGACATCGCAATCTTGATTTCAATGCTCTGGAAACCAACGTTCTGCAATTCGAATTTATACTTTCGTAATACACAAAAATCTTTCCAAAACTTCTCTCCCCCGTCCTTCCCCCCCCACCCCCCAGGGCAGTTCTACGCCAATATATAAAACATTAACCATTCAAAGAATTGATACAGTTTACAGTTCCAAAGGAAAAATCTATGGAAAACCTACAGTCATTAGCATGGAAAAAGCTATTTTCGCCCGGGAAAAAGTATATTTTTTAAACAGGGTGTCCTTGTCCGCATATACACCCTGTTCAAACAGTAAAAGGATTGGATTTTTGTTGAATGTTCTATATGAAGAATATTTTTTAAACATCATCTGATGTAGTTCTGAAGTCAACCCTGGAGCAGGAGCTCTCTTTACTTTGGGAGACCATTTAGGAGGATCCTTATCATACAATGCAACAAGTCTGCGACTTAATTCCCAAGTTTTATGCTCTAATTGTGGTTAAGCTGCTTAAAAGTTTCTGTGGCTTATTAGGTGAGAACTTTCTCTGGTGGTCTGCATTGAGTATATTAAGAATATCTGTCATGGGCAGAATATCCTGGAGCACAAACTACTTTATCTGGCATCTACGTTCCTATTATATATATTCTAACACTTTTGACAACAGAAGAGTGTGCGAAGTGTATGTATGCTACCTTCCCACCTCCTTTATACGAGTTGATTACTTGTTATCCGCAGCCGATCTTCTTCCCTGGCTTCTGGAATCTCTTTAAACTTCTTCTCCGAAGAGTGGTGCTAGGTTCACGAATATTGAAAATTCTCCCTCTACTTGTGAAATAAGTAGATACTCGAAGGTTACTTTTCATCAACAAATGCTATATTAAAACTTCCTACAGAACAAACTTCTCTTTTCTCAAATAAACATCTGACTTCTTATAAGTCACTCATATCGCCACAAGGTTACGTTTCGTCAACTAACGCTATATTAAAACTTTATACAGAACATAATTCTCACTTCACATGAACATCTGGCTTCTTGTAAGTCATTCATATCATCTCACGTCAGAAACAGTCAATTACATTTGCAAATGAGTTTACTTAATAAGTGTAACTCTGTAGCACAGGATTCATGAAATACGTCTTGCCTCTAGCAAGGCTTGATAATAGTTTTTTTAATAGTTTTTTTCCTCCACTGATCTTTTTTCACTAACAATAGCCACTGACACTATTATCACAGAGTTATATAAATACTCCATAGTCCTCTCGTACGCACTTTCACTAAAACTTCCATGGATCGTCCGACAGGTACTTGTCGGTGCCGTTCGACCACTGCGTCGACATTCTTCTTGCGACTGAATTTCAAATCTGAACACACAAACATGTGATGCGCAGTAGGTAGGATTCTATCAGCCCACACTCATATCTAAAATATCGTGTGTTCAAGACGGTAGAAGGCCAAGTGGTTCTAGAATTTACACTGAAATTCTCGAATCACTACAGTATAATGGTGTGGCTTTGTGCCATGTGATGGCTTGGATCAAAAGGTATAATGCTTGTATCATTAGAGTGAAACAGCCTTCTTAAATTCTCTGCAGAGTGAGATTTTAACTGCAGATTTAAATTTGTGTCTCCCTTAACGATTACATGCTCACACTGTGACACAAGTGAGGACAAGGCTGTTTGGAAGGATGATACTATACTGATTTTGGGGGTTTATAGATTTCTCTGATTAAAAATTTCTTATTAAATTCATTTATTTTGATAACCCTGCTTCTCTTTCACCATTTGCATCTAATGTACTTAGTATCTACCATTATCAATCAGAGAAAACACATACACCCACATCACCCTCATGATGAGTTATGCAGTTAACTATTAGAAGCATATAACCTGTGAGATGGGTGGTTGGAGGAGATATTTAGTTTGACCTATGTCTCTCATCAACACAATACTTGGAAACAGGTTGAAAAACTCATCAAAAAGAGCTATTAACAATTGTACTTTGGTGTGAGCAACAAGCAGTTCACAGGTAAGTATCATTGTGGTGACTGCCTGAAGGCTGATGTGCACTGCAGCTACTGGCCAGCAGTGAGGGAGATAAAGGCCAGCATTTACTATGACAGACATATTGCTGGCCTGACTAAAGTTACGACCTCACAAATCATCTGAAGGGTTGTTGAATTAGGACCTGCTAGTACAAAGTATTGAAAAGAAGTGGACTGTTTAATGACAAGGAGTGGTCCCCAACAAGATGGGATAATAGATACCACTCTGAGTGCTTCTACCTGTCTTAAATGGCAGTTCAGAAGTGGCAGAGGAAAAAGCTTAAAGAAATCTCATTATAAGATTCAGAAATAAGTGTCACTGGAATTATAGGTTGCAGCTAGCAGAGGTAAACAAAATAAAAACATACATTAACTTGTGATAAATAAAGCAACTGAGAGCTGTTAAGCAATGAAACACAGTTAAAGAAATAGACTATAGTTGTGAGGCAAATGTAAACTAAGAGACTAAAAGGGCAGATTAAGGAAATTGTTGTTAGTGTAATAAGTTAATACCTGCTTGACTGGCATATGGGTATACATAAATACTCAAAGCATAAGGAAGTATAATAGATTTAGAAACTTATTAAAAAAGTATAGTGAATGAAAAGAAAATGGTATGAGTTTTTGTATTTCACAAGATTCCTTTTAATGTTTTTCAGTTCACAAGTGCTTGTTAATGACGTTTCCCCTTTCTACTTTCTTCATTATGATTCTGCCATCCCGAGTCCATACATTTTGTAAACCAAACACTTTTGCTCTTTTCAGGCACAATGCAGATTTAAGTATTATGGCCCTGTGTTTTGTGACACCTGAGAGGCTGCTTCCTATGCAATAGCTTCTGTTGACATGTCATGTTTATCTGTGCTGCCTGTGACAGTTTTTTACTCAGATGGACACTTACTTTGGCTGTTTGGTCAAGATAGGGTGTCTGGACTCAGGTAAACATATGGGTGTTGTCTACTGGACCACTAGTGGCTCTCACAGTTGTACGAGAAAAATAACATGCCCATCTTCTTATGTACTGGGCAGTCCCCTCTGATAATTTGGTTGTTACATCCAAATGCTGTAGCTAATGGCTTATAATTGGTGGTTAGGTACAATTTTACTCCATAGGACATATGCGTAAAATTTATTTAAGCTGTAAATTATGGCAAATACTTCCGGCTCCATTTGTGAGTAATTGTTACAGGGAAAATGTTTGGCACTTTTGAGAAAGTGAATTGATGGTTGTTCTCCTGACCGTTTCTTGCCAGCCTTCTTTTTCAGCTCCTCCGTGAATCTGTGGTTTATTACTAACGTCACTAAGACTAGATAATGGTCTTTTATGATTTATTCTGTGATGTTTATATCATGTAAATCTTCACTAACTTTTTCTAACCAAATGATTTTTTACCTTTGAGTTAATAATGTTCAGTAGTCATTTGGTGAGTCTGTTCTTGTCCATTCTATAAATATGGCCAAAGAGTTTCAAGTGTCACTTGCTGATGGTGTAAGTAAATTTGACTATTAAAAATGTGAAGGTCAGACAATTTCTTGTTCATCCAAATTCCATTTTCTTATGTGAGGCCATTTATTTTCCTTTTTCACTCCTGTTTTTCAATTTCTGCACGATTTGATTGCCTTAAACAGCTTTGATCTCTGATCATATAGTGCTTCCAGTAAAAGGATTGTCTTGTAATATCACAGTCTTGCATTATGTGAACTTACGTTTTTTATAGTGGTTCCATATGATTCTGGATGCCCTTTGTAGAATGGTAGCTTTTTCTAAGAGTGTAGTACTGTCCAAACCTGGTTGCAGTTTGATCTCTCCTAAGTATTTGGGGGAAAATACCTGTAAAATTGTTCCATGTTCCTTCTTTAGTGGCACTTTCCTACTGTTTTGATGCAGTTTTTTCGTATGATGAGTTTTCACATAATACATTGGAGACCTGCCTTTGTCACTATCTTGTGTAGTTTTCACGTGGTAATTTAGTTTCTTCTTTAGTCTTAGTGATAACTGGTACTCTAGCAACAGAGACCAAGCATATAACATTGATTGTGCATTCAGAATTTCCAGTGTTTATAATGTTGATGTCTGTTTTAACTATCTTATAGTTTTGTCCAGAAATAAGTCAAATTTTGTGACGGAGTGGCCGTCTCCTTGTCAGACACCTTTACTTATCTTGAAAGGATAAGTTTTCACAAGGAAATTTTACTTTTTATATATTTGTAAGATTCTATCAGATTAGTTCTCTGATCATTATGCCCACTCTGAGCTCTTCAAGAGTGTCAAAAACAGTCCATCTGTCTCCGATTTTTTCGCATGAAGACCAAGAAGAAAGAAAAATCCATGTGACTTTTGAATATTCAAACAAACAATTCAGCTTCACCATTAGACTGAGGGTGAAAATTTCAGTATTCACATGGTGTATGTTGTTGGCAGCACAAAACTGTTGAAAATTGGCCTAGATGAATTCCAGCTGATTTTCAGAGACAAGGACCTCATGAAGATCTTCCAGACAAAACCATTACCATACCACCAGTAGTGGTGCATGTCATGGGGACAACAAAAAGAAATTTACTGTGTGTGTCTACCCCCAACAAATATCATCTGTTTCGGAATGGACCGCAAAAACAATATGGATGCATTGCCACAATCTGGATAGATGTGGCCACTCAAAAAAGTGTTGCAATAGAGCTGACTGATGTTCTGCACCAGTATTAAAATGAGAGGTAATTCGCTCCATCTGGGTGTCCATGCCCTGCCAAGTACAATGATGGGCAAGTTGCTTTGTGCAACTACACCCCAGTGACATTGGTGCAACAAAGACACATCTTCTCACAGCAGGAAGTGAAGAATCACAATCTGTGAATGGTCATTATCTGTACGCAACAGCGGAACACCTGACTTCATTGTATTTTTAGCATCGTCACACATTATCCTACATGCCATTGGGTCTGGAATTTCTTTCAAACTATGTAACCACCCCACATACATGTATTACAGAACTACATGAAGAGATGGGTCGGAAGCAGTTGCTGCAGCAATATGCTGAAAATCAAGAGGAAAATTTTGAAGAATTTTAAAATCCTGAGTATCAATCAGATAACGTGATTCCTCAGGTGAATCAAATGCCATGTTGCTACCATCTGGTAACTGAGACAAGAAGTCAGCATTTAAATTTTGTGCAGTGGGCCAGTATAACAACTCATACTAATAATTAGACAATCACAAAAATCAAGCAGAACCATATTTTTGAAACCAGTCATAGAAGATGAACTGAGGAAAACTATATAGAAACTGAAGTTCAAGAAATTAGCTGGTGGTGATGAAATATCAAATCATGTAATAAAGCAAGCAAGCGAGCAGATAATCTCACTATTGCTGGACATAACAAACAGCTCTCTCGGAGATGTAATTTTTGCAGAAAAACTGAAGATAAGCAGGTTGGTATCAATGTACAAGAA